>NW_015150525.1:1499224-1515301 GCF_000732505.1 Cyprinodon variegatus | reverse complement strand
GCGGGGTTTTTAGGCCGTGACGACAAAGCTGCACGACACTGGAGAAAGAGCAACAGTAGCATGCACTGCGGCAGCAGCAGCTTTCAATGGAGCCCTCCATTGAAAGTTAAAAGTTCTCTTGCTGTTGTTCAATGAAAGTACGTTTTAAGATAATTTCAGGTGAGAAAATTATACTTTAAAGCATCAACATATAGTCCTTTTACCAATTTAATGTGCAATTAAAGAAACAATTTCCTAATAATTTGTGAGGACCGCGGAAACCGGCAGAGCTCCAAAACTAACAGCAGCCAGGGCTAACCGCAGCCCGTCTGCAGCGGCCCTCTCTTGGCATAGTCTTGTGTGAAGGACTGCTGTGTCATAATCAGGCAGGATTTACTAGCCCAGATGCAGAACTCACAGACACACAGGCAGGTTAAAAGTCCAATAGTTTATTGGATACACTCAGTTCTCTGCCTGGAAGGCAGAGAGGACAAGCAGGTTAGGTTCAGGTTTACAGATGTACAGGTTCAGGCTTACTGGTTTACAGGTTCAGGCAGGCAGGGTGGCTCAGGCTTGCCAACCATAACAAGAGTAACAATCCGGCTCAAAGGGAAGCTCTCCTTCAGCTTAAGTAAGGAGAGCTTAATCATGAGCTGATGGGGATCAGCTGTGAGCGCTGAGCACCAGCTCCCAGGAAAGGATCCACGGCGCCCTCTAGTGGGCAAGCCTCTGAATCCCAACAGATAAACAGAAGCCCACAGAAAGGGATCCACGTCGCCCTCTGGAGGGCAAACCTCTGGATCCCAACAGAAGCCCACAGAAAGGGATCCACGTCGCCCTCTGGAGGGCAAACCTGATGGCAATTTTTGAATCAGCTTTGGAATCAGTTTTTGAGGGATTAGACTTGGGGTTTTTGTTGAGCAGGGAGAGGCTCTACGCTCATTCATTTTTGAGAAGGACTTATTCACTGTTTTACCGACAGGCTGTCACGCTTACTACGTCACAGTAAGTGCTCTCATTGGTCAGAGCGTTGGCCAATAGGCACAGACAGTGGTTTGAAAAACAACGGGTTTTTCTCATGAAAAATCTTCCGATGTCTCATTCATAGGGGCCAGACTAAATAACACCTTTCATCTCCCATTTAGTCTGGTTTATCAGGCTACTGGACCCCATGACTAGAGAACCATCAGGGTGCCAGCAGACACAGGCATCTCTCATTAACGAGGAGCATACAGTAAGAAGGTGAAGATACAGGCCCTCCTCATACTTGTGGCCAACGATGTTCCAGTAGGAGGGGAGAGGCAAGCACTCATGGACAATTTTTTCGGCCGAATTTCAGCCTCATTGTGCGTCCTGTGTGGTGTAGTATACAGGAGGGAAATGAGGGACGATCAGCCTCTCACAACCACCTCCCGATCAGGAATCCTAAGGTCAGGAGAAAATTAAACATGTTTGAAATTCAGTCGGCCGTCATTAGGTATTCATGGACAAATCCTGCTGTTGAAGCAGAGCTACAAACCAATTTAGCAGAACCTTGCACATGTGCAAACAAGGGAGTTCTTCTTATTGCAGATTGATGAGTCCGACCAGCGGCATCTCTCGGCACTGAGTCCAACATCTGGTTTTTGGACGTGCAGTGTGAGCAGGTAGCTCGCATCAGAGCATCAGGCCATACAGTGTGAGAACAAACATTGTGAACTGTGAACTTTTAAACCCTGCAGTTTCATTGTACAGTTTGAGTTGTAGCTGTGTGCAATGATTGAAGGTATAGCACAGTGTACACTTTACACTCCTCATACATACACTATCTAGCCAAACAAATGGCCTTTCAACAATGACCTAAAAGAACTCAGGCTTTCAGCACTTTTCCAACCTTCTGGGAGTTTGTTCCAGATAAGTGGAGCATAGGAACTAAATGCTGCTTCTGCATATTTGGTTCTAGTTCTGGATGTAAGAGTAGGCTTGAACCAGAAGACCCAAGTGGTCTGGGAGGTTGATACACAAACAACAAATCTGTTATGTATGATCGATTTAGGTGCTGATCAATTTAGCGATTTATAGACTAATAGATTAACAGAAAACTGACACACAGATACACAGGGCTTGATTTAGTCCTTAGTCATATAAGATATTGACACTAAATACACAGAAAAAAAAAACAACTCATGGAGTCAAGGAAGTCTATTTAAAGACAAACGTCCTTTTTGATATAGTTGCAATATCTGTGTTGACTCAAGTTGTCATGATCTGGCCTGTTTGCTCCTCCCTAATTAGTAATTCCTCTCACCTGCCCTCTTCCTTCCCTGCCTCATTATGATTTATTCCTCTCACCTGTTTCCTCTGGTTTATATTCAGTTCAGCCTGAGCATTCAGTGCCCGATCATTGCTTGTCTTTCTGTCAGTCTTTCTGTTCAGTTTTATTTGGTTCATGTCCTGGATCCTAGCTGCCAGTGGAAAGAGGGTTTTAGTGTTTGTCTCGTCTCCTGATTGTCCACTGTTCCTCCCCCACGGAGTCCTCTGGGTTTTTGGCTCATTATGGGGGGAGGTTCAGTTTTTATCAAAGTAAGCCTGGCTCCAGGGAGGAGACCAGTTTAAAGTCCTGCTTCAAGTTCCGGTTCCTACGTCCTGTCTCGCTACCCTCTTCCACTGTGCCTGCCTGTCAGCACCTGATCCTGTCTGCTTCTGTGCTTGACCACCTGGTCATGCTTCTGTTCCCAGTGTGGCTTTGAACCCTCCTGGAAGCTTGTGGATGCCTGGAAGTCTAGATCCTGCCACCTGTTTCTGTTCCTGCCTGATCTGGATCCTGCCTGTTTCTGTCTGTTCTGGATCCCTGACCAGGATGACCTCTGGGACTGCAGCACTGGAGACACTCGTGGTCTGGACTGTTAAACCAGGTAAGTGACCAACCCAGATAATCATATATCAGTTTATCGTGGTCACTTACCTGTGTTTTCCTCCCTAGAGTGTCTGAGATTGGGTGGTGCAGTGTCCGCAAGCCACAGCTCCGCTTTTGTTTTGTTTCATTTAATAAACCTTTTGAACTTTCCTACTGACTGTCTCTCCTTGAATACTGGGTCCATCTGTCCTCAGTTCATGACACAAGTAGGAACAGTGTTTGTCACTGGAAAAACAACAATGTCCTTATTCTCATATGTTACTCCTAAAACTCAAAGGGACAAGATAAATAATACCTCCGATAAATTTGTTATATATTTTCTGATCATTATTTAAAACTTAATTAGTTAATGAATAGGGTGCCTCAAGGCATACTGCCCTGCATGATGTTTCCCAGCTTTCACACACCTGTTATCAATTGGTAGCAGATTATCAGGCTTTGCTGAACTGCAATCATCTGAATCAGGTTTGCTGAAACTCAGAAACATCCAAAACATGCAGAGCAGGGTGCCTTGAGGACCAGGATTAAAAAACACTGGAGTAGAGTCACTGCTCCTACATACCGAGAGGAATAGGCTGAGGTTGCCCGGGCTTATGTTTCAGTTGCCCCTGGATTTCTTTTCACTTCAAAAGAAGTAACAATGAGCCGACTGAAAACAAATAAACCTCATACAGTAGGCAAACCAACTACTTCGAGTGATGGCTAAAATACGGATCTCTCAAATCTAACCTGTGTGGAGTTAGGAAGCTGAGACAGAGGCAGTTCTTGCAAGAAAAAAAGGTTCAAATTTATTTAACATCTTCAGATGGAGAGATATAGCTCTGACTGAGGCAACCTTAGTACATCCATTTATACCGTACCTTACAAAAATCCAACACACACTCCCCCCACGGGAACCAACCCACCACCTTCATAAAGAACTTTCTAGCACTTTAGCATTTGGACAAGAAATAACTTGAGCTCATCAAGGCCGTTTGCTGTTAGGTTAATATATCTTTCACTGGCCAGACGGATCTCTTTAAAACAACAGTCCTCCCCTTCACGCCATGAAGGAAGCCGTGTAACTCATTCTTATCTCTCATTATTTCGTTTGGATATTTAAATTTTTTACTCCACACCTGTTAAATGAAAACTTTGTCTCTTTGGACTATTCAGGTTTACAAATTATTGACTCTAAATCAACTTAAGGAAAGCCTGGTGATTTAGATGTGGCAGGTCAACAGTCCTTCCAGGTAAAACGGACTGTTCTTAGCACCTATCAGGACAACAGACACTCATAACTCAGAAACTACATTAATGTAAAGTTAGAGATTTGCATTAAGAGAAAACATAGACAGGTTCCTCTTGATCAGTGATCAGTTTTAGCCCAAAATTGTGATTAATTAGACATTAGAACTGAGGAAATATTTGGTATGAACCAGTTTTATCATTCCAAAAAGACAACATCCTTTTGTGACGACCGAAGGTACAGTTATCACGGTTTGGGAATGCTTTGCTGTAGTAGGACCTTGTCATCTTGCCATTAATATTCCATGATTTCCTAAATGCATTAAAGGGTTTTTAAGGAAAATTTAACATTACCTATAAAACTGTTGACAATAATGGACAACAGGACACAAAAAAACTAAAACAGACCAGTAAATTCACGAAGGTCTGTCAGATAATTAGAAAATAAAAACCCCTGATGTTTATCTCAATGTGATACTGTTAGTGACGTGATACATAAAGAGAGTACAGGAACTAGAATAACTTCACCAAAGTAATTTTAAATAGGTTAATGCAGGCTTTTTCTGGAACACAAGCACCCTGAAAGTTTTTCTCAATAAGGAACCATGTTTTTCATGTTTGGTTTAATGAACAAAACACAGTTCATATCAAATACTTAACTGTAATTAAACCACTTTCATTTCAAGTTAACATCTTTTCTTAATATTTAATTCTAACTATCATATATCTATCAAGTACAACAATGAATGTAGTGTAGGTAATATTCATAAGCTATACAGCATCTGGGTGTTTTTCAAGTTTCCAAAAGAAGATTGCTTTCTCAGTAAAAACAGGAAACAGAAAAAGCATTTCAAAAAAGGCTGACGTGTATGTTAACATGTGAGCCCATTGTTTCCAAATTAGGCAAAAAATTAAAAAATGAGCAGTGTAGCACAGAGTAGAGGAGTCTAAGTCATCATTTGGCCACTTATTAAGGAGTACACTGCATCTTTTCTTAAAATAAGTGCATTTTTTTTTTTTATTTGAGGAGGTAAGTGAGACACTTTGCAAATGGAATAAGATTTACATTAAAAATCAGAAAGAACAATTGCATTGTCTCATTTCAAGTGCACATTATCGAAATATCTTATTTTATGAGGTAAAATACTAATTCCATTGGTAAATCATCTTATTTACCTTCTCAAATTAATGGTAAATTCAATTAATTTAAGAAAATTTTTACTTATTTCTAGATAGTTTTTGCATTGTATGGCAGGTGAGAAAGGGAACGTGATTTTTTTCTGTAAATAATAGCTAGTCACAGAATAACTCAAAATAAGCAAGCAAAGACATTATAACATCAGTTAAAAACCATTCATCTAGAGCACGTTGTCAGAGCAAAAATATAAAAAACACAGATAAACACAGCTGACAGTGAGAAATAGGGTAAACCTCAGACTGATGTCAGACAATCCAAGGTAGCTACAAGAAGCACTGAGGATAAATGCGGGGAACCCCCAGGGCTGTGTGCTCAGTCCACTCACGTTTGCTTTGCTACCCACTCGACCAAACTGCTCGTGAAGTTCGCAGAAGACTCCAATGTGGTGGGGTGCATCACAGACAATGACGAGGCTCAATACAGAGAGGAAATCCACCACGTGACCCGCTGGTGTTCAGTCAATTATCTTCTTCTAAACACAGATAAAATTAAAGAGGGTTTTGTGGTGGATTTCAGGAAGTCTACCAGAACAGATTCATAGAGGGGCATTGCAGCATGTTAAAAACATCAACCTAGAAGAGAGGCTCCTAAGAAAGCCAAAAAGAACGTTCAAGAGTGTAAAGACAATTCTGATCCTGAAAAGCAGAACTCTCTGCTCTGGTCACATAAAAGAGACTGTGCAGAGTTGGAAGCAGCAAAAGCTCTAACTGAATAGGTCAAGATAAAAGATGGAGCTGAGGGACAGTGCCAATTTACTTGGACAGTACATTAAAATCCCATAGCAAAGTATGCCCGCCATGGAAAGAATCAAACGCCAAGATGTAACATAATTGAAAATATCATATTAACGGTGAGAAGAAAAAGTAAAGGCAGTCCTCCGGCAGCCTAAGCTCACAGCAGCATTTCAGAAGAAGTTTAGGGAATTAGATAGCACTTTATCTACTGCAGAGTAGAGTTAAGGAGACAGAAAAGGATGATTTAGGCCTGATTTTTACTTGATGCATGCACGACTTCCACGCAACAAAAGTACATCATTTTAGCACTCATGCCCCTCTGCGTTTCGTCCTTGTGCCACGATTTTCCTCACCACACACGTAGGAAAAGTTACAACTACACAGATGTTATAAAAACGATTGCTCAGAGCATAAAAGCTGGAAAAGCTGTGTTAAGGGCTTGTTATGCTTGATGAACATACATTCAGCGCGTACGCAACAGTATTTATGCTCTGCTCTGCGGGGGGGGCTTGGTCAGCTCAAACAGCAAACTCACAATGCCACGTGAGGAAATAGAAAACACAGACGTTTACAACTTTTTCAAAGCATCTTCATGCCATCTAAGAGTGCCAGTCATTTCTTTATGAGCTATATTACAGCATGTCTTTAGATGTTTACATTTGCATAAAACGCTCACCAGTAGGAGCTGCTGCTTGCTCGCCATGTTTTCCATAAATAAGGTTAAAGGAATTATTTCTATCCTTAATGCTAATACACATCTTTAAAAAAAAGTATGACTTTTCTGAGACAAGTCAATGCTTTTTACATTTTCTCATTTAAAAAGCTCTCTGACATCATCATCAGACATGCTCAGAGTAGGTCGGCAAAATATAATTGAACCATGTTTATCTGCTTTAAGTTGTTTCTTTCTTTAGATTATGCACTATATACCATAAAGTTGACACAAAAGGTTAACATAAAACTAAAAAAAAACACCTAGATTTATGTTTAAATCCAAAGCAGAAAAAGTAGCGTAAGATCCCATTTCCGGAACAGAGAAGTGATAAAACGGAAAGGATTTTAATGAAGTTATTTTCTCAGGAAATACATTCTTGACCTTTATTACATTAGAGTTTAGTACCCTTACTATGTTTAGGAAGGGAACAACTTAATTTAGGTATATTTGACAAAGTATACTAAGTTTACAAAGTACAAAGGCGACCTGGATGTGTATATCTGGTTGCACATGCGCAAATGTGATGATGGTACTATTTGCACGAATCAGGTAGTGACACACCCTACATCACAGCCAGATCCCGTCCCTTGATTGGTTGACAGGACGCAAAGTGTCGAAAACTTTCCAGTTTTTGAAATCCAGCAATTACGGCTTGACATCGACCAAGGATTTTGTTGGCTATCTTTGGCCTGATTGCGCAGATACAAAATACTACACATCACCTGTGTCGGGCATTTCACGTCAACCTTTGGTTGCAAACTTGACCTCTACTTCACCTTAACACAACAAATACATAAAAAATGAAGTGTAATCAGCAGAGATCAATTATTCCAATGCTAAAGTACACATCGACCAAAATAATCTGTGACTCATTTTCTATTTGCATTCAGGAAGTTTTTTTTTTTTAAATATATGAATTACTTTCACTGATTCAGCATTTATAAGGTTTTAAAAACCTTGGGAAAATTTGAGCTGTCACAACAAACGGTGCTTACTTAATTGCGGTTAACACTATTTAATGCTGCTGGTCATATGCATGAATCTGCGTATGCATAAAAACTCGAATGCAAAAGAAACTAAAAGTAGCATGGAAAAAGTCAGCAACACATCCGACTACTGAATATTAAAAAGACCAATGGAACAGAAATAGGTTACACTATTTTTAACAGCGCAAAACTGATGGCACCATGGGTCAATTGAATCTGACAGAGGAAAAAGACGTTTAGTCTTTCTGCTCCATGGGTGCTTGCTCAGCATGGTTTTATTTGGGTGAAGTTCATCGCTCTGTTTTGCAGAATTGATAAGGTTTCTGTTGTGGTTTAAGGAACTTATTGTGATATTACTAAAATTAGAGGGAGTTGGTGTTATCAGTCATGAATCAAACATGATGATGGAACAGAGAATAAGTCAATATGACTAAGGAATTCTTCTGAAGTCCATAAGGTTGCTCGATCAAATGAAACTATGAACAAATATTTTTTCTGCATAACAGCCTGAAAAGCCATACTCCCTACCACAATGATTAAATATGTGATATATGACTGCACCCACGAATGTGTGGCTGTCAAAGGACAACTGGTCAAGGTTGGAGTCCACCCTTAAAGCCCTTATAAAAGTACATTATGTAGTTTCCTGTTTTCTGTGAAGCTTTCACAACAGAAACTAAGAAAAGCCACCACAAGCTTACACAACCTTTATTCTTTTATCCTTCCTAGCGAACAATCAACATAAACAATCACCGAAACAGTTGAATGGACAAACAGTGTGAAAGTGAAAGAGGAATGTGGTGACTCTGTAGGTAAAAAACAAATGTATTTCCTCTAAAGGTAACATCATGCAAATACAATATGTAGGAGCAAAATGTGCACAGGCACTGAGAATGTGACGCAGATGGGCCGAGGAAATGTAAAGGCACAGCTGCAGAACGTTTTGCAAGTCATCAGTTCTGCAGATCAAAAGGAATCTCACCGAAGACTCCTAAAAGCTGTCAGCTGTATACTGTGAAGCCTGAAAACATTTTCTACCACTTGTGATAACGGCAAAAAGTGTTGAGCTGAATGTAATATCGGATGTGTGGTTTCCGGTAATGTGTGGGAAAACTGCTGACGGTGGATTGTTGGAGCCCGTGCGACTCCATCAGAAACCTCTTTGGTTGTAAAGGGTCAAGGAGAGACGTCGTCGATCTTTATTGATCAGAAGCGTTGCACAGAAGTCAACTGTTTGACATGATGGGAGGGATTTAGCTTTGGCCTCCCTCAAAAGAGACACCATTCTGCAGATCACTCCCTCTGCAGCTGGACTTTACTCTAACTGGACCACCTTTATCACTGTTTCGTAACAACGAAACCAAAACGTCTCATTACATAAGGGGGAATACGTATATTGAACACAGTGAGATTTTCAACTCATCAACACGAAAACTCTGATGACAGCAATTTC
Organism: Cyprinodon variegatus; assembly: GCF_000732505.1. Taxonomy (NCBI): domain Eukaryota; kingdom Metazoa; phylum Chordata; class Actinopteri; order Cyprinodontiformes; family Cyprinodontidae; genus Cyprinodon; species Cyprinodon variegatus. The sequence goes on along the minus strand of NW_015150525.1, from coordinate 1,506,113 downwards.
CGTGAAGAGCTGACTAAAAGCCTGCTTACTGAATTAGCTGGTTTTCTGCCCACTTCACTTTATCTGGTCACTTGATGTGTGAACACATCAACCCCCTGTCAATCGCTGCTTTTTTTATTATTCTTAAAATACACCTGCCCCCACACACTGAAACAGTTTGAAACCCAATATTTAGAAAATAGCTTTATTCAAATCGAGTGGGAGTCAGACTAATGAAATGATCGATCAGTCACAAGATAATAACATATTGGATAAATAACATTTTCACTAAAAAGGATTTATCCCACGAACTGTGATTTATATTCTTGTCTTTTGCAATAAGTAAATAGAACATATTTGAGAAATTCCCCCTTTCTAAAATGAAGCACTATCATCTATTATAATGTTGTACATTTCTAATGTAGTAATCAAGTTATGCCCTTCAATTATTGACATGGTAAGTTTTAGAATTGCTTTGTTTTAGTTTTATTTTTTTAAATGAAGAACATTTAAAAGAACTTCAATCTGCTAAAGTCATTATTTTCCATTCATAAAATTTGCCTTATGGGCTTTCATCAGGAAGTTCAGCCTTCTGTTGATTAAAAACTATTTATTGAAGTTGCATCAGCATGAAACTGATCAGTTTCTGTGCTGACTGCTTTGTTTTACATAAACGCTTTGCTGAAACAGACTCAGCATTGTGAGGAACTTTCCCTAAAAACATTGTTAAAACTAACAGTGAGGACGATGGGAATTATATTCCAGGGTGTTAGAATCAAAAATCGAAATCTAGATACGTCATTCTTTCTTAAAATAAGTGCATTTGTTCTTGAATTGAGGAGGTAAAAGAGACACTTTTCCAATAAAACAAGACAATTTACATTTAAAATAAGAAAACACAATTGCATTGTCTTATTTCAAGTGCATTTTATCTAATTATCTTATTTTAAGAGCAAAAATACTCATTCCATTGGTAAACTTTCATTTACCTACTCGAATTAAGGGTACATTAACTTACTTTAGGAAATTTTTTTCTTATTTCTAGATCGTTTTTCCAGTGTAATAATGAGAAGACATATTTCCCTACTTTTTATAAAAGAATAATTAAATATTTCTTCTGAATTTATTGGACTTTGAGCTATTCCAGCACATGAATATGCTTTGAACCGGTTCTCTTTTAGGATAAGCAGCTATGTAGCCATATTCATCTTCCCTGCACTATAATGCTGATACTATTTATGTTGTCTAACAAATCTCTTCTGTCTTCAAAGAACAGCTGCTTTTATACTGAAGTTAAATTTCAGAGAGGTGACTACTGAGGGAAACTGGACGTCCTTTATTTCAATAAGGGGTAGAAGAAAAAGGGAGGGAAATATAAAAACTCATGCAGCAATATTTTCAAGATAACATCTTTAGATGAAGAACATATTTTAATTTTTTAGACCCCAGTTCAACACACCTGATTCAAGGACAGAACAGAACATACCGAATCCAATTCTCTTCATCAACACACTAGATATCTATTTTAGGAGTGGAAAAAACGGATTGAGTTAGAAAGTCCTCCAGCATACTAAGGTCACGGCAGCATTTCTTTTGTAATTAGCCAAGAAAATGAAGTCGGCTTTTCCCAAAGATCTTGTCCAACATTGGCCTAAATCAAAGACGACAACAAGAAAGTTGGCTCAATTAGCCTCCTTGCATCCTCATTACCTTCCAACCAGTTTCAGAGAATAGATAATAATTTACTGTCTATTTAGTACAAGATGAGGAATGTGTGCTTTGTCTTCTACTTTGAAAATTTGCTGTTTATTCACCCCTAACTTTTTTTCATTGATCAAGGCTCATTCAGAGATTCACTGAACTCTGTGCAGCCTTTCTAAAGAAAAAACTGACAAATTCCACATTGATAAAAAGTCCTTCTGATGCAATTTGTTTCCACATTAGCTGGAGTTCAGAGTGTACTAGGCCTTTCTGTTTACTGTATTTATTTCTTAAAATAAACAACTGTTTAATAAATCTGGGGTAACCATGCAAAGGTCATATAAGAGGCAGGGTTTCCCATCACCATCAACAGAAATTTAAAATTCTTGAAAAACCAGGGTTGCATAATGTAAAAAGGCTCCAGCTGATGGTGAACAGGGCAGACAGGGTGATGATAACAGAGGATAAATGGGCATTCCATAGAGTGCAAAAAAGCACTGAGGGGGAAGGAAAATGTACTTCTTCACGTGGTTTCTCTTTTTCAAAACATATTTCTCCTTCACTTCTGCATGCAGTCATAGAACATAGTGGAATTACAAGGCAGAAAACAGGCCTGGCATCTTCACTCTCCCCCACCCGCCGTTTCTTTTCTTACGTACATCTGACACACAGAGAGAATCCAAAGCGTCATCAAACTCAAACCACAACTCAGTATTATTTCCATATTGGGGGGGACATTTTCGTTTCATATTGAGAAGAAAATACTCTGAAATATTTACTGGATTTAACCAACTAAAGCTATTTTATATCAGTTCTCTAAAACAGTTTTAAGAGAACTAAGAAATGCATCAAAAAATAACCAATTAGAGCAACTATTATAACAGTAATTACTAATATTTCACAACTGAGCATAAATAAATACTAAAACAGTGAGAAAAAAAGCATTAAAAAATAAAATGCAATGCATTTAAGTAATCTAAAAATATAATTGGTTTAATATCATAGCTTAGGCCAAAGTCTGGTTTTAATGATAATATTGTGGTGGGTTCCTGGATACTTTTTTTTTTTTTTTTTATCATTCATGGGAGGAGCACATGTAAGAAAATCCCCTATATGTATGAAACATGTTTAACCGTTTTCCTTCCTGTAAGTCTCCACCCTTTGAAAACTCTAGCCCCTATATATTGACAGCAGAAATGAACCCCAAAACATGCACATCTCAGCTTTAAAGCAACATCCTGCAAGGAGCATCTTTTTTTGGGGGGTGTCTTCTTGAAAATCAAGCCGTGTCTTTAATTCCCCGAGGCTCCTCTCTGTCCAGCATCATCATCAGCAGCAGCAGCAACATGACTCCTGGGTCTCTCCTCCTGTGCGTCCTGCTCCTTCTTTCCGTTTTCCAATTTCGTCGCTGCGTCCCCGTCTGCAACAACCAGTGCTGCCGCTTCGTGGAGGAATTCCCCGTCAGGGCGAAGAAGCTGAGGCAGGACTATAAACAGATCAGAGATTTCTATGTGAGTAGACGAGCTGAGCAGCGTTTCCTCTCCCTGCAGCATCATTTGTTGCGCTGGAGATCTCCATGGATGCTGCGCTTTGGTTGCCTGCGCGGCTTCAAACGCTTCTCAACAGGTTTATTTATTTCCAATTTATTTATTTTTCATCAGGAAGCAAACGATGACTTGGATAAAGCCTTGTTAGACCAGAGCGTTGAGGATTCCTTGAACCCAGCGGTGAGTTTGGCTGCTAACTAAACGGGAACTCTCACGTTTTTAATAAGTAAATATACCAGCATGTGGGAAGCCATTAGTGCCAAGTTTGACATCTTTTAATTTTTTTTTATTTTCTGGAAAATAACATGTAAAATTTTTCTTAATAGGTAGGAAACATGGTTTTTTGCTTTTATAGTGTTTCTTAATTAATATTTATTTACGACCAAATAAAAGCTGTTTATTTTTCTGCAAATCAAAAGGCATTAATTGCATAAAAGTAATTCAGAAATATTCTTTTTTTTTACATTAATAACTAACCGTTGCTGCACTATAGCTAACATTTTTGCTTTCTTTATAGCAACATTATTTTCTTTGGCACTATTGGGTTCCCGTAGCTCCACGGATAAACCTGCAATCCACTTACCAGACTGGTTCTGCTTTTCTTTCCTTTAGAGCCCATTTGCCTGCCAGGCCATGAACAGCATCCTGGACTTTTACCTGAGAACGGTTCTGCCGACCGCCGTGGCCGGAGTGACCGAAGAAACCACAGATTTGAAACCTCACGTGGAGTCCATACAACAAATTTTCGATGAGCTCAAGAGTGATGTCACCAGATGTGTAAGTAGCTCAGACACGTGTCCCACTCCTACGTGTAAATACTGATCACACGCATCAACTGCTGCAGAGCTTCACGTGCAAAAATGCCAAATTTTTCTCTACAATACAGAGAGAAAAAATATTCTAAATTAACCCTGGTCTACTGTTGAAATGTGCAGAACTTCCAATCCCAATTTGCTGTAGTTGTTTGGGATTTAGAATTTCTGTCTATTTAAAAGCACTTTTAATAATCCTTAACGTTTAGGTCAGCCATCTCTGCAGAGGCATGCACACTTTATCCAGTTCTGCTTACAACAGAAGCGCAGAAGCAAATCAATGTTCCTCCTTTCTGTTCATTCCTTCCTGTGTAATTGCTCCTTAGTCACTGCTTATTAAGCTTTTTTTATATATATCATACCAATGCCATCAAACCCATGTGTTAACGCCTTCTCTGTACTTTCCTAATTTTTCAGAGGAACTACTTCTCCTGCAAGAAGCAGTTTGACATCAAAAACCTAAACCAGACGTATACACAGGTGAGCATCCTGAGCAAGCTTATATTGTGACCTGCAGACCTACGATCGGCTTCTGCTTTAGTTGTTCATGTGTAATAATCATGCATTTTCTTGCAGATGGAGAATAAAGGCATGTTTAAAGCCATGGGGGAGCTGGATGTGCTGGTCAACTACATCGAGATGTACCTGGCATCCAAGCGGCTCAGACATCATTAACAGGGATCTTTATCAACGTTTCAACCAAAAGAGAGCATAAAGTGGGGTCGATTTTTAGATTTGGGACTCACATCTATGGACTCCAACAAGTCCAGAACCATGAATGTAATTATCCAATTGCTGAACATGTCTTTGTTCTGCGAAGACCTTTTTTACTTGTGTTTGTCCCAAGGACAAGATTTTCTGCTTGAGAACCTATTCTGTTGTACACAGAAAGATCGATTAACTGTATTTTTTCAGTATGAAAGTATTTATTTATTTGTACATGTCTTAAAATGTATTTACATATTTATTGTACTTTTATCTATGTTGCCAGTAATAAAATAACATGAACAAAAATGTCAAGTTCCTCTGTTGACTTAATTTATTAAGATGGTTAAACACTGCTGTCATGTGAGTAATCTGCTGGAATGAGTAACCGGGAAATAGATACTTTTTCACATCCTGCAGATTGAATACATGCAGAACCAGTGTTTAAACTCGACATGCTGATTCTCTAACCTCAAACATGACCCATATACATCACTTACCAGCAGCAGACCGAGCCTCTGTGACGGTTTACCGTAACTGTAACTAGCCAGCCTCACCCTCATGGCATATGCACACTTGCACAAAAAACATATGCATGCAGAACGAATCTCGCTTAGTCACACATACACACATACACACTTATAGACGAGTATGGTGTGAGCTATAAATCGGCCATATATTGCGACATGGGAAGCCGATCGCCTTATGCCTGTCAAAATGATTTCAAAATGCATGAAAAATAAAATTATATATATATATATAGATATCCATATATATTAGTTTCCCTCTTTGATTCAATACACACATTTTGATATTTAGCTTTTCATATGCAATTTTCCCATGATGCACTTCCTTTATCCTGAAGCTTCGACTTGCATTTTTGTGTGAATTTGGCCATTAAAAATAGAAAACAAACGACACTGTCTTTAGTTGAAAAGGCACATAAGCTCCCCTGTCATCTAGCAGATGCATTGTTTGAATATTAGTGGCGGTATCGCTCTGACAGAAGGGTCTGTAAACTCATGACTCGGCTCGCTCTATACTTGACTCAGGGCTTTGCACTGAAACTACTCCAAGGCGTCTCTTTAGTCATATGCTGAGTCAGTGTGGGCTGATTTTGAATAGTATCATTCCAGCAATGACAGTACTTACGAAAAAGCTATCATTCATAACATCAGTCCTACAAACCGTGGCTCTTTGTTTTTACCCACGGTAACTGCAGCTTTTTTATTAGCTTAATGCAAACAAGTCTTTATAAAAACGAATATCTTTATCAGAAGTTGACTCTATTATGATCCAAGCACCTTGTATGAAGAGTTAAGTTAATATGGCCTCATGTAGCTGTTATGGAATGAGTGTGAACCTCTGCTCAGACACCAAGGCTTTCAAACCAGGGTGGGAAAAGTAGAGCTGGTCATGTGAAACTCTGCAGAGAGAGCAGCAAAGGCATCTGCTATCTTTGAAGTCCCAAAGTAGCTTGCCCCTTTTTGGTAAGGATCTTAAATGTCAAAATATAGAAACTCTTAATAAGCATCTAGAAAGTTCTGCAACAAACCTTCTATCGTTGCAGTGGAAATATTTCCTTTCTGTTTTGAAGTAAATCAATAGTTAGCATTTGAGGAGAAGTTTTGTGCTGTCTGCAGAGAAAGTCTCAGTTAAAGATCCTGGATGCGCAGTTGGACTTAAACGTTTAAATACCCTCCCTGTAAGCAAAATGAGAAATTCACGCTTGTGGATGAAATAAGAAAAAACAGTGCAAGTAATAATAAATGTTTAAAAAAATACTAAGTTCCAATTTAGTAAAATAAAAAATTTGATTTGGAATTATGTTCAAAAAAACTTATTCTGAAAAAAAAAAAAAAAAGAAAGAAAAAAAATGCCTTGCTCATGAACAGTGAACCAACATACCGTCAGCAGGTGCAGAAATCTGATTGAAAATTTCCTGATCATTACAGAAAAAAAAAACGATTTCACTGATTGTTGCTCAATAAAAGTGTAGTTCAGGAGCTCCATCATGCTTGGTTTGTTGTTTTATATATATATATATATATACACTCACCGGCCACTTTATTAGGTACCCCATGCTAGTAACGGGTTGGACCCCCTTTTGCCTTCAGAACTGCCTCAATTCTTGGTGGCATAGAT
>NW_015150525.1:1492756-1498127 GCF_000732505.1 Cyprinodon variegatus | reverse complement strand
TATATATATATATATATATATATATATATATATATATATATATATATATATATATTCCAAGTCTATGTCATTATTTCCATTTCTTATAACTTTTTTAATCTCCATTTAGCTGTTTTATTTCTGTCTGTAATTGAAGGGTGTGTAAACTTTACAGTACAACTGTACATCAAATGTAAGTGATATCAAAGTCGAAGAATACTCTATTTTTATTTTTTTCTGCACACCGTTGCCCCATCTACTAATTTTGACAAATATGACTTCTTCTTTACTGTGTGTATTGAAGTGAGGAAAAGCCATACATACATAAACCAGAAAAACACAACTATATTTCTAATTCCCTGTAATTCTTAGCTGTGCTTCAGTTCAGACTCTATATTCTGACATTGATCCAGAACAACAGATACTGATTTGTTTTACTTTTCTCATAATTTCTGCTTCTTGTGTCTTCTGCACCAAAGTATTCTAGCATTGCCACATTTTCAAACCACCACAGGACATGCGGTATTTACATTAATATGTGGTAATGATAGGGAGAATGATAACTGTCTGGAGATGCATAGAGGGTGTTTTATTTGTTTGGGTTTTTTTGCATATACAATGAGTCTGAAGATGATTATTTAGTATTAAAACTAATGAGGAGTTTATTCCTGGTTCATAAAAAAAGAAAAATTGCGATTGTTTGGCTGGTTTATATTTATCAGGTTAACCAAAGGAGAACTGGTCGGTACAAAATACTTTTTCTTAAAAGGCAAGAATGGAATTTATAAAACAACTAGAAAGAGCGAGTGATGTAATCTCCAAGGAGATAGAAATTGTAAATAACTCTTCATAATGTATATGTATTAAATAACCATGAGACATGACGACAGATTTTGATAGAAATTATTATCTTACGGTACTCAGATCAGAGAAGTTGCTTAGAGTCACAGAAGGCAGCTGCTCACCAACCGGTGAACATTCACCATTAGGCAAACCTAGGCAGTTTCCTAGGGCCCCAAGTTCCTGGGGGCCCCATAAAACTCCTTTTACATGTATGGTTAATGTAGCTAAGACTTATTTATGCACATTAATGCAGTGGCACGGGAAGGGGGGTGCTGCGGGGGCTGCAGCCTCCCTCGTCATAGCATCAGCCCCCCATGGTGGGGGGCTGTGGAAGTAACATAATATTGTACTTAAAAACATGAAATTATTTATGTATTTATTTTTTTAAAGACTATGGGATTAAAATGATGGGCTGTGTATAAGATATAAACTAATGATTCATTATTTTAATATTTCATAAAAAACTAGGCTACTCCCCCGGAAGCTTCCGCCACCTCACATTCGTTTAGGCATGGCTAGCAATAGGCAGCAGAAACGTATTTCTGACTAATTTGAGGTAAGAAATGGTTTTAATTCCCCTATACTGCCGCATTTAGCGTTATTTATGTGCCTATTCGTCTTAGTCCTGTGGCTGAAGAAGTCTACGCTAGAATAAGGCTGCATATCACTAAATATTATGTCTGTATTAAGCTATTTAGTGATAAAATATGAAATTAGTAAATTTTTTTGTGTGTTTTTTGTTTCAGATATGAAATCATTCCCCATATCCATAGCCGAATGGACTTTCAAGACGTTCAATGCTCAGTTTAGGCTAAATTTAGGCCACGTTTCATTCAAGTATTCCTGATCCTGTTGATTGGGAGCTGTTGTGTGTTTTGAATGATTAAAAGAGAAGAAATAAAGTTTAAAATGTTCATGCTTTGTTCCGATGCATTTTAAATGGTAGTTTTTGGCGACAAATGTAGGCCTACAATATTATGTTAAAAACGTCAGCCACAGCCCTCAACATGATGATGTCATGTGTTTTCCAACCCAGCCATCAGCCCCCCTCGCTTGAAACAGCTTCCAGCGCGCCTGCATTAATGATGTTTTTGTCAAAAATACTTAGCTAAAGAGCCATCAGAATGCATTAAGTGTCCACCAGATTGGATCAGTCCATTTGCTGCGCATGTGCAAAAAGATCCAAACACAGCAACAAACCTTTTGAAAACAAATGGTGCAACTTACCTCAATTGTTACTGTATTTAGTGACTTTTCAGGCTGGCTTTCCTAGCGCCAAATCTAGCAGCTTTTTTCTGCTACTGGAGACTTTGGCGACACCATATATAAAAGCAGCGAACTCTGCTCTCCAGAGCAAGTAGATTGGTAACCCCGCCCCCTGCTCTCCTCTATCTTGTCTGCTGCAGCTAATATTTCATCCAATTTTTTTTTTCTGTCACACTTCATCCATGCAGGGGTCATGTGGGGTGCTGGTGCCTATCTCCAGCTGTCAACGGGCGAGAGGTGGGGTCCACCCTGGACAGGTCACTGGTCCATCGCAGGGCAACACAGAGACAGACAGGACAAACAACCATTCACACACACTCACACCTAAGGAGATTTTAGAGTAACCAGTTAACCTAACAGTCATGTTTTTGGACTGTGGGAGGAGGCCGGAGTACCCGGAGAGAACCCATGCATGCTCAGGGAGACCATGCAAACTCCGTGAAGAAAGACCCTGGGCCAGGAGTCAAACCCAGAACTTTCTTGCTGCAAGGCAGGAGTGCTACCCACTGAGCAGATCATGAGTTGTCTACAGTGAAAAGAAGAAATGGGTTATTTACTTTTGCTATTGGCTCTTTGGAAACACAGGAAGGAGCAATCAGCTGAGTAGTTCATTCCTTTTGAGACAGCATGAAAAGTCAGCTGAGCACATTGCCAATATAGAAAAAGAGACAAAAGAAAACAGAGAGGAAAACAACAAAAAAATGGATGAGAAGAGAGGGACAAAAAGGTTGAACAAATAATGTATGCCTATTCTATTGATATTTCTCTATCTGTATAATGGGTGTGTTTTATGTGTTGTCTTCTCATTTCAGAGGGCCCCCTGCCTGTCTTTGCCTAGGACCCCAAATTTCCTAAATCTACCCCTTCCAGCCGCGCTCACTTCTCGAGAAGTTTCCATGATTCACAGTTAAATAAGTATTTCTTAAAACTCCAGTCTGCCACATCATCACATTATCACATCATACGAATTTGCAGCTGAGGAGACATCCATGGCTCCAGTCTTATCAAAATATAACAGAGTATCCCAGATAAAAACTCACTGTTAGGAAACAACTCTGCCTTTGCCCCCATTTCATTTCCAAATCTCTGTTAAAGGGGAACGCCATTTTTTTTTTTTTTTTACATTGGGCCTTGATTTTACGTCATTACATCATGCTTTACTCACCCATATGAGTTTTGTGTCATTTGGGGCCGTTCTGAAGATATTCTGTTAGGTTATATCCAAGGTAACGTCTTCCTATGGGCAACGACTTGAAGGCACAAACTAAACTGTTCATAATTTATTCTTTATGGTACGCCAGCATTCATAACATGTAGGACAATCACTGTCCCCCAGACATCCGTGGTTATATTTTTTAGATTTTTATCTTTTTAAAACAAAGCGGAGTGTGTATGACGTCATCCGCGTGCGCCGGCCACCATTCATTCTTCCTGTCCATTGAACTGCTGCTAGTTTTACTTACATGCCTGGAAGATGTCTAGCGCTACTACCACAGATGATCTCGGTATTAAAATGCAATTGAACGACTCAGATTAGCTCGCCGAATGAATAGAAGGGGTACAGCGTAGCCGCCTGTGGCCCGGGCTGCCAGTCACAACTCTAGTACGGCGTGCGGATGATGCGTTCAGCAGACGAGTTGCGGATCGGAGGCCTTCTATGATGAACTAGGATGCCGATTGGCTTTCGTGGAGGTGTGATTCAAATCTGATTGGCTGTGTTGCAGGTGGATGTAGGAAAGCAGTGAGTTCCTACAGTTGAACTTCCGCCTAGGCTCCTTTTATTAAATTAGTTGATCATTATTTCAATAAACAATTAATCCAATTAATTGATTCAGCCCTAGTCCTATTTAGATAAACTGCATCGGAAAACATTAGTTCTGACACATAACAAACAAGTATTATTAGGGATTAACAGACTCACACATCATTATCCTTAGAAGCCTGTGTTCTCCTTTGTTATTTATATGTGACCATTGCAACCACTGTCACAAACACAATTATGCAATATATTTTGCAGATAAAAAAAGCTCTGAAACATCTTATCTTATGAACGACGAAAAGAAATACATGAGTCTATCTACATTTACATAGACACAAATGACCGGATTGAAGGCCTGATTAAATGTCATAATGCAGATTCTAAATTGGATTCAGTCCAATCGGAAAGAAGTCTCTTTCCAAAAGAAAGAGGGGGGTGGGGGTGGGTTGCCGGGTATTGTGATTTCCATTCTGATTGCCATCCATGAACACAACTACTCATAACCTTGGAGTAAAATAATCCCACTGTGCATGTGTTTAACATCAGTGCGATGTATTTCTAATGTTTTTTCTAGAAAATTACAAAGTTCCAGGCATGCTAAATGGAACGGGTCCTCGAGGGCCGCTGTCTGGCAGGATTTAGACAGCTGTTTTTCATAGATGGTTGATTAATTAACTTTTGCTAAACTCCAATCATTAGAATCAGCTGTGCTCAATCAGGGAAACCTGTAAAACCTGCAGGACCGCAGCCCGTCCGGGACCGACTTTAGGCAGGCGAGATTTTATCTGATCGTACGCTTGGTACATGTACAGTAAGGAAAACATTCCTACTGAACATCCTGCTATTTGGCAAGTTCTCCCACTTAGAAGTCATGGAGGGGTCTGAAATTGTCATCCTAGGTGCATATCCACAGTGAGGGACATAAGCTAAAAAAAAAATCACCATTTAAAATTAAACTATTTATTTGTGTGATACAGCTTAAAAATAAGTATTTGAACATCTGTCTATCAGCTGGAATTCTGACCCTCAAAGACTTTTTAGCCTGACTTCAAAATTCCCACCTCCTCTCTATTATTATCCTAAATTACTTGCACCTGCTTGAGGTTGTTAGCTGCATAGAGACACCTGTGAACCCCATACAATCAGTAAGCATCCAACTATGATGGCCAAGACCTAAGAGCTCTTTTGATAAATTAAATGATGAACTATTGCCCTGTTGTTGTTTTTTTTTTTTTTTGTTAATTTATTATTATTATTATTATTTTGCATTGTAAGTAAGTAAGTAATGTTTATTTATATGGCACCTTTCACAAACATAGTGGTCACAAAGTGCTTCACCAAATTACAATACATTCAAATACATTTACAACAAAACAACCCTTAATCTACTAGAATTAAAATGCTTTCTTAAACAAATAGGTTTTCAGTTTGCAACAGAATCAAGATCTCCATTGGTCCTGTAACGAGTATGAGGGACCATGAGCAGGTTCTGGTCCTGAGACCTCAGCCTCCGAGAGGGGGTAT
>NW_015150525.1:1489988-1490948 GCF_000732505.1 Cyprinodon variegatus | reverse complement strand
TCAAATAATACTACTTATACTTCAGCAATAAGGTGAAGTATAAGTAGGTGCCACTTCATTGTATCTCTTATACTATATCCGTTGGTTGTGCTGTTCTTTTTACATCTCTTTGCAGGTGATGAAGCAGACTGAAGACGTATCATTGTCTCCCTTTTATCTCCTCTTTCTGTCATCTTTTCTCCTTTTTCCTGTTTTACTTACATTGCAGTGTCCATACAATCTGTAATACTCCCTACATAATCATAAGAAAGGTATTTTATATGCGTAAATCAAGCGGAACACTATGGCGATAGCCGTACTGCTCCAATTGTGAAATGAAAAACTGTTTGGCTCTTTTTTGGCATCAAGACAATTATTCTTATTGCCACATCGCCAGACAGAACACTGTTTAAAAAAAAAAAGAAAAAAGAATTGACATAATATGAGCCGTTTTGTTTGTACGAGTCAGTAACCTCGCTGCAGAGTTCTGAACCTCCTGAAGACGAGACAACTCCTTTTAGTTTAGACATGAGAATAAACTGTTAATAAGCTGCTTTGTGCCTCCATGAAAAAGCATTGGCCTCATTCTGCTCCTCCAAGTAAAATAGGTCTAGGGACACCACTGCTTAGAAGACAGCCTTTAAAGTAAAAAAGTTTAAAAAAAGAAATACCAGGAGAAAAAAATAACAAGAGCAAAAAGAGCCTTGGTAAAGAGGATGCAATGCTCTTGTTTTATTTTACTGGTGGAAGTGAAACAAACGGGAGGATTGGATCTGTGGCAATGCATCTGTTCCTTTTCTAGACTTTCTAATGCAGCAAACCGAGTCCAGATCTGGTAGACGGCATCCCACAATCCCCCTCCTCACCACCTTCATGTTGTGCCATGCAACTCCCAAACCATACAATAAGTACGGACAACATTTTGATTATACTGCTAAATAGTTTAGATCATAATGAGACTTAGAGACTTGTAAAACAAAC
>NW_015150525.1:1487337-1489189 GCF_000732505.1 Cyprinodon variegatus | reverse complement strand
GTTGTTGGACAAACTTGCCCCCACTTCCTCACCGCCTTGGCTGTATCTAGACCCACAGCACATAGCGCAGACCACGCTCAAAATTGAGCATAAATCACACATGTCTGCGTTAACCTCACTACGACACACTGCTGCGGGGTGTATAACCAGCCTTCAGGCTGTTCCTGGGTCGTGCGCGCTAGCCGCTGTGCGCCACCTGCATGCCCATACTCAAAGACATTCTAATGATGATCTGCTCTGGAACAGACATGGTTACTGATAGGTCCTTTGAATCGATTTCATGTTTTTTCTTTACAAATTCTGTTTTACTAATTATTTCAAAACAATAAGGTGAAAAAAAAGTGATAGCTTCAGTGGTTTCTTGAGTTCTAATTCAGATTTTATAGAAAATTGTCATTTTAAGTTAAATATGTAAAATTCATAAGTTATGAATGTAATAAGACTTAGAATTTGAATTAAACCTAATTGAATAGAAATTTCACTTCATGCAGCTCTCTTAATACATTTAAATTCCTTTGCTCTGTTTTTTATTTCATGCTTTTCTGGACCCCCATGAAAACAGGCTGGGCCTCTGCTGGCCCTGCTGGCCCCCTGGTACAACCGCTACTGGTCAAAAGGGAAGCTTGATTTAAAGTTTATGAGTGAAATCCAATTTTGCTTGATGCAAACTGGGTATTCGGTGCCATCGTTGGATTCTTTTCCTGACGTTTTTCCTGTGTCTTTCTACAGAACATGTAGACTCCTAATAAGGAGTGACAGAGTGGTACTTCAAGTCAGAAATCACAAGAAGTCGACCGCATTGTTGTGCAACAAGTGGAAGTCTGGGTACTTCCTGAATATGGACAGGATCTTGTCGGGGTGTGACAGTTTGTATGTTGAACAGTTTAGGGTTTTTTTCAACATGAAATCTTCACTAAACCACAGAAGAACATTTAAACTCTGGCAACTCTGGACATAACGCAAAACGCCTTTGGATGTTAATGGTATTTACTTGCTGTGGATATACATGCATCTCAATGAATTGCTATATCATAAAAAAGCCTATTTTGCTAAATGTGTTCTAAACCCACCGAGATATTTCAAGTAGTTATTTGTTCATTTTGATGATTACGGCTTACAACAAAAAAACCCAACATTACATTTTCTGAAGATAATGTGATATTGCAGGAAGTATTAAAATATTTAGGCCTTCAGGATTCATGTAGTGCACCCCACCCCCCCGAACCGCAACATCACCTGCCCTCTTTGAAAACGGTTTATCTTTTTTTTTTTAACCCTATCGAATTGTTATTGCATTTAATAAGCAAAAGAATACAAAAAAAATTTAAATGTATAATTTTCCCTCTAAAAAACAAAGTTCTCAACAATTCATTAAAGATAAGAACAGAACAAACTAAATTAACCTCTTATCAAGTGTTGTACCCGCTCCAGAGAGAAAACGCCTATAACAGACATCCAAACACCATCCATTCCAAAAACTCATTTCAGGGAGATGTTTCAGTAGTATTGAGGTAGGATCCCAGTTTTCATCTGCTAAATGTATTTCTTTTTTTTTTTATTTAAAAAAATAATAATAAAAAAAAAAGCTCTAATTTTTACAGCTGAATTTATCAGTTTTCTTGAGCTCTAATTCAGATTTGGAAAAAAATGGTAATTTTAACTTAAATTAAGGGGAAAATATGTAAAATTCCTAAATTATGAATGTATATTAAGCTCTTCAGAAATAGAATTTTATTAAACCTAATTGAATTGAAATTTCCCTTCATGCAGCTCTCTTAAAGGAATAGTACACCCAAAACATGATTAGCCTTCATTTTCTACTCACCCCCATGCTGAACAACACTCTGGAGTA
>NW_015150525.1:1483061-1484864 GCF_000732505.1 Cyprinodon variegatus | reverse complement strand
GTGGTACAAGAAGAAGTCGCCATCATTCCAGAAAAACCTGATATTCATGCAGGACAATGCTCCGTCACACGCATCAAAATACACCACAGCATGGCTGGCCAGAAAAAGTCTAAAAGGAGAAAAAATAATGACATGGCCCCCTTGTTCACCTGATCTGAACCCCATGGAGAACCTGTGGTCCTTTATGAAATGTGAGATCTACAGGGAGGGAAAACAGTCCACCTCTCTGAACAGTGTCTGGGAGGCTGTGGCGGCTGCTGCAATGTGGATCGCAAACAGATCAAGACACTAACAGAATCAATGGATGGAAGGCTTTAGAGCGTCATGGTGAAGAACGGTGGCTATATTGGTCACTGATTTGTTTTTTTTCTTTTGGTTTTTGAATGTCGCAAATGTTTATTTCTGTATTTTGAGTTGTTATATTGGTTTACCTGGTGAAAATAAACAAGTCAGATGGGTATATATTGCCTAATAATTCTGCACAGTAATAATTACCTGCACACACAGACATCCTCATCAAATGGCCACATCTAAATAATAAAAACTTCCAAAAATATGAAACTTTGATGTTAAAGACTCTTTTTGGTTGATTGAGAACACAATTGTGGCCCAATAATAAAAATCATCCTGAAAAATACAACTTGCCTAATAATTTTCCACACAGTGCAAGTGGGAGACTCACGGAAGTTCCGGGAGACTTGGGATGTCTGCTATTAAACACGTGCGGGAGCGTGCACGAGCCCATTTCTCCTCGTGCACACTCTGTTTAAACTATGCTAATCTAGATTTTAGTTGTATCCTTCTTTATGTGCACCATATACCATATTATTAACATGAATGGAAAACATAAAACTAAAAAAGATTAGATTTATGTTTAAATCCAAATCCAAAAAAGTTAGCGCCCAGAAGTAGCGTAGGATTCCATTTCCCGTTAAGATCGGACACAGACGACTGATAAAAACAGAAAGGAATTTAATGCATTTATTGTCTCAGTGAATACATTATTAAGCTTTAACACATTGTAATTTCAAAAACTTAATTTAGGTCTTTTTTAGAAAATAAAATAACCTGAATATATATCTGATTGTGCATGAGCAAATGAGCTAATGGTACCGATTGAGCTTCCAGGACAGATCGGGAAGTGACAAGCCGATTACCATTAGCAAATATTTACCTTACCTGTTCAGAAAGAAAGCCGCACCGTGTTTGTTGCTTCTAAGCATCATCTCTTCTGTAAGTCGTTATTAACGCTGAAAAGCTTCATATCAATTTCGTTTATTTCTATAGCGCCAATTCACAACTCGCCATCACGACGCACTTTGCAACGATGATTAAACCAGATCATACAGTCTGACAGATTCAAAGTTTTCTCTCTAACGAAAACCAGTTGTTTACCCTTATTAAGCTTGTTTTGTTTTGTTTTTTTCTTTACTTTAATCTGAGCAATGTAACACCATTTCTAGGCCCCATCCATTGTTACTTGGATGTGGCAATAACTGAGCTCCTCACGTGACTGGAACCCATTATTTGTAAAGGAGCTAAATCCTTTTGTGTTAATGTTTGCATCATAAGCAGAAGTAACCATTTATACATTTTATAAAACAATTATCAAAGTGCTTTTTTCAGTAAAAAAATTGTTAATTCGACATCCCTCTACATTAGGGGTAACCATTTAAAAATCAGCGGGGTCCAAATAAAGAAAATCATCAACCAGTAAAGGTCCAGAGATTTTCAATTCATTACAACAGAATTTAACACTGAAAATAAAATGAGGTGTTTTTGCATTCATGCTATACATTGAAT
>NW_015150525.1:1471983-1482376 GCF_000732505.1 Cyprinodon variegatus | reverse complement strand
TCCGCTAATCTGTGACCTCTGGTCTAGACCCACACAGAGGAGATTTAAATGTAGTTTTATCTTATAAATTAGGTTATTTTTAAAACCTTGAATTTAGTTTAGTGAATTTGCACCAAAGTGAAACGTTAAATCTGCAATAATTAGTCTGAGGGATTCAAGGTGTTATTGCTGCTATTTTCTGCTTACAATAAAATAATGAGAGTGGTGGCCTAGTGGTTAGGGCATAGCGCTTGCAATCATGAGGTTGTGAGTCGAAAACCCACTCCCACAGACTGCCACTTTGAGCAAGACCCTTAACCCCACACCGATACCCGGTCACCACACAATGGCAGTCCACTGCTTGCCAAGAGGATGTGTTAAATGCAGAGGTAAATTTCATTACTCTGTACCTGTGAAAGTGTAATGACAATAAATGCTGGATAATATATATAATATCAAATTAGAAAGATAAAAGTATCTTGAAAGGTTTTTTTCCTAATGATTCTCTAAATCAGGGGTCTTCAAGGTTTTCTAGGCCAAGGACCCCCAAACCAAGAGCAAGATGGAGCTGGGACTCCTAATCATACATGTACGAAATTGTTTTATATCAAACTGCTCCTATAGTCACTCTATTACAGATGGAGTAATGTAACAAAAGTTATTTCGCCCTGGTATTATTAAAGTATTTCTGATTCTGATTCCTGGTTGATGGGACAGGTGTTGTGAATGAAACGGTGCCCAGCTTGAAAGAGCTCCTGTGTGTCGCTGAATGTGTGCATTGATAACTGTAAGACAACTTCTGCCTCCATTGATCTGTTTACATCAGTGTCTTGAATTCATGTTAATATGTATTTAAACACATTTCAATTTGTGGAAAAAACTTCCACGACCCCCATGCAGTACCTCTGCGGACCCCTTACGTGTCGCGGACCCCCTGTTGAAGACCTCTGCTCTAAATCTGACAAAGGGCCTCATCAAAACACATCATAAGTCTAATTTATCAAATATAAACAGCTCTAGCACATTTCTTCATAATATACATACATAGATTTTTATCTTTGTTATACTTCCTGAAATGGTGAAGACTCAGCTGAAAGAATGAAAGCTTTCTTGGAATGAATCGCTTTGTGAGACAAAGTCTTCGAGAGCATCTAAACTTCAGTGGTGTCAAAAGTACACACATTTGTTACTTAAGTAGAAGTATAGATACTGCTGTTTAAAATCACTCTGGTAAAAGTTGAAGTATCAACTTGACCTCTTTACTCAAGTAAAAGTGAAAAAGTATGTGCTCCAAACACTACTTAAAGTATAAAAGTATAAAGTAATCTTTAAAAAAAACAGCCAGATGCCACTCAATGAATTGAAAGCTTATTTTTTAACTATTTCGAAAAATTCTTTGAGATAGAGCCAAGGATGAGGGAGGTCTTGTTGGTCTCCATCTTCCGATACGCTCTCGCCTGTTTCCGACCTTTCAGACATTTCAACATCTTTTACTGAATCCCACATTGTAGCATGGCATAGACAATTCACGTTTGGAGTTTGAAGCAATTCTGATGATTAACTTAAACTAACCAATGAGTGTTTGCGTTATATGACTCATCCAATTCCACTAGTTTTCACTAGATGTGGATGGAGCCAATGATCTGCATTGGATGGAGCACATGACGTGAAATAAATATTTATAAACATTAAACCGAAGCCAAGAGTAACGAGTAACTTTTGTTTAAAAAATGTGAGGAATAGAAAGTACAGATACTGGTGTGAAAATGGAGTAGAAGTCAGAAGTAGGAAGAAAAATAAGTAATGGAGTAAAGTATAGATACCTAAAAAGTGAACTTAAGGACAGTAACGAGGTATTTGTACTTTGCTACTTGACCTCTGCTAAACTTACTCAGTTGCACCTGTGCGTCTCCACTTGACTGTTGTTCTAGCAAGATGGAGAGGAGTTCCTATAAAAGGGGGCAGGTTTTAAAATAATCTGGCAACGTAGAAAAAAAAAAAAAAAGAAAAAAGCCAAAACAATCAAAGCAACCACAGTAACCGCAGCATGTCCGTAAAGGTGTGCCTGATGCGACTGTTTCTGTTTTTCACAGTAAGACCTAACAGATTTCCAAAACAAGTGTGAGATAAGCATTTGTTGTGAAACGTGTCAAAGCGACACACACAAAAAAAAAGACACTTTCCGTTTGACAAAGTTGGTTAAAGTTTGCTCAGCTGTGGCGCTGCAGCGGGCCCGTCTGGCCCGGGTCACTCGGAGAGAGGATGTGTACGTGTTAGGGTGAGGCCGGATGGCATGCCACTTCAAAGCCACTAACACTGTATCTCACCGTCTCAGCTGAGAAGTCTCCATCCTTCACGTTTCCTCTCACATTTCAAACGCTGCATACAGCAGACACATGCCACCGTTTCCAAACAGCAAACAAAAATATTTTTTTTTTGCTTCTTTAGAGGAAGCTTTAGCTTATTGCATCAACCTTCCTTTAAGAGCAGCAGCGACGAGCCCCTTTTTTGTTTTTTGCATAAAACCAACATAGTGGGCGTCCTGCGGTTTCTTGGGTTTGTAGTAAGGGGTTAGAGCCTCTACAGGTATACCTAGGGACTCGCCAAGAGCCCCACTTACCCCATTTATCCTTTCTATTACCCAGCAGATCTTTGCGAGACAGAGATGACTATGGGTTTCACCACACTCAGAGCTGGAAGCTCAGAAGCCACAGATGCCCCCGTACCTGCAGAGAAACAGCCCTGCACACTGGCGGGAAACTGGCTCTAAACAGCCCGGTGTTGGCAAATGGGTGTTGAGTCAATGCCACCGCGCTGTTCTGCTGCGTAAATGCGTATATTCCAGGAGTCAGTCATGATGGCGCCGATGATACAAGTCTGTCATGGGGTTCGGTGCGCATCTCTGTGACAAAACCCGCAAATCCTGAGCAGACACAACAACCTGAGTCATTTGGAGGCATGATTGAAATGACAAACTGAGCTGAATGTGGGCACTGAGGTCAATACCTGATACTTGGTCGATGTGAGGTGTCATAAAAAAATGTTTACTGAGATTTTATGATAGATTGACACAAAATGAAACATATTATTCAGGTGAAAACATCAAAGCACTGTATAACACATCCCAAAATGGAAACCTGAAAGGCAGCATCAGGAGGGCTTCACTGGAGGAGCTGCCAAAATATACGGCTCAGGTGGTAATTTAATGCGTTCCCACTCCACAAATGTGTCCTTGTGGAAATTGAAAATAAACTGTAGAACGTCCCTCATCACAAGCAATATAAACAGCTCAGGTGGTAGAAAGTACTCTGGTCAGATGAGACAAAAACCTTTTGTCTCATCATTCAATAATGTGGAATCACATGGTGGAAGGATTCTCTTCAGCAGGGAAAGAAGTCGTTCAGTTGATGAGAAAATAAATGAAGCCGAACACAAAGATGGTGGAAGGACCGGGACCTACTTCAGGTCAGAGATGGGGTGGAGGTTCACCTTCCTGCTGCAGAATTAACCCTGAGCATACAGCCAGAGCTGCAAACCTGTCTGCAGTACGCCTGGCTTTAGTAAATCGTTCCCCGTCAGCCCCCCTCACCACCCAAATGTACGTGGAGTGATGAACAGTTTGCACTGAAACCTTGATTACAATGCAAATTGTAGTTGACAATAAAGAAATTGATTGATTGACTGATTGGTTAAGAAGATGGGCTTAAAGGAATAGTACATCCAAAACATGATTAGCCTTCATTTTCTACTCACCCCCATGCTGAACAACACTCTGGAGTACTTTTTTGATATCTCAAATGCATCTGGAGATCTGGGAGGCTTCTTGCTGTCTGCTGACATTCAAATAATGGAGGTCTATGGTGACCGAGACAGAAAGGTCCATAAAAGTCCACAAAAAACGTGTCAATATTCCTCCATACTGCTCGTCCAATTTATTCCAAGTGTCCTGAGTGGGTAGCATCCAGAATTTACTCGAAACGAAGTCATTTAGAATGTTTTTAGAGCATAAACAGTAGTGTATAGGATTTCCTGAAAGCGCACACATGCGCGTTCACAACGCTACGGAAGCCGGCAGACCAAACCAGATGAAAGTGCGCATTCAGCGTCTGCTCTTCCAATAATGCAAGCGTAGAAGAAGAAATGTTCTGTTTACCTGTGCAAAGAAAGAAACAACGAAAGAAAAATGTCTGGTTTGGTCAGCCGGCTTCCGTAGCGTCGTGATCGCGCATGTGCGAGGAATATTGACACGTTTTTTGTGGACTTTTATGGACCTTTCTGCCTCGGGCGCCATAGACCTCCATTATTTGAATGTCAGCAGACAGCAAGAAGCCTCCCAGATCTCCAGATGCATTTGAGATATCAAAAAAGTACTCCAGAGTGTTGTTCAGCATGGGGGTGAGTAGAAAATGAAGGCTAATCATGTACTATTCCTTTAAATGGTCTAGTCAAAGTCCACATCTGAAGCCCTAGAAAAAAAAAGAAAAATACATTCTCTTCATTTAAAGGCATTTCTTAACTTGAACAACACCTAAACTGCTAGTCTTGGTTTAAAATTACAAAAGGGTCCTGGAGGAGGATGTGGAGGAGAACATTTGAGAGTAAATTATTCTGGGCCAGAGTAAATAAGGTTTACATGCTCAAAAATGGACCAAAAATCCCCAAATGTTTACATGTAAGACCTCTTATTCATGCTGCAAAGAGGGAATTAAATGCAAGAAACTAATAAAACCATACCTGAATGGAAAAAAAAACAACAAAAAAACAGGCGGCCTTGTGCAGTTTTAGACTTTGCGTTTGATGTTGGTGAAGGTTCTCAGTCATCCAGGTCATAGTCATTAAAAAAAAGGAAATAAAAAAACAATCCTCTGGACTTTGTTTCCAAGTTTGAAGACGTTTAACTTCCCATGTCTGACTATTTGAATCAAAAAAGCTTCCTGGATGGGAAGCGAAACTTCTTCAAACTTGGAAACAAAGTCCAGTGGATTGTTTTTAATTTTCTTTTTTCCCTTGGATGAATTTGCCGTTGCTTCATCAGATATGCATTTCTCACTGCTCTCTGTGTTTCGAAATCTGGACCAACAGAAACAGAAACTTGGTCTTTAGTTGGCTTCTGGGTGTTTTTTTCATGGCGTTTGGACTGTCATCAGTGGATAAAAGAATGAGGTCGATACCGTTGTTGAGTCTCAGATTACCTGATATATACCAAGTGTGTGTCAGTCTCAGTCAACCAGAGCGTATTATTGTTACTAAAGAGGGAAGGTCCCCTCGTAAGAGGACGGGCCGGCTAAACGCGCTAAAGACTCAAAAATTAAACATTTGTCTTCAAATCTGACTGCAGGCTTTCACTGAAATAAGTGCATAACCTGGGTCTAAAAGAACTAGGACATAGGGCTGAGTAAAAACTATATACTACTACTATAAAAAAAAATGTAAAAAGCAACAATTTACCTCACCTTCACTTTGATGTTTAGCTTGTTCTTTTTTTCTTTTATAGATGTCATATAAAATCTAAATAGTTAAATTAATAAATGGTGTTGAGTAGTTTTGGAGGCCCGTCACAAATATTCATCTATTTTGTTCCATTGGATGCTTTTCAAATGGAAATTAGAAAAAAAAAAAATGTAATCCAGAGATTAAAACTTTTTACAGACTAGTTTTTTCAAATTGCTTTTTTTTTATGATTCTATTACAAATTGCATTTTACAGATCACATTCACTTTAAGCCGGGGTCGGCCATGCAGAGAACTAAGGCCTCAGTTCATGGGTCGTGCGCGGTAATCACTGCGCCGACGATGCGTGCCCCAAACTAGACACATATGTCCGAGTTAATGTCCATACAGAGGAAAGCTCGCCCCCAGAAGGGAAGGTGATCTTTAAAGGAAAAGTTTGGTCACATTCAGAATACAAACTTCTGAAAGTACTTTAAGTATGAAATTATTACATACGTTTCGATAAATAAGTGTTTTTAATTAAGAGTAATTTTCATTTGAATGTGCTTTACTGGAGGCATCCATGTTTGTCAAA
This sequence comes from Cyprinodon variegatus, assembly GCF_000732505.1. Classification (NCBI taxonomy): domain Eukaryota; kingdom Metazoa; phylum Chordata; class Actinopteri; order Cyprinodontiformes; family Cyprinodontidae; genus Cyprinodon; species Cyprinodon variegatus. The sequence continues at coordinate 1,476,373 of NW_015150525.1, read as the reverse complement.
GAACACTACTGCCACCTACTGGTTTGTGACGTCACGGTGCGGTATCGGCTGTTGATCAAGTCCCAGTGCTGTATCTGGTGTTTGTCACAACGCGCTATTATCCAAGTCATTTTGAAAATATTCTCCTTCCAAATGTTGGCTACATATTACGGGTTTTTTTTTTTTCTCTGGCCAGAAGTTCGATGGCAAATCCTCCCTCTTCAAGTTGGCGATCCAACGACGAACCCGTCCGTGGAGGATCAGGAATCGGAAAGGTGAAATCATTTTTTTTTTTCCCACTTTTACCCGATGTATTCCAGCATCCAGCTGCCATGCATGTGGGCATTGTCAGTTTCACTATAGCTCTGGTGAATTTCAATGGTGAAGTCCTCTGGAAATCTTCAATAATTGTTGTTGATTGCAGATGTGTGTAGTAGTTCCCCTTGATTTTGCTTGTAAAGCGGGGAGAATGGCGCTAGGCTTACCGCACCGTGACGTCACTGCCGGGAGATGTCAGGAGGGAGGGGTTACTATATTTGGGCAAAAATGGCTGCTCCCAGACTCAGTGATCGCGGACGAAAACTGTATTTTTTTACCGAATAATGCTAAATTCATTAAATCACCGCAAACATATTAGCGTTAGGTGTAAATAATGATCCATTGATTTTGCCTTGCTGACCGGACTTTTCCTTTAACGTGCATTTAATAACAGCCTGATTGAAATATTAAAAACTGAAATTTGCACAAAAAAAAACAAAAACAAAAAAACAGGTAGAATAAAATTAGTAAAGATAAAATATGAAAAATTAATTGGAAAAGAAAATCTGCTCAAACAGCTAAATAACTCCCAAAATGTTTGTTTTTTTTAATTAAAATGTTTTTTCTGGATTACATTTTTTTTTTCCAAATTCCCATTTACAAAACACCTTCTCTACTTACAACAATAATGCAATAAAATTCACTCCATAGACCTCATTAATAATCGGTGCAGCCATTTAAGGGCTTCACTCCTGACTTGAGGATATTATCAATAAATTAAAAAAATTATTCAAGTAAGTAATTGTGACAGAAATTATATAAACTAAGGCAAACTAATACTTTTGCTCGTTAACGATTGCAAAACAATAATCATAAAAATAAAACCTAGACTTCTTTTAAAAGTTCATGACTCTGCACCGTGAGCTATGCACAGAAAGTCGCTTCACAAACCAAACAGAGAGTAAAGAAACAGGTTGTTTTACATGAGGTTTTTTAATCCAAAGCTGAAGCAGACAAAAAGTATGACAGGTGGAGCTGAACTGACTCTAAGACGAGCCTAAAGACAGACACATCTGTGCTTCACTACAAAAATGTGATGCTGAGGGGTCAAAACAAAAACCCAACCCAAAGCACTCTCACTGTGAGCGATTCATCCGTGTGGTTCAAATACTAAGGTGGGTGTGATTTTACATAGTAACAAAAACAAAAACCCAAATGATAAATTTATTGATAACTTTCTATGATCCCAAGTGAGTTAGGAAGTGTCCTGGCAGATTTACAACCAATCAGTGATGGAGGGAGCAGTGTGGTAACCTGCTAGAGGTCCTCACTCAGGAAGAAGGCAGGAGGAATAAGTTTAAACACCCAACCTCCTATTCCTTATATAAACCCCCTTATTGATGCATGACATCTTCCCAACACATTTGAAATCAACACTATCCCAAACTGACAGACATCTGCATAGCATTGACCTGAAAAACAATCTGCCGATATTTCCCAATCAGAGGGGTAAAATTGGTAAAAGCTTAAATGACCAAAACAAATAAAAAAAAAAGCCAAAAAGGGGTTAAAAGCTATTTGCAATAATAAGTAATACTCAGTAAGGCCTAGGCTATAACTGTCTTAGAAATATATGAAAAAATACAGTATCGTTTGCCTCCTCTCCGGTGAGCTACATGGAAAAGAAAAACGTTCTGTCTGACCGGCACCTATTTAGCTAGGAGAGAAGGGCTACGACTGAGGTGCTCAGTCAGTGGCGCAGTTCCCTTGTTTGAGTGCATAGGCCTCAGTTTAACATTCATAAAGACAAACTGAACCAGACAGACACTTCCTGTCAGAATATAGCCAACTCCCACAGGCTGGGAAGGCAACTTTTACATTCCTCTTGTCAGTTCAAAATACATCTGCTAATTTTGCATGTATACGGAAAGAAACCTTTGCTTATTTCCATTTTTTGGGGAATTAGCCACAAGATAAAACATTTACGGATAAGGGGGTAAAATTTAACTACAGCTAACACTAAGGCTCCATGTTTTATTCCAACATTGGAAGCCCCTCTGAGTATGCAACCTGATATTGTGAAAAGAGAAGAGAGAGAGAAGGATCCCAAACACCACTTCCTGTCTCCCTCTCCTGTTCCTCTGCATTTCATAATATTTATCCGGAGTAAAAACGTCTACCTGCTCATCACCCTGCAGGGAGCAGCGTGGCGAGCTTGTTAAAATGGCCGAGTAACAAAAAAGAAGAAAAAAAAACACATAGAAAACTTCAGAATTTGCTAGGAAAAATAAGACACTGAGAAAATCCATGCAGTGCGACTCGTGTCGACAATTATTGCTTTCTCCTCTCAACCTGGTGTTTAATGTGTGCATGCAGGCCCCACGCTCTCAGTGGGCAGCGGTTGTTGAGGCTTTCTTCCTCCTTTTCTTTAGCAGTGGATTGTTTGAGTCTTCGATGGTCTTGATTTTGATTTGCTCGTAGTCGACCCTCATCGTTGCCAAGGCACTGGTCATTTCCTCCTGAGAAAGAGAGCAGCAGGAGACGTCAGGCTGATTGGTTTAAATAAAGTTGGGTGTTTTATACCATCATAGGCTCAATTTATTGTAGTTAAGCTTTAGAAGCACTGCAGTTTAACCTGATTCATTGATAATAATAATACTTGTTTGTCTTTAAAGCTGTGAGAATATGGATGAAGAATTAACATTGTATTCAGACTTTAAGCTGAGGAGGAATGATGAGCTTTCTAGTGCATCCTAGACCTCAGATCCTCCTTACTGACCTCCTGCTTACTATATGTGCCAGCAGTTGTGCAACTACATATTTTTGAGGTAGATGCGAACACATCTTTGGCACCCCCCTAAAGAAAATAGTTGTTTTAATGGTTATAGAGTCAGATATGTGGCAGTAATGTTTGATTTATCTAAAGGTTTTTATCTGTTACTGTGTAAATCGGTTTTGCTGAAATTTAAGGACAGATTCTAATATATCTGCAGTGTGGGGACTATAAATCTGATAGGAGTTTAATTTTTTAAATGCTATTTAAAAATTTGCTTAACTAAGTTTTTTTGTTGTTGATTATGACATATTTTGCAGATATATTTTTAATACATAAATTGTTTAGATTTACTTAAATCTTATATCTCTTTATGGTCACACAAATTTGGACCTTTGAAAAATGTATAAGAATAACATAATAGTGAAGAGTTAAAATATAAAGAATAAAATACTTTACTGTAAAGTGTTTAAATAATATAAAACTGTCCACCTGGATAATAAATAACCAATATCCAGCTATGGACATTTTTACAGTAATGGATATTTGAAAATAGCAGGGACATCAGAGATGTGCAAAATGACAGCAGCATGTTATTTAACTGACTAAAGTTTTTTCATTACATTTGATTGTATTTGTTCCTGCTCCCGGTGGTTGGAACCTTTATTCCACTCTGGATTCTCAGGAGTGTAGTCTTTGTTCACTTTCCAATAAAAAAAAAGAAAGAAACAGGCCGTTGCTCAATATGTGTACTTGTGCGTTCTCATGTGCTCGTGAAACGTCATCAGCCTCAGCCCTCGTACTGTTCCGATTCACAAGAACAGCACTGTCACTACCCGATCCATCCCGGAAGCATGATCCAGATATACATCTGGGTCGGCCTCGATTTTATTTTGTTAAAAATACCTAAATGACATTTTCCCTCCCAAAAAAATATGGTAAATATACTAAAATATGTTGTGTTTAAGGTCAATCATGCAATTCCTGACAAAAAGAGATGCCTTAAAATCCTTTCTGCAGGACGGATCGTGTTTCCAGGACGGATCGGGTAGTGGCTGTGACAAGCAGACCGAGAACAGACAAACTCCCTGGATGTTTTTCTCGCCCCTCCCTTATTATTATTGTTTTTAGAGCATAAACAGTAGTGTATAGGATTTCCTGAAAGCGTGCGCCTGCGCGTTCACGACGCTACGGAAGCCGGCAGACGCAACCAGATGAAAGTGCGCATTCAGCGTCTGCTCTGCCGATAATGCAAGTGTAAAGCGTAAAGAAACAACGAAAGAAAAATGTCTGAGGACTTCAGTGTTGAGGAAGAGCATGAGTTCTTTGCTGAGCTGAATGTGCACTTTCGTCTGGTTTGGTCTGCCGCGGTTTCCGTAG
>NW_015150525.1:1467742-1469844 GCF_000732505.1 Cyprinodon variegatus | reverse complement strand
TATATATCCACGCAGAACCAGTTATATCTGATGAAACAGTTTTTATAAACAGTATAAAATGATTTATAAAATAAATCATTTTTAATGCCACGACAATCACACTTAATGAATCTTAATGCCAGTTAAGGCATCGATTAAAAAAATTATTTAATGACTGCGGAAACCCTGTAATCACCAGCCCTCCACATGTTTGCACAGACTATTACCATAGTCTAGTACCAACCTTTGTCTTCTTTAAATTGTTTTCATCCGATTACCTGTATTATAAAGGTTTTATTATATTAAAGTAATGTCCCCCTATGACATACAAGCCTAGTATTAAATTTCAGTTTTGATCTGGTGATTTTATAGCACACCTACCATTGGCTAAAACTGGATTACAGGTCATTCAAGGCAAACTAAAGTCTTAGATGAGACCCGAGCCTCAGTTTAGCGCGTAACGTCGTACAATCAGATAGGAAGCAGCAGCAACGACTGCAATCCGTTTCTATTATTGATGTTTTATTATGAACATTACAATAAAAACTCTTCGTTTGCAAGTAAAATCCCTTATTTGATGGAACTTTTTTAAGTTTGAGGCCAAGTTGAGAGAAAAAGCAAGTAATACTTGTTGTCTTTTGTAAATGCTGTAGATTATTTGATTACTGTTTGGAGCACAAATCAAAAGCGAAACTAAATGTGATGGATTGGTATGAGATAATGTGACCTAAATAATATTTGATCTGTTTAACAGATTATTTCGACATCAGCGTAACCGATCAGCGGTATGTGCTGCCCATTTTTTAGGTCAACCATTAAAGCTGAATTGTTTTTGTTTTTTCCTCCATTTAACTGATAAAAATTTACAGTGATAAAAGTAACACAAGTCACAATTTAAACACATAAAAGAAGCATTTATAAAACAAATCATTAACAATGAGAAGCAAACAGGGGAAAAGTTATTTATGCCTTAATGTTATCTCCAGGCTGCTGAACGCAACTGAATCGATGATTGCGTGCACGTAACGAATGATACGATTCAAGCAAAAGATAACCTCGGCTCAAAATACATCAGCTGATGTACCAGTTCAAGCGAAAAAATGCCGCTTACTTCAAGGGCGATTAAATCACAGTTGCTAAACATGCTAAAGTTGAGACCTGCCACCCCCTCATTTTGGGCGGCTGTATTTTTGAATATCTTTGATATGGATAATGCGTCTAAGCAGCAAATTGGTCTCTTAACACAACTGATTGCAGATCATTAAAACAAGAGTGATTCTCACCTTGACTTCCTCCCATGCATCCCTCTCTTCCTTTAGAACCCTGCTGGTGTGAAGTGGGGTCTGGGGAACCTCCATTGATTGCTTTAGGACAAAAGAAACATCACCGCTAATGTTGGTTCAAAAACACAGATCAAAGGCTATGTTCACACTGCAGCCTGAAGTGACCCTAATCCAAATTATTTTTTGCCCATATTAGGGATGGGCGACAAGGCTAAGAAATATAATTTTCAATTTTTTTCAGTCATTTTGGACGGTTTTAAACACAGTATTAAAAAAAACTACCTATATATTCAGTACAAGCGCAAGAAAAAAAAAAAGAGGTTCATTTGCTGAAATATGCAATTTATCGAACAGTCAATAACTTGTGTTGATCTTCTGGGAAGTAGGTGGTTTGTAAGCAGCAGCTTATGAGAGCCCAGTTCACATTGATATAATGCAGTTAAACACATGTACGGCTGAAGAGATCGACTGGACCAAAGGACTGTAGTAGATGCAAAAAATCAAAGCATAGTTCAACTTTTCACAGAGCGCTTTTCGTGTTTTGACTCTGCAGATCACACACTTTTAGCACTTGAAGTAAACCAGGCTTCTCTACGGTGTAAATGGGCACCATGTCCATCCCTATAGCAATTCAACCATCTTGAAAAGAGTGAGTTTTTAAAGTCGTAGGGACGCGGTTCCAACCGTCGCAGTTCCGAATTCTCCCCAGAGGGAGGGAATAAAGTGATTGGTCGATTATCCAGAGGGCGGGATTGTTGTGGCGGAAGGTTTATAAGCATGTTTGATTGTGGCCGGTTTGTCTGAGACATCGTTGCTAACCAGTTAGCAACTTAGTGCTAG
>NW_015150525.1:1465221-1466647 GCF_000732505.1 Cyprinodon variegatus | reverse complement strand
TCAAAATCAATACATCCACTAAATGTCCAGAGTTTCAGAAATGATAACGGGTCAGAAAATAAATAAATATTTACTGGCGCTTATGATCCTAATGTAGAAATTATAGAACCAAAAGAAAAAGTAGGTTGTAGTTGAACCGGTCTGGTTCTGGTTAGCATTAGCGGATCTGGCAACTAACAGAAAGGAACGAGACGGGCGAGCTCATGTGCGCCATCCATTGGCCAGGAGGAGTAGATATCACTTAAATAGAGACACTGATAAACAGTCTGGCTGGAAATCAGCCCCTTCAGCAAAAGCATTGTACTGAGCGCTTACAAAGCTGCGTCGGGATGGACACTGCCACTCCGTAAAGACTGAAGATACAGGAGGAATTTTAATAGTGAGCTGCATCTTCCACAGCATGTCTGAAGTTTATTCTGGCTGGAGAGTAGAGTGAATGTTCACCGATTGTCATTTGAGCTTCTAACCAAATGATTGCACTAGGAAAGGTTGGCAGTCTTGTAAATCCCAGAGATTAGGTAAAAATCTGGATCCTGAAGAAAAAAATGGATCCAATCCAACTTTATTTATAAAGTGCTGTACAGCCAAACAACATACCAACATTACACAGGATAAAAAGAAAACAAAAAAGGGGGAAATTCAAAATCTGAACTACAAAATCTATAATAAAATAAAAATAAAAGTTATGTAAAATAATGTATCACAGATTAAAATCAACATCTTATACAGTTTAGAAAGCCATGGCAAAGATATGAGTTTTTAAGAGCGATTAAAAATCAGATAAATTTAATTTGCAATGGAAGAGGTCATCCACACACCATCGCCCCTAAGCTTCCGTTTCGTTTTTAGCACCTGAACGGGAGGGTGCATGAAGGTGCAGCAACTCACAAAGATCAGATGGAGCAAGACCATGGAGAGACTTAAAAACAAATGAAAGAACTTGAATGAATCCTAAAATGTACAGGGAGCCATTAGCCTAGTAAACTAGCCCCACCCGCCAGCGGCCAAAATCTTTTTTGCCTGCGAGTGGTCTAGCGTCGATCAATACCCCAGGCCCTAGAACTGGCGAGCCAATTACAACGCAGAGATGTGTTTTGAATTTCTGGATGCAAAGCAGGCGGGGGTTTTAAGAGCGGGACGACAAAGCTGTGCGACGGTGGAGAAAGCACAACAAGGAAGATGGCAGCATCTATTGAATAGTTCTCATTTGACTTTGCTTTGGAATCAGTTTTGGAAGGATTAGACTTAGGGTTTTCATTGAAACTTGAGCAGGAAGAGGCTGTTTGTTTACAATCCTCCATCCGCTTTCTGTCCCTTTTTTGTCACAGTCAGTTGCGCTCATTGGTCAGAGCGTTGGCCAATAGGCACAGACATGGTTTGAAAGACAACATGTTGTTCTCATCAACAATCTTCCGATGTCTCATTC
>NW_015150525.1:1456124-1461845 GCF_000732505.1 Cyprinodon variegatus | reverse complement strand
GTTTTTAAAGCATAATCAATTATTTGTGTGTATGTGGTTTTGGAAAATAAAAAAATTCTTCACAGTTTCAAATACACTTTTTTCAGTTTCAATACTTTTATAAGTGAAATCTTTCATTTCTAACTTAAAAAAAACAAACAGTTTTAAACCTTTGTTTTCTTTAGTTTCCAAATAATTTTCCATTGTGAAAATATTTATTTTGATTTGAAGCAAAATACCTTTTTGGACAGGTATCATGGACTTAATTTAGCTCCATAGAATTGCCTGATGGGGATAATCACACCCAGCTATGGTGGGAACAATTAAACAATTAACAATTAAAGCTATAGTGTCTGCACAGCAGCAGGTGGTTTAAAATAGATATCCAGATTTCTGCATTAGTTCAGAAGCACTAGAAACACCGTTCTACTCCTTTTCTAACAGAAGAGCTGCCTCTTACCAACGTAGTACGGTGTGTAGCAGGGAGTATCTAAAGAGTTGTGTGAGGTCGTCTCCTTAGCAAAGCCGAAGTCTGTGAGTTTCAGGAGAGCCCCTGGCCTCTTCGACGAATACAGTAAATTCTCTGGCTGCAGGAAATAAACAGAAAACCAGCAAAAACACTTAAGAAAAGACACAAATCAAGACGGAAGAGTAAGACCCAGCTTAAATTACAAACCTTAACATCCCTGTGTGCAATATTGATTGCATGTAGAAACTGGATGGCCTCTCCTATGCTCTTCATGATATCAGAGGCCTCTATAATAAAGATATTAGGGAACAAATAAAATACTGCCGCAATATAAAGGGGCTTTCTTCTCGTTTGGTTTTCTGCCGTATGTAGAAATGGGTGTTTATGACATTATTTACCTTTCTCTGTAAAGGCCTGGTCTCCTCTGTCCTGGATTCGACTGAAAAGCTCACCGCCGTCCATACTGTAAAAGACCGAAGAAACAAGCATGAACACGCCTCAGAGAGATATAGTTTTAAGAAATGAAAAATAAAAGCAGGGTGAAATCGAAGGGATCTGGAAATAAATAATAACTAAATAAAGCATTTTAAATGCCACTATAATCACATTTAATGAATTCTAATGCCAATTAAGGCCCTAATTAAAAATATATAATTTAATGTTTTTTATTAATTTTTAATGACCCTGGGAAACCCTGTAATTAAAAACCAACAAAAAAAAGAACCTACAGAAGTGAGTGATTTTGATCACACTTCAAGCAGAAGAGGATGTAAAAAAAAAAGAAAGAAAAACTGCTCATGTTCCTTAAAAGAATTAAATGCTGAAAAGCAGAAAGCTCTGCTCTGTTGGATAAGTGAGGCAGGGCAAAAATATAAATAAAAAAAATTGTCCAAATATGGTACTGCTCTTCTTTTAAGTACTTCACACAAGCCCTACTTTAACCCACCGGCTGTTTCCAAGAATAGACGTGGTGTTTTAGTCGAGGCGACACCAACAAAGACCAAGGAGTACTGAGACAAAGACAGAGCCAGCTCATTCTATGGTTTATCAGGTAACCAAAAAAAGATAAAACTAGTGTTTTAACTTATGGCCTAATTCTCATGTCAAAAATAACATCAGGACTCTGAACATTCTCACTTTATTTGTTACATGAAAATATATATATAAAATGTGATAGATTTCCTGATAACAAATGTGACAACTGAGACACTTTAACTGCACATCAACTTTATCAACAGACGTCTGAGCACAGGGGCTAATAAAAGTGTGGTTGTTGCCAGTAATAAGGGTGATTGAAGCAGCTCCCTTTTTCTCTGAATTATCAGCAAGTGTTTTTCTCCATTAAAGAGTGTGACATCTAGAAATGTACATCTAACTTCTCAGTAGGAAAGACAATTTATCGAAACCTAAAGTTGCGGTTTGGACTGTAATCCTCACTCTGACTGCTTCATGTAATATTTGCGTTTTGTTCATAATAGTCATGGTTTGTCCATAAAGTTTTTTAATCCAAAAACTAGCTTCTCCATAAATTCTGCAGCAGATTAAGACTTAAAAAACGTGTTCATTTTTGTGCCAAGTGTTTTTCTAGGCCTGAGCCCTCAGAGTCAGAGGTAAAGTTATCATATCCTGGTTTAAGCTGAAGCATTGATGGTTACAGGATGTTTCTTATGTTGGTAAGCCATCTTTTTTCACCCAAAAGTGACAGTTTGGGTCTGAGTTGTGAAACTTGATTAAGACGTGGCAACAGATAAGGATAAAAATTTTGCGTCTGGAATGACCAAAAATCTCAATCCTTGGAGCCATTTTAAGATTTAAACCAAAGGCTGTCCTAGAAAACCAACCAACCATGTAAGGCTAACCAGGTCTGGTGAGAAGAGCGGTCAAATGTGGCTTGGTTCACCACACCGGATCCAATGAGGGCTAAGTCATTAGGCCTTGATAACATGAATGCATTATATCAGCCGTGTCGGAGAAGGGATCAGTCTAATGCTGCATTCAGAACAAACTTCCAGTTTACTTTCACTCTACGGTGGATGCAGGTCGAGAGGACCTGTGCTTTAATACATTTATAAAACGGCTACAAAGTTAAAAGGGGAACGCCGTTTTTTTTTTACATTGGGCCCTTGATTTTACATTATTACATCATGTTCTACTCACCCATATTAGCTTTGTGTCATTTGGAGGTGTTCTGAAGATATTCCGTTGGGCAACGACTTGAAGGCACAAACTAAACTGTTCATAATTTATTCTTTATGGTACAGCAGCTATCTTCAGAACAGTTACAAATGACACAAAACTCATATGGGTGAGTAGAACATGATGTAATAACGTAAAATCAAGGGCCCAATGTAAAAAAAAAACTGTGTTTCCCTTTAAAAAAGCTAAACTTTTACAGCTTGACACAGCATGTCAACCAAAGGGTTTATACAGGAATAATTAACTCTAATTTAATGCTTCTTCATACATACATCCATACACACACACATATATAAAAAAGACGTCAAACGCGTTCATATTAACTGCCGACAGACTGCAACCATGTCCATTCCTCGTTTTTCCAGACACTCCGCTTTACGATCAACCGGAAGCAGTTCAGAGCAAATGTATTGCGATATGATATATCTTACGAAACTGTCATTTTAAATTGTAATTTTTATAACCGTATTTTCTTTTTTAAATAAATCATTTTAAATGCCACAATAGTCACATTTAATACCTTTTAATTCCAATTACGGCCTTAATTTAAGAAATAATAATTTAATGACTTGTAATGACCACGGAGCAGATCAGAAAAGCTGATCCAGGAGTCGGCTGATCACTCCTCCTACAGAGCTGTCAGCATAAAACCTATAAAGATCATTATGTATATAAAAAAGATGTAAACAAGCTAGCCTGGGTTTGCATCATAAGACAGGAGAATCTTTTCCCGCATATTAAAAAATAAAAAGTGCACTGATGATTTAGACCTACATAATCTTAATATGTCAAAACTGGTCAGTGTTCATTTATTTTAATTCTGGTACTTGCAGTTTTTACGTTTTGTAAAAGAGCTTATAATCTCTACCAGCTAACACCCAAAGAAATCATCTGCTGCTCAGAATAGCTTCACACCATTTAAAAGCACAATCATAATGCTGAGAAACCTGGACGATGTCTGAAGATTCACTTTTCGCTTAAAAACATCTTAAAACACTTTTTAATATGCACAAGTGTCCAAGATAAGGCGTTGCGCAGCTTTTTGCAGCTCAAAACACATTCGGTGTGAACACAGCATATGACATGGAGGAGTATGAGAGCCCGTCACTGTTAATTATTTCATATATTGATGATGAACTGAATATTTTCAATATATATCGCAATTTCCAAATCACAGAGGCTCTCAGTGTTTTGTCCAGTTACATTCAACAATATTAAGACACTAAATTTCTCACTCCAGCACTGTAGGTGGCTGCATTATGCTTAAGGTAGGCTAGCGGCCACACAGAGGGTCAGAGAGAGTTACAGCTAGCGTGCAGATCAATGCATACATGCTGAAGTAGGACCTTTTTTACACAAAGTTAATAGTAAAGTTGAAGACAAGCAGGCTTTTGGAAACATCTCTATGTTTGTGGTTAGAGAAAAGGAAAATAATGATTTAATAATCCTAATTTTGATTATTGGCCAAATCATTTAACCCTAGTTATGAAGATAAACTCCTAAAGGAACAGTACTACAGATTACTACTAAGTCTCAGCAAATACTGCCAAAAGTGCAACTAATGAACAGAGTACGAGAAAACTCTCTCCAGCTTACTCCATAAGTTTCATTTAATCTTTTTGCTCACTATGACTGCACGAGTTTCAGATCAGATCATCAATACCAATTTCACATCTGTAGAAAAGGCTTGTGTCGCCAAGGACCGTTTCCTCAGCCATGAAGAGGACCCCCCCAAAAAAAAAAACCACAGCACGCTTCCAACTTCACAACCGGCTAAATTTTGCATTCTGAGAAACAAGACACCAGAAAGCTTATTCTGCAATGCAGGGCATCTTTTATGCAAATCGAACTCTTTTCTTCCCTAACATGGTTCAGAGGAAGGAGATATTCTTGAAGTGTCATGGCCCAACCCTCTTCCTCTATGTTTCTGAAAACTGTTGACAAATGCATGATTTTTGTTTCAAAAAAAGATGATGATTTTGATTAAAAGGTGGAGAGCGGGTACGCATTTCACACTGAAACAGCAAAAAGTTGAAACACCATCCATGAACACACACACACACACATCAACCTACACTCTTTCACAACCCATCAGCAGTGTGAACATCCTTCACCATCTGAGACGATCAAATAAAGATGGCTGACAGCTGCAATCATCTTATAATCGCTGATAAACGTTTTATGGGGTCTACATGTAAGAGAAGTGACTTCTGGGAATTTCAGATTGGAAAGTTTGCTCCTAAAATCAATAAGGAATTTTTACAAGGAAGGTAATCATCAGAGCTGAATTTAATAAATTAGTGAAGAGACTTCAGATTGGCATTGTGATCCCCTTTGGACAACATGTCAGCTTTACAAAAACCTCAATATAGGTTAAAGATTAAAAACCTCCTGTCAGGTAGAAGACCAACTAGGTCATCTTGCTGTTTCTCCAAGAGTGATATTCTAGGTAATGTTTTGATTTCAGAGGAAAAACTCGTTGTTAAATTGTCATATAATCTCTCAAGGAAATTAGTCATCACTTGCAACCCTCCTGCATGTGCGCCTGTCAGCGCACACGTCGCTCTTTGTGCAGAGACAAAAAAAATGCACGTGTGACAACTTAATTGGGGTTTGGTGGTTTTAAAATGCAACAAGGTGGAAATGGAGAGGAAATAACAGTAATGTTGTTTAGGGGAAATGGGTCATTTTTGCATTAAGGTCATGCTGAGTAAATTTACAATAATTAACCTGGATAAATTTCACCTTTGAACACCTAAACTTTGCCTTCTTAACATTAATGTGTGGAGCTCAAATACACAGAAACTGAATGATCTCAATTATGATGTGGGTTTGTTTTTTGCTAAATACAGGACTGTGCTGTGAGTATAAGGATCAATCTAAGTTGACAGGAATCATGAAAACTTATGATAAATGCTCTAAGAGATGAACAAAACATCAGGTCATTTGTTCATCACAGAACTTTTTATGTTTATAGAGTAAACATTTATATATAGAGGTTTTAATTACATTATCTTCTATATGGTTTATACAGGAATGATTAACTGCAATTTAATACTTTTTAATGCTCTTTTAAT
>NW_015150525.1:1451841-1454423 GCF_000732505.1 Cyprinodon variegatus | reverse complement strand
GCCTGCAAAAGATAACGAGAAAAAAACCCCACAGATTTTAAGACAGGATTTTTTTTTTTCTTTAAATAGAATTTTTTATTTTATTTTGGGACAATATCGTCTGATAAAGGGTACATTTATATATGTGTTTAAGCCAGAATGATTTGACATTTAAATATGATTTCCCTACAACTTTAATTTCAAGTTATTAAAAAGTATATTTTTGGTTCTGTTAATGAAAAGTTGTTGCAACAAAGACTTTTTAAATAATGTCAATTTACATTACAAGTGTCAAAATTCACTGAATGACCCTTAATAAAAGTCATAAAAACTCCTTCATGTTCTTAGAGCAATTATAACAGCTTCCATGAACTAGTTAGACTAGTTGCACAGATGTTAACTTATTACAGTGGCAAATGCTTCAATATCTAAATAGAGGCTTATACTAAGTTTGGACATATTTATGATGGATTTCTTAGTCAATGTCAAGTAATTAAAAAAGTACATTTTTGGTTGCAACAAAGACATTTTAAATAACGCCAACCTACATTACAAGTGTCAAAATTCACTTAATGACCCTTCATAAAAGCCATAAATATTGAAAAAAACTCCAAGTTCATGTTATTAATCAGTCTAATGTCAATCCTGCAAACGCCTTCAGGTAAAGTGGAAAGTTTTACTGAAACAAACTAATTGGTCGAATAAAAACTTATCTAAACCTGCAAAGGGTAACAATCATTTTAGGCGGAACCACATTCTACAGCTAAAACTTTAACGATTTCTTACAAAAACTAAGTTATTTTTCAGGTCCCAAAGCTTGTGAAATAGACATCCAAACAGGATGGGTAAAAGTATGCTATTCAATCTGACTTTATTTTAGTTATGCAGTGTTTATAGAGTGTGGTTTGTTTATACTGTATCTTTTTCAAATAAATAGCAAAAAGTTACACATATGCTGCAACTAAAGAGTTTATTTTCCATCTTGATTTCAACATCCAGTATATTTATGAGCTCTCGGTGCTGAAATCCTCCAGTTTAACGGTAAAACTGGTTTCTATGGGTCAGATTTATGATGAGGTGCGTCTATTTTCACTCGTTGGATCTGACAATATGACCCAAACAACTCACCACAGAGGGCCAGATATAATAGGTAAATTATATCTAAAAGTATATTATATTGTATTTCTCATATCTAAAAGTATATCTATATTTGAATATGAATTTAAAAGATGATTTATTTTTTACTTTGTATGTTATCCTGTTTTTCGATTTCACAGTAGTAAGTAAATATATGATTCCTCCTCTTGTTTCTATTGCTTCTAGTAGTGTTTATCATCCCTACATTTTTTATAAGACTGATTCTTTAATGATGAATTGATGGCAAATTCTGCAATCTAAAATCTGATATAACACTGACGCCAAATTGTTTAACTCCTAGACAGCATATGATAAATAAACCATAAATTTTATTTGACTAGCGGTAGACCAATACATCCTCTGCTTTCAGACATGCAACACGACAATTTCACATCTCCGGAATGTCAAGTTTCTTACTGTATTTTCCCCACTGCACAAAAACTACCCTGACCACTGAAGCCACAATGTTGTGATCAGATGAAACATGTGAAGTCTGTCTTTTTTCTTTCCTCGTTTCATGTTTTCTTCCTCCATTTCTAGAGAGTAACTGACTCACTCTTTGTTGGGTCAGTATCATATTAACCTGGATGTAAAGTCTGACAAACATAGAGGTTTTTTTGTTGTTTTTTCTACCCATGACTGATGATTAGGATCAGACACATCAGCACGCCTGTGAAGCGCTTCCTTTAACCCGTGAACGTCCGCCACCTCTGGATTATTCACACGCCACATATTTTGTGGGTGACCAGATTTTTAAGAATGATGATTAGTCCTGAAAAATATTGACTATTTTTCTTAGAATGGTCCCGGAAGAAAGAATGGTCACCCTGATGTCTGTGTCATCAAATTCTGTGAGTGATGGACGTTGAAGCATCTGAAGGGGAACACAGCACCCCCTGCTGGACACCCTGCAGTTTGCTTTAAGAGCCAAACGGCAACTGCGGCTTTGCAGCATCTCCTGGACAGAGGCGCCCAAACAGCTTGGACTTTTACCTTCAGGTTAGCGCTACAGAAACCCACAGCGGCCACAGAAACGGTTTACATCCAGAGTCTCAAGGTCAGAACCGTGCATATTCACATGAATTCTACTATTGTTTGATTTATTTTCCCCATTTCATTTTCCACAAAATTTAAGAAGTCTTCACTGCAATTTAAGCTTGGCCTAAATTCCTTGCTTATGTACATATAGTTAGTAAATAATGTAAAACATCTAAAAACTAAGCAAAGTAAGAATTAAAAGAGGTGTGATATCCAGCTGAGTCAAGATTTTTAATGAGGTATTAGAAACTGAGAAAGGAAAAAAAAAGCATTTTCCTCTTTAACAAGCAAATTTCTGTTGAGCTTTGAAAGTCTGTAAAATCGACAGAAGGAAAGCAAAAGAGAAGCTGGCGAAGGTATGAGATGAAAGGAAAATGAAGACTAAGCAGAGCGGATTAAATAAAGAAAACCCCTGTTGTCTTTTTTTT
>NW_015150525.1:1448066-1449754 GCF_000732505.1 Cyprinodon variegatus | reverse complement strand
CGACAGATCCGAAGATGTCACACTGGGAGGCGGGACATGGGAGCAGCGCAAGAACACCAGTCCTTCAGAAAGTTAGGCCTGTGGATATGCCTCAAACATAAACCTTTCAGTTAAACTCTGTCAAATTAAATCTATTTAAACTGTTTTTCTTCCATTTTATGTCACGTCAGACAACTGGAGCTCAAATCCAACATGATTTTGATATTAATTTAAATTTTGCTCCAGAAAAGGTAAAAACAACATGGAGAACATTGTACAGAGTGTAGCCAAACTGTGCGCTCACCACTCCATGACAATAAGCAGACACTTCTTGCCCTGATAGAGGTTCTCATAAACATCGATGATGCGCACGATATTGGCGCACGGCGAAGCCCTCCAGTGAAGGTCCACTTCCCTGCGTGCTTTGGGACAGTCCTGCAGCATCTGGGAACAGACAGAGAAACCATGAAGATGCACACCCAGCACAAAAATATATATACATTTATACTGCCCTTTGAAAGCGCTAGATTACTGACAGTAAATATTAAAAAGGATAAACAGAGTAGGGAACTTTTCTTTTGGAAGGTTGAAAGGTTTTTCTCCTTTTATTGAAGTGTTTGGAAAAAGTTTAATAAGTGACCTTTTAATACCAGAAAGCAGCACTAATAAAATAGAGATAAAGGGGAAACTAATGCTTATATAAAGCTACAGCAAACCACAGGGGTGCTGTGGTGACACCTGATGGGGAAACATTAAACACATGGGAGCATTTTTCTGTTCAGACTTGTGTGCAAGTAGCCCCCTCTATTGGTGGCACTTTGTCATCACATCCCATTTCAACACTACTGGATGTTTGTTTTGTTTTTTTCAGCTGGATTTAAATCAGTCATTTAACATGGCGCAGTAGTTCTGCTGACTTCAAAGCAATATCACTAAAAGACACAAACACACTTCTGCCCATTCCATAAAACCTGCTTTTTTTTTTTTTTTTTTTCTAAATGGATGTATATATTATTTAGACAGCAGAGTAAACAGTGAACAGCGTCATCTGCTGACTCAACCAAAGCAAACAGAGCCATCTGTCTCCTTTATAGGAGCCGGTGGATCAAACATGGATCAGAACTACAAACATTGTTGGTTAACAGGCAGAAAAGGCAGGAAAAAAGATGCTAATGTTAAATTATAGAGTGAATTCTGCTCCACTATTGTTGCAGGCAAAGGACACGTTTAAATAGAAATTTGGAGAAAAAAATTCAATCTAGAATTTACGGAGGAGGATTAGGGACACTGAAAAAAATAAAAAAGGTGACTGATTTTTAGATTTTATTTCAGTTTAATATGGGGAAAAAGTTAGAATTCTGACTTTAATCTCAGAATGTTGGATCTAAATGTAGATGGGCACCATGAAGGAAGAGATGTGGGAGCACTCAGCTTCACTGACAAAGATGTGAGTTGTTTGGGAGGGTCAGTAACACATTGGTGGAAAATGACAGAATTAGGCAACTTTTTATGTGTCCAAGGGTTCCCTGGTGATGCTGTTTCATTAATGGAGGAGCAGAAGGAGATTAAAACAAGAGTTGGTCTCTAAAACAGAAATGGCTACAGTTTGATGTTAACATGTTTCTTAGATGTCAGTATTCAGCCAGAAATCTGAGATTAAAGTCAGCCTTTTTTCTCATATAATACTGAAATAATTTTTTTTTTAAAAT
>NW_015150525.1:1443693-1446299 GCF_000732505.1 Cyprinodon variegatus | reverse complement strand
ATATTAAAACTACTTTTTACCCACTGATCCCAGCAAATATAGCTGCCATTGTTACAGGCAAAGAAATGATAGGGTAGCTCCACCCAATATGCATCAGATCCACTTTTTCCAACGCGCAGCCGGAGAAGCAAAGATGCTTCAGCCAGACGTCAGAACTAAACTTGTACAAGCATCAAAAATGAAGCAGCACGCGCGTTTCTGCTGCTCGCGGTGTAAACGTAGCATTAGGTTCATGCTAGAAAAGCAGTGTCCTGTTAGCAAAACAAAGTTAGGGGGTGTAAAATGTGACATGAAGCTGTTGTCATGACTCTGCTTTTCTGAAAATTCTGGACGTTAAACATGACGTGTCTTTAAAGAAAGGTTGTTTTATGAGATTAGAAACAAATCAAGGAATGAATTGGATAGTTATAGTTTTCGAGTCTAAATGTAAAAAAAAGAAAAAACTTGCAGTGGATGAGCCCCGATTCTGAGACACTGATAGTTTTGTTTAAGAACATCAGCCAAAGCTCATTTTAACAGGCTTTATACAGGAATGATGAATTTAAACTTTTTAATGCCCTTTGAAATAATTGTAATGCCAACAAGTACCCATGAATCTCATATTTTATTTATATTGGAATTTGAATTTTCCTCAAGCTTCTTTTCTGAACGTACAGCTTTAAGATCAACCGGACGCAGTCCCGTGCAAATAAATTGCAATATATCTGACGAAATTGTTTTTAGAAATGTATTTTTTTTATTTTAAATAAAGCATCTAAATGCCACAATATTCCCATTTTATGAATTTTTAAGCCAATTAAGGCCTTAATTTAAAAAAATAATAATTTAATGACTTAACTATTTTTAATGACCAGTCAAAACCCTGTTTTAGAACCGAGGATAGTGAGGTTTTAGACCAAACTCCAAGGTTCAGGAACACCCCATCCCTCTCTCTGCCCTACATAGTATTACTCATAATGGTTTTTGTTTTGTTTCTTTTAACAACAAAAAAAGTAACTTTTTTCTGTTTTCTTAGTTGTTTTTTTCTGACTGTTTTTTTATTTCAAATTCATCTTTCATGTTACTTCAATATATTTTTTTCACAAATTTTATGCTTTCAAACTACTTTTGAAGGAAAACAAAAATCGTACCAATTTAGGCAATGTTTAATAAATCAGTTGCCTCTATAATTTCTTTCATTCTTGGGAAGCACTAAGTGATTTTTATCTGTAAAAGGTGCAATTTAAAAATAACAAATAAGATACTGTAACATCTATGGAGTGAGTTTTGTTCCATAATTGTTGCAAGAAGAGAACAGATTTTATAAATGGAAAATTTTCAAAAAACGCAATCGAGAAACAGTACTCTGAAAAATGTAACCAAAACACAGTTTAGAGAGTTACTTTTCTGTTTTTTCAGTTTAAAGATTTCTTTTTTCATGTTTAAAAAAAAAAGACACATTTCATATTTTCAGTTTCTTTTTACTTTAGTTTTTCAGATTGAGTTTTACGAATGGCATTCTTTTTAAATAGTGTTTTAGAGATTACATTTTCCTCACTTTCAACCCAAAACAAAGGCTAGCCCTTCAGTAAAAAATTGTTGTTGCTAAATTTCATGCAAACCAATAGAAATGCTTCTTAGTTTCTCACTCCAGATAAAAGGCCTTCCTCCAGAAGTAAAGAGAATGTGATCTGTAAAATGCTATTTAAAAAGAATGTAATATGTAAAAGACAACCTACAGAACACAAAATTTAAAAAAGTAGTTTGAAAATATAAAATCTGTCAAAAACATTATAAAAAAAAACATGAAAAATAAATTTGAAATAAAAAAAAGGAAACTGAAAAGTTATTTTTCAAAACCTTTTATGATTGAAACATTTTCTAAAATTTTATTTCTTTCTTTTTTTATACATTTCATTTTAAAAAGTGTGCTCTTTGCTCGCAACAGTAATAAAACAAATCTCCTTTCATATTTTACTGGCCTTTCTGATCACAGAGCGCTCAGCAAAATGCAACAGCTTAAAAGTTCAAATGCCTCAGCTAAAGAAAACAAATGCAGGTTTTGTCAGCTGGATGCAACAGAGGACCAGCAATAAGCTAGTTAATTAGGTTTTTTCTTTTCTTTTCTTTTTTTTTTAAATCAGTGCTTTTTCAATCTGCAACATTTTTTTTCTTAATATCATTAAAATACATAATTTGTTTAATTGATCATGTTGACCTGGATAAGTTTCAAAAGAAAGAGAGCATTAGAAGCTCCATAGCTGCATTAATTCCCTAAGGGCCGTTAGTAAAAGGCTCCACCAAATTAAGTTTGTCGGGACAATGTCTGACCTACAGGCCAGGAAGCAAAATAAAACAAAACAGATCAACCCTTTAAGCAGGACAGAAGATAAAAGGCTGCATAGCAACGGTTACCAGGAAGATGTAGTATGGAGGGTTTGGGCACACATATGTTTTATCTCAACACCAGACATCCAGCACTGATCACCTGATCACCATACCTCAAGGGCAGAACAAACAGCTTGGTTCACAGCCTATATATATTTATATATTTATATTTTTCCAAGCACACAACAGTTTAAAGCAAAATTTAGTTTGAAAAGAATGTGCAGGAAGGATTGAAAAGC
>NW_015150525.1:1440338-1442109 GCF_000732505.1 Cyprinodon variegatus | reverse complement strand
GAAATGTGCTAAACAGAACCCCGGAGTCCAGATGTCATTCAAACGGTCTTTATGCTCATACAAAAATGGGCCTATCAGCCTAAATTTTGGAGTAGTGCTGAAATAAACTGGCATAAACCAGATTGATGCTTTTAAATGTTGAAGGTGATCACAAAAGAGAGGGTCATTCAGTACAATTCTTGGAGCTGACTGGGTAAATCATCAAGTGGCGCATGCCTCCATGTAGAGCTTTTAGCTAATCACAGCAGGGGTAGCAGCAGCTGTGACGCATCACATGCTTGATTTATTTCACAACTGGTGGATTTAAAAGATAAATCACACTCTTATCAAGAGGAATGTGGAAACATCTTCTCCTCAACAAAGGCAATAATCCCATCCTTTTGCTCTTTTCTTCCAAGAGCAATGGAGGATATTCCAGCTTAAACTGGCATGTTTGTTTTGTTTCTGCCTTCTGCCTCTGGATGACGTCATAAATGTCACTGCATTTAATTGCTCGGAAGTTCAACGCTGACATACGCTAAGAGAGAACCCTTTTATTACAGTAGTGTGAACACGGGACGCGACATCAACCTGATTGTTCAAGATGTTTTGTTAGTTTGTTTTTCTTCATGAAAAATGACTAACTCATCACAACATCAAATCATCATGGCAGCTGATTTGCAAAACAAAGCAGCCCATTCATCTGCACTTAAACCACACAAGAACACAAAAAAAATAAAATAAAAACATCTTTTTTTTCTCATCACCTTTACTTTCAGGAATTTTTGGTTAGAGCAACATTTCCTTAACATTTGCGCTTAGTTTGATGTATTTAGTGATTATTTAGGTGGTTAGAAATTATCTTTTTTGGTTTGTTTTTTTAAAGGTAAATACAGCCTCAATGAAGTTTTTTTTTCCTAAGAGAAGATCATCTGAGATTTCAGTTTGAAATAATGTACCGAGATGACCATTTTTTTGATCAGGTTATTCCAGAACCATTCATTAAAGCAGAAGCGTAACCATTTCTAACCCCTAATCTCTATTTTCTGTTATAAAAGATTGAAAAAGAAATAAGCTTCTTTGTTTCTTCAGATTGACCTTAAAGTAAAAGTACGATAAACAGAGATAAACTCTTCCAACTAGAAACAATCATGAAATAAAAAACAAAAGTCCTTCTGTCCTTCAGTCACAGGCATTAATGCGAATGAAAGCAGACTCTGGTCACCTCCCTGCTGGTGTTTGTGCAGGATCCCTCCACCACCCTCCAATCATCTGTTGTTTGCCCTTTTATGCTAAACGGTGACGCTTATTGTGAAGGCGGGAAACGACAGAGGCAGATGGGCACACAATACAATTCACCAAAACAAAAGTTCCTGAGCACGGGGCAAAGCAGTAGGAGGTGTGAAGGAGTTTAGAAACAGAAGACCCCTTCCTCCACCTGCTGCGTTGAACCAAGAAAAATCTCGAGTCAAAACTGATTCCCCCTGTGGCTGACAGAGCAGTGGAAATAAGTGGGGGGGCTAAGATTGTGCAGAGGCGACAGGTTCAACTTGGCTCCATCAAAAGAAGGTGAGGCTTAACGACAAGCTGCCAGATTATTTCCTTTGACTTGTTCCGTGTCGACCCAGTGAAGCAGAAAATATGTTTGTGAACATATCTGTTAATAAATATCTGCTAAGACACATACGACCATCGGAACGTCTTTCTGCCTTGTAAACCGAATAAAGAAAATCATCAATCAGTAAAGGTCCGGAGACATTTTTTATTATAATCTGTTACTCTAAACAGAATT
>NW_015150525.1:1437784-1438800 GCF_000732505.1 Cyprinodon variegatus | reverse complement strand
GATCTAAAGTAGCCGAAAGTAGAAAACAGTCATTGTCAGTCTTGAAGGAAAGCACTAAGACAGACTGAGCTCTGCCAATTCACAAGGAGGCAGAAAAAGTCTTTATCAATTATTTTTTTTGTTCTTTTCTATTTAGATCTGAAGGCATGGAAGGAAAATGGAACATCCTAAAAAAAGACTTTCGTAGAGATTTTAGAGGAAGAAAACAACTGTTATTCTACTTGTAGAAAATGAACGGTTGGTATTGATATGAATTCAAAAGTAGTGTGGCTTAATATGGCTAACTGACCAAGCTAAAAGAGGCTAACCTGTTAGCTACTGAGCGCGGCTAGCTACAGCGCTACCCAGCTTCCCCCTTTATACCAAGTTCTTGGGGTTATTTTGTTCACCATAAACAGATTTTTTTTTCAGTTTTGTTATCAATGAGCTAAAACTTCATCCGTCATGAGACACGCTAACGAACGCTGCGTGATGTTATCGGTGTCTGGGCAACTACTATGTTTTACATCACGTGGTAACGTTCAGCCATTTATGTAGTGTAACGTAATTGTCATGAAGCAGGCACCCGAGCAGATCTGGTTCCTACACCAGCTTGCCACAGGTCTGCCTGCTGTGTCTAAAAGTAGCAGTAGCAGCAACCCAGACTGACAGCAGCTCATTGGCTAATTTGTAACACTCCGCAGGGCATTACGGTACAAACAGGAGAGGCGGTGCAAGGGAAATTAGACACTGCCGTTGGAAAACATTAGGTAATTTACAAATGATTTAAATCAGGTTTGGTCCGGTTAGCCAGCAGGTGGGTCTGGATCCGGACCGCAGTCCGTTAATCCGTGACCTCTGACATAGACTATAAAAAATACCTTAGTATTTAAAAAAAAAAATAAAGATGTTCTTTTATGTTGTTTAAGTTCATAAAGATAAATTCTTCTGAATTCCCACTAGGGATGCACGATATTGGGATTTTGGCCGATATCTGATATGCCGATATTTTAAAACTCATGTAGCCGATAACCGAT
>NW_015150525.1:1425953-1434225 GCF_000732505.1 Cyprinodon variegatus | reverse complement strand
GTGGGCCTGTGAAAACAAAGGAGTTTGAAATTGTCTTATTATGGTAATTCAATTAAACAACAAAGTAGAAAAAAAAAAAAAAGACGATAAATCAACTGCCTGATGTTGATGATGAAAGCAAAGCGAGGTAACAAAGGTGCTCGTTTTCTTAATTTTTCCTGATCCCTGGACCGGACCAACACTGTAAACAACTTGGACCAGATGTTTTGGGTGAATCCTTCCAGAGGTTTTTCACAACCATTAGTTTTGCCACATTTTAGATTCTGCCCGAAAATTATCTGTGGGGTCTCCGAGATTGGGGCTGCTTAATATCCAATTTGGTGATGTGCTCAACGTACGGATGTAAAAAAATAATCAACTTACAAGTCATTTTCAATTAATGGGTCATTCAATTAAAATTTGTTCCATCCCATAAATTGTTAACGTCCCCTTATAAAGGATCTCATTTAGTATTGTAATATTAACACTAGGGCTGAAACAGCAAATCAGATTAATCATAATTAATCGATTATTGAAACAATCGTCAACCAATTTAGTAATCAATTAATCATTTACTGAAGTATAGAGACTCTAAAACATGCATTATATGACAGAACAACCCTCTTAGAGCTGTAATTATATCAAAATTATAATAAAAAATATAAACATTTTGCATTGGTAATTAAATAAAACATTTTCGCTCTTTCCAGAACTCCTAAAGTGGAAAAGTTTTACTTTCACTTGGTTTAATTTCATAAAAAATCTTCTTTAATGAACCCTTGGCTATCCGATTATTAATCCAAAAAATAATCAACAGATTGATCGATTTGCAAAACACTTACGGTGCTTACAAGAGTAGTAAGAGTGGAGGCATGCTAGAGTAGAGACATAAATAATCCAGGGTCAGGTCTGGATTATTTACACGTTTAAAGGTAACAAGGATGCAGAATGAGATTTCTGTGGTTCTATTTGTAAATATTGAACCCTAAATCTGTACTTTATCACCCAAGGATGGCCTAATTAACCACTTTGTTTAAAGAAGCAACTAGGAGCACATCTCTCTCCAATCAATTAATTCTGGATTACATCGAAACAGAAAGCCTCATCAGGATTAACCTCCACTTCATTGAAATGAGGCTGTAAATAGTCTGAGAGTATGTCAGAGCAACATACCTGCCAGTTGATATTATGTTGCTTAATAAAAAAAATATATATAAAATGTGAACCACCAAAAAGTTCTGATGAAAAGAGATGTAAAACTGACTTATCTGTTTAATTATTTCTTCTCCATAGGTCGGGTTTCATCATTTGTTTTTTGTTTCTTACAACAGGAAAATAAATAATCAAAACATAATTATGTAATAGTTGTTTAAACTTCTGCATACTTTAAAAAATATATTTAAGCCATTATTTTATAGGAAAAATCCCAATGATACAAGAGAAAACAAGTGTTAAGAATATTTAGTTTACCAATTAATAGTAAATTGATAAGGTCAATCAACTTTAGATTAATTCTTTTATCTTTAACTTCTACCCCTAGATTGTTAATGTGACATTCTGAAGTGTCACATTACAGGAAACCTGGTCAAAACAACTCAAATCAACTCTATAAATCCGATAGAATTCTTTTAAACATGCTTAAGGTGGCTTTTGCTTTTATTTAAAAAAAAAAAAAGTTTGGATAAAACTAAAAATTTGGATTAAAAAAAGATGTTTCATTTTTCAAATAAGTAAAAAATGCAAGCAAATATTCAAACTAGCTGACTTTATTTCTTTAATATCCTTGTGATGTTTCTCTAATTCTAAAGCAAAGATCTTCTAGTTTTTGGAGATACGTACACAAACTCTGTAAGTTATACACAACTTTAGCTGTACAACTTCAAACATGTTCAAAACATCATTTTTTTTCTTTCGCATAAAAAAAATGCAACTTTTAATATATTATATCTTGGGTATAATGTATAGTTGACCTTTACAACTCACTACACTTGTTGTTCATGTGGACAACAAGTGTAGTGAGTCTTTTAAAATAAAGCATTTTAAATGCCACAATAACCACATATAATGACTTTTAAAGCCAACTAAGGCGTTAATTTAAGAAATAATAATTTAATGACTTAATAACTTTTAATGACCTGGGGAAATCCTTTTTAAGCATTGTGAAACTATGACCTTTCTTGTTTGAAAAAAGGTTCTTTCGGCAAATTTCAACCAAAGTGCCAAACAGATTTTTTTTTTTTTCAACCAATTTGAGCATTAAAAAAATAATTTTCATATCTAGCTTTGCACAAATTATTTCTCAAGCACTTTCTTTAATAATATTTCGTATTTTCAGTTTACAGAATTTTGTGTGTATCCAGTTATTTCTCCTCTCACTCCTTTGTTAAGCAGCATCTTTCCAGCCCACCCCTGCACTTCCAATACTTCATTGAATTACTTCATCTCAATGGGTAACAAAATATTTAAAACCTTGATGGGTCACTAATTTGGAGAATTCCACCTGCGCAAAGACTACAGTGATGAATGCACATGGGGACGACATTTGTGACGTATTCTGGATACTGAGAAAGGAACTTATGATTGATTTTGGGAGCAAACACATTGATGAATAGGCCCACACAACGTACATAATCTAAAATGGCAGGCATACGTCCGCAGGAAAAGAAAAAATTTGATTTTTTTTTCAACTCAATTTTTATTTCTTCATGGGAAAAAAGTTTGCTTTCGTCAATTATTTCAAAACCTGATTTTATTATATACGAAATAAAACGGGATAATCCTTTTCTATGAAGTGTTACGGACAAAATGAGCCAATGATAAGAGTGAGTTTTGGAATGTTAGCAGATGAAAACAAGGTAAGAAGGGAAAATTATGACAGTTTATTAGGCCCCGTCCACACGAAGTCAAAACGAACACGAAACGCTAATATTTTCCAAAACGTTTGCCGTAAAGATGGAGACGTGAAATAAATGTGATCGTCCACACGAATGCATGAAAACGCTGCAAAATGTATGCCAGGCCTGTAAGTGGCGCTGTGGTGCCAAAGCAAAAATAAGCGACGAAATGTTGGGCATGCGCACTAATATTTATACATGGTTGCCCTGTGGGTCCATTTTCGTGGTTAAGTCAAATTCAGGTGCTGAACTATGTCGTCGATATTGCTCTGTTCTTCCTGGAGATATTCCAGAAGAAGAAGATTCTGTTGTAAGCCCGACAGCAGGGTGAGTAGCATTAGCAGTAACGGCGCCATTGTTGTTGTGATGTGTCGCGCATGCGTGTTTAGAGGCGACGCTATGACGCATGCGTGTAAAAAAAAAAGTATGCGGTTAGAGCGTAAAGATGGAAACGCGAAAACGGCGTTTCGAAATCTTCCCACTCTGAAGGCTGAATAAAAAAAAGATCGTTTACAGACCCCCGAAACGCCGGCTTCGTGTGGATGAGAGGCTGGTTTGGTGAAAAATTTGTGCGTTTAGGCCAGGGTTCGTCTTCGTGTGGACAGGGCCTTAGTTATTGGTGTTTGTTCAGTATAGTTGGCTTACAATGGAGTTGATAGTCATTTCCTTTAGGATTGCCCTGATTCTAAAGTTGTACAACATGTTGGGGTTTGTTTACTAACAAGCTGGCTGTTAGATGCAGAACAAACATTGAAACGTCCCGGAGCAGAGCAGTTGAAGCTAAGAGGTTTAAGTAATCCTCTGATTTCAGTTGTAGTAACAGTCAACCTTTCAAAACACTGCAAACTCAGCCAGTGTCCTAACGGTGGAGGAAGTGAGAATCTACTACATCTCTACCAGACGGATGTGTTGTTTTACAACCCAGGCAGTCACTCTTTCTGTCATCTGGCTCCCTGACACAGACTGATGGAAAGTAAGGTGGGTGTATGCGAGTCTTTGAAGTCAAAATGAAAGGGTGAAAGGGATAAGGATAACTAGAAACAACAGACAGAGCTGTGAAGACAACTATGACGATATTAGAGTGTCCTTGCTTCACCATATCTTATAACTATCTCATGGTTCACAGCGTGAATCCCCTTTAGTTCCTATTAAAATCAAGCATGAGTGAATTGTTAGATGTTGAACCTTTGACCTGACCAAGCTTGTAGGAGCCGTACATATGTGCTAACACTGAGCATGTTTACGACAGAAAATTTTAAAATTATTTCCTCTTCCCTTTGATCGGTCATCTAATATTCCCTATTAAAAAGAGCCTAAAATGACCATTCAAAAATAAATAAATAAAATACAAGCAACAGGCCTAAAAAAATACTACGTACATTTGGGGGCTTCATATGTTAAGATAGTTGTGCCGATTGCTAACCTCCGCTTCCCAGATCAGTTCATTTGTTTATGGATTTTGAGTTTCGACTCCCTCAGGGGACCACACCACAAACACAGTGACTTCCTTCTTTGATAGACTTACAAAAAAATCAAAAATAAAAAAAAATAACAATGATCTGGTGGTGAAGACTCTCAGTCATCCAGGTTGCAGTCGTTCTAAACATGTTTAAAAAAAAAAAAACAATCCACTGGACTTCGTTTCCAAGCTTGAAGATGTGTCGTTTCGCATCCAGGAAGCTTTTTTTTTTTTTTTTTTTATGTCACATGTCAGGAATAGCATTGAGTTCGAGGTTTTTTACAGTAGCCCATCAACCCTTAACTCAACGCCATTCCTGTCCCATCCTGGATGGGAAGCGAAAAGTCTTCAAATTTGGAAAAAAAGTCCAGTGGATTGTTTTCTATCTTTTTTTTGGATTGACTATGACCTGGATGACAGAATGTTCAGTTTATTCTAGGAGCAAAATGCAAATGAAGGGGATGAAACCTCTACTCTGACGCATACTCCTGTTTTTTTTATTCCTACTTGTACTAATCTATTTTTTTGGAGCAAATGCGAGTAAAACGCCTGAACTGTACAGCCATGTAACCTTGATGTGTCAAACTAAATGCAGGATGATGCATTTTTAGACAAATACATCATATTAATATTTAGGTACATACTGACAAAATGGCGTCAAAAAACTTGCTGTAGATAAACCACCATGATGTAATTATCTGAGATATGAGTGGGTAGTGAAAGTATATTAAATTATATCAGATCATGAAGATTTAAATGAAAAATTATAGCAGAAAGATTAAGAGATCACCTGTTAGGTGGGGGGAATTCTACTCGCTTTAGTTCTGTTCTTCTGCTCAGGGGGGTGCATTTCTGTAGTTTTACTCACTGACAGTTTTCTGATAAAAAAGTAAATAAAATAAAGTAATAATTCACTTGTTTTAATAAATACTGTGTTTGTGTTCGGAATTTTACAAATAATAGACTCATTATAGACTGTCAATTTAATGCAATCCCTCACACTAAGCATGCTTGTAGCAACAGTGGAGAGGAAAAACTCCCTTTTAACAGGTAGAAACCTCCAGCAGAACCAGGCTCAGTGTGAGCGGCTATATGCCGAGGCTGACTGGGGTTTAAGGAGACAGAAGCAGAGATACAAAAAGCAGCTGTAAAAGGCGGCCCCGTCCAGGAAACACAGCCAGGCAGACGAGCTAAGAGGATGAAGAGAGCACATCCAGCCAGTCACGGTCAGAGAAACAGGACTACACTGGAAAACACGCTGATCTCCAGCATCTAGAAACAAAGGTGTTGATGGCAGCAGCACAGCTGATATTTCTCACCAGAGTAGAGGCACGCTAGAAGAGGAACGTGAACTGATCCAGAGTCGGGGTCCAGCTTTCTTACACGGTTTAACGGCAACTATGACGCTGATTGGATTGTGTGGCGTTCTGTTCATAAACAACAACAACTGATAAACTCTGCTGCGAAAGACGAGGATGTAATGATCAAAAAAAGAAATTGATAGGATTTACCAATTAGCACAGTAGATGGAAATAGCTTCTGTGATTAAACGCTCTGGATAGAGTAGAGTTTTAACATTCCTCTGAGAACAAGAAAAACCTGTTCAAAGTGCTGCTAACGGCACAAAGATTTTCCCACCAGATTATTGGATTACACTAAAAGCAGAGAGCGGTATCACAGTTAGCATCCGCCTCATTGAAACAAACTAACCAATGATCTGATAGTACCTCGTCTGTTAATGATAGTTTTACATCCATGTTTATTGGAAATCAATGGTGTATCTCATATTTTATTCATTTTGGTGAGTTTTTCATCAACCCAATAGGTTCCTGTTTTGCTAAAGCTTATAAATGAGTTTAATAATGTGTAAAAAAATAAAAAATAAAAAGCTGGCAAAATGAGTAATTAAAAAAGTAAAGAAAATAAAAAAAATTATAATAAAAATAGTAAAAAAAAATAGAAAAAAACGTACGTTTTTAAGAAAATTGTCACTTATTTAATCTTTAGTCAATCTATAAGATGAATCCAATTTAAATTAATTCATTAATCGATAACCTGCATCCCAAGCTTGTGTTACAGGAGGAATGTTTTGTTCTCTCTACAAGCAGGAGAAAATTACAAGAAAAACCTTCCTTACCAGCTGCCAAAACCTAGTTAAAGCTCACATTGTACGATGAAACCGCAGGGTTTAAAAGTTCACAGCTCACGATGTACGTTCTCACACGATCCGATGCGATCCGATGCTTTGATGCAATCTACCTGCTCACCCTGTACGTCTAAAAACCACGTCGGACTCAGCTCCACAGTGAGATGGCGCTACACTGACTTGTCTATCCGGAAGCCAAACCAGTAGAAAAGGAACAGGGTAAAAAAAAAAATTTTTTAAATCATACAGTGTATGCCCGGCGTCACTATCCGATCCGTAGCAGAAGCACAATCCTTACCATCAGCTCATTTGGGCATACGCAACCAGATACTCATTCAGGTCCCAATGAATAATGCGGTACGGTACTATGCTGCATATATCTATCCTTAAATCAACATAGACTGCTGCACTTCATTGTATATCAATTATGAACTTTAATGAAAAAAAAAATGGATGCCTTTAACATTCTCCTTGTTATATTTTATTTCTGACGATATCATCGGACATGCTCAGAGCAGTCCTGACAAATATATAACTACACAGTGTTCTTCTGTGTTTTTATTGCGTCTTTCTATTCCCATATACGCTTATAGTGATCACGTTGGTCCAGAGCAAATTTGAATACTATAAGCGGTTGAATACTAAAACCGAATTTACCGCTTTTTCACTTAGTTTTTATGAAGAATTTCATCCAAATGCCATTTGTATGGTTTTTGAATGAGAAAAATGGAATGAAACTGATAGATTCTACTTTTATTGAATTTTATTACCGTACCATGCAAGTTTTTTTAACAAGTCTGAAAACAAAGTTTGAAACAAACGTTTTCATAGAACAACAAAATAGAAGATAACTGCATAGGCTACAGAAAATTAAAGCTAGCCTAGCTCTGTTTTGTGTTGCGGATCTGCTGCGCCGCATTAAGAAATCACTTAACATATTTATCCATGGTTCCATGGATCAGAGTGTTGTCCAACACCAAGTTCACTTCTTTTTCAAAACCATGTAAAAGGTCAAAGTTTTTGAAACCAACATGCAGGAGACCAGTCTTTAAAATGCAAACTGCATTCCTCATCTCAGCTCTGGAAAGGACAGTCACACATTCATAAAATGGCCAAAAATTTACACTATAAGTGGATTTCTTGATTACTATAATAGAATTATTTAAACAGCATTGTATAGAAATTATTCTTTACCAGGCCTTTTGATCTATATAAGCGGTTGATTACTATATCCGGGACCACTATAAGCGGATTCCACTGTACTATAAAAGAAAAACACAATGCCAACATGAAATTCCTAAATACTACAATTACTTACTAATCCAAAACCAAAAGAAAATTGCCATTTAAAGTAGGGTAGGATCCTATTTCCAGGACATATTGGATGCACACTAGAGAACAGTCATGGCCAAAACTATTGACAATGACACAAATATTTTCACATGATCTGTTGCCCTCTGGTTTTCATGTGTGTATGTCAGATGTTGTCACCCACACCTGTGTTAATGGAGCAATTACTGAAACAATGTTAGCTGGTCCTTTAAGGCAGGGCTGCAGTGACGTTGAAATGTGTTTTGGGGGAAAAACTTCATTTTCTAGGCAAATATTGACTTTGCAATTAATTGCTGTTACGCTGATCACTCTTTATAACATTCTGGAGTATATGCAAATTGCCTTTATAAAAACTGAAGCAGTAGAATTTGTAAATATTAACATTTGAATCATTCTCAAACTTTTGGCCATGACTATACAGTATTTTCAACCATCTTCCCACTCAAATGGTCCAACTACATT
>NW_015150525.1:1419282-1425814 GCF_000732505.1 Cyprinodon variegatus | reverse complement strand
GCTACTGTTAGCAGGTCCTTTAAGGCAGGGCTGCAGAGACGTTGAAATGTGTTTTGGGGGAAAAACTTCATTTTCTAGGCAAATATTGACTTTGCAATTAATTGCTGTTACGCTGATCACTCTTTATAACATTCTGGAGTATATGCAAATTGCCTTTATAAAAACTGAAGCAGTAGAATTTGTAAATATTAACATTTGAATCATTCTCAAACTTTTGGCCATGACTATACAGTATTTTCAACCATCTTCCCACTCAAATGGTCCAACTACATTTAAATCTTATGTCATTAGAAATGTTTACAGCATTGCACTGCAGACTAGACTACAGTATTTTGAACCATCTTCCCACTCAAATTGGAAGACAGTTCAAATTTTATTGTTATTAAAAATGTTCAGGGTGCAGACCTGAAAAGCAGAAAACACTGTAATTTGTGCTTACTAGTAATTTGGAAGGTGTACCTAGAAAAGTGGGCAGAGAAAGAACATATAAAAAGATAACCCTGAAAAAAACACAAAGCAGCTCTAAACAGTTGAAACTTTTAATTTGGGCTATAAAGAAGAAAAATACAGCAATGGTTAAAATAAAGGTCAGTTAATAAATTATAAAAGATGTTTCCATAACATCTGTAGCTTCTATTTTTTTAAGTCTCCCTTTCCTTAAAAATGAAATAAACAAGTAGACTTCAACATAATTTTACTATAGATTGTTCTAGTTACCATTCATAAAAGAGCAACGAGACAAATTATAAGTGAAACTCACACAAAGCGTGCACACAAAAGTGCTTCCCTTTACCGTTAACACCATTCAGCAGTATTTAACCACACTGCTTCCCTATAATTAATGACAAGTAATAAGCAGGAAATAACATTAAAAGACAAGGGTTTTGCTCCAGAATATATTCATGAGGAGCCGCTTCAAAAACATTAGTATTTAAACCTTTTTTTAAACGAAAATTATGAAGAGGCGTTTTACAGCATGAGGGTTACATCAGCTCTGTAACTATTCAACTCCACGGTTAGTTAGCAAGTTCCCTTCTCTGTCGATCAAGGCCACAGAACCACATCCTTAAAAAGGCGCTTCCGCCTACATCGAAAGAGGAAGACGGGGTCTGTGAGAGTGCGTGGATGCCTGCTCCAACAGTCACATATTTGACCAACATTCATATACAGGTTTGGTCTCAGTCTGGACCAATAACTGAACTGGCACCAAAACATAAAGCCAAGGAAGTTAACAAAGAGCTACAGAACCCCCCAAACATCAGTAAATATTAAGGACACTACTGATTTTCTATTTCAGCTTTGCAACTATGTTCTAAATTTATCTCCAACTTCTGCCCCTTTTCAAAGGCAGGGCCTACTTGCATCCGGCCATCTTGATTTGAAAAACCACTGTTAATAAATATGACAGAAGGAAGGCGAAGTAATCTCCCTCTGAGAGAAGTTGCACATAAAAAGACCAAAACTGCAGCAGTGTGAATTGGTTCAGAGCCCAGCACCAGCAGCTTTTTACAAATAAACAGGGTCTTTATCAGAGAAACTATGATAAATTAAAAAGCTGCTGACATTTAAGCAACTAATGCGGAAAAGTTTGTTGAATTATCTGACAAATGTGTGGGTTAATTTGTCTGCCTGCAATAACTTATTTCCTATTTTTGATGATTTATCATTATTAAGAACCTATTTAATAACTCAGTCTTTTTATATTTAAAGAAAACTTAGAGAAGCGCCAATATAAAAATTCAGCCTATTATAGCGATTTATTAACCCATATTTACAGTGATATTTATTTCCCTGCCCTTTATGACATTAAAAATCAGCCACACTGCTTCTTTCCTTCAGCTGAATGCAGGCTATCCAGCACAGCATCACTATCCCACTGCCAAAAAACTAAAAACAACCAAAAAAACCCACATGCAATACATAAAAACCCAAAATTTCACAGCTTTAATAACAATTACACCTTATTTAAACGGTTTATTAATGAGGACTGAACGAACGTACATATTGACGTCTATGGAAAAGAACCAGGAGGAATAAATGCCTCACATGGAGGTTTTTCCTCTTTTTGAGACTGATTTATTGCTGCAGTTGTCACAACAATCCTGTTATTGTTTAATCAGCGATTATGTAAATTTAAAAAGGATTTATAATCAATGGACACAGTTATGATTCCTATGTTGCCATAAAAGCCTAAATTGCTTTGATCTCTTCCCCCCCCCCACAAGCTTAAGGCTTAGTAGTTCACTAGTGATGAATTCAAACAGCCCAATAAATCCAGTTCCTCTTTTCTACACCTGACTGCCACTTTTGTTTACCTGCAGTGACGCTTAAAGGTATACACCCTTGTTTAAATACAGCTTTTATCGAGGTTAAAAAAAAACTAAGCTAACCGCTACCCCCTCTCAGTAAAAACCTCCATTGTTAGTGTGACCTTTAAGCTGCGGCATCACATTTTCTACATGGTCTAGACCAGGGGTAACCAATTAAAAATCAATGGGGTCCGAGTAAAGAAAATCTTCAACCAGTTAAAGTCCGGAGACATTTTCATTATAATCTGTTACTTTAAACAAAATTTAACACTGAAATAAAATGAGTTTTTTATGCATTGGTTACCCCTGCTCTAAAATATGCCTTTAACTGACAGAGCGACCCAATTAGAGCAGCAATTATGACAAAATTGCAAAAAAAGAAAAAAAAAAAAATAAACATTTTGCGTTTAGATAGAAAAAGCTTTATCATCTATCAATAAGCTCTATCCAGAACTCCTCAGGTGGAAAAGTTTTTGTCTCCTTGGTTTAATTTTCTAAAAAGTCTTCTTTAATGCTACGTTCAGACCGGACGCAGCAAAAGCAGCAAAATCGCGTCTTCTGCTTCCTTTTTGCTGCTTGTACCAGTTAGTTCTGACGCGCGGCTGAAGCAGCTTTGCTGCTCTGGCTGCGCGGTGCAAAAGTGGCTCTGACGCGCGTTGGGCGGAGCTTCACTATCCTTTCTCTGCCTTGCAGCTATATTTGCTGTGATCAGTGGGAATAAAGTAGTTTTAATATGTTTTTAAGTGAGAAAATACACCTGAAAACGTAATCAGTGCAGTCAGTTCATCCAGATTACAATCCTGCCTCCCAATGTTATTTCTGTCGGAGCCGCTCAGACCCCCACATACCGGCGGTGCGCCGACAGAAGGAATCCCTTCAACAGCAGCCTCTGGACGGGTCGCCTCCTCGCGGTTCACCGCGGCGGCTGGTAGGTGTTTTTCATCTAAATAATCCGATCTGCAGGCACCAGAATAATAAAAGCGAACATATTCTGCCGGCAGATTTCTGCATTTTAAGTTAATTATGCGTTAATAAACTGTTTAAGAGGAGTGATCAGAGCGGTCTGTGTCATCAGCGCTGTGTCTCTCTCCCAGCTAGCTCCCAGATCAGCTTCTCTGATTGGTTGACGCGGCGAGCAGCAAAAATTCAATTTTTCCATCTCGAGCAGCAACGCGTTTGCGGCGCGTCACGCGCGTCAGATGCTTAAACGCGCCCGACGCGCTGCTTCAGCTGCTCAGACGCGCTGCGCCTGCTGCTCAAAACGCGCCGCGGGACCTTTTGCTGCGCCTTGACTTGCGTCAACCATTGACTTTGCATGTAAACTCGCTGCTTATGTCGCGCCAGCTGTGTCCGGTGTGAACGCAGCATAAGGAACCTTAAAGAAGACTTTAAAAAAAATTGACAGATTAATCATTAGTTTCAGCCCTAAACACACCTACCACCGAGCCATGAGTATCAAAATAAATGTACTTAAGTCATTTCACTATTATTGAGTAAAGTGATAAATATTCTTATTAAATTATTATCCAGCTCTGCATCAAGCGTGATGCTGCAACTAGGTGGGCAGCAGTAAGACAAATGGGTTACGCCTAAAGTCAAGAATTGTAAGTGTCATGGTGTGGGGCTGCATGCGTGCTCCCACTGTGATCAGCAGCAGTTCCTTGTTGCTAGCATGTCCAGTGAGACACTTAGGTAATGCAGGGCAGTATTTCAACATTACAAAAACTCCTAACAGATGAATGGCTGTTTTCTTTGCGTAGCCTTGAGTCCATTATGAAAACATTAGCACAGAATCCAGCTGCATGACGTGTTAAACCAGTACAGGTTACACCACCTCAGCTGAGAGTAAACAAACACAGAGTAATGACGAAGACTCCCGTCAAAGATTCACACACCCAATGTTTTCTACCTCTATAAAGGTATAAAATGCTCTGAACTTTGCATTTATATTTTAGAGCAGTTATTGGAGACATTTTTACTGTTTTACAGGCAATGTTTGATGTTTTTCTGTAAGATAAGAGTGAAATATTGACGGTGTTGTGATTTTATAACACCTGACAGGGAAAGCTATAAAAAAATAAATAAATCAATCAATCAGTAGAGCCTATGATCTTATTAGGTATGGAGGGAGATTAAGATTATTAAAAACGAGCACAGAGAAAGAGCAGGGTCACTTTAAGCTGAATCCTTTTAAAGTTGCGAGCATGTTGGCAACTGACACCTCCAAAGGCATTTCTCCCATCGAGCATGGAGTCAAAGCTCCCACTGTTTTCCTTTGGCCATTTAACTCTACATGCTCAAACCTCGCCTTTGTTTTGATTGGCCAGCAAGGCGGCGATGCAGCCAATCACATGTGAGGAGGCTCTTGCAGCTGCAGCGTGTAGATGCGTATCTGCTTCCACACACCTCATCGCTGCAATACCTCCTCAGGAAGCAGCAAAGTTCTCCAGAGTTCTGCTAATGACCCAGTTGTCTGACTCAGCCATGTTGAAGCAGAGTCACAGCAAAAAGGTGCGAGAGTTTGACTGGGTTTCCTCTAGTATAACTTAAAGCAGCACAGCATCTTATACACATCATTCGGGTTAAATCATATTTGAACATTATGCTTTCTGATGTTAAAAAACACCCTTTGAAACCCAGAACATGCATTTTCATCAGAAGCAGCTGCCTCTATCAGGTCAGGCAGAAAAGGTCGAGTTTTTACCTGTTGGGCCTTTTTTCTTCATCTTTTACTTCATATTTTAAAGCCTGAAATAAAGACCAGCTAAGTTATTGCAATTTATTTTACCAAATTATTCTTTATTTGTTTACAAGCTATTTTTCTTTTAGTGCGAGTAATTAAGTGAACTTTAAGTGGTTTATTTAAAAATATGCTAAATGTGATAATTTCTTTATTTGATTTCCTGATTGTGAGAATAACACAACATTTGCTCACTGAAATAATTAACTACCGTAAATCCTCTAATATTGGCCTGTATTCCACTAGCGGCCGGGACTCCAACAATGGCCGCTCTCTCTCTGTCGGCGGAGGTAAATAATGGCCGGACTCATATACAGGCTGGGGCTATAATTGTGGAGGAGGATTAAACAGAATTGGAGGATTTTATTTTTTGTTTTGTTTTACTTCAAACTGAATAAGACAATTTGAGTCAGCGGCAAGGTGCCTAAATCATCACCATGGAAAATGTTTACAATGCACTATGTATGCTTTGTGGTGAACAGCGTTAAAATAACAGAATTTCGTTGGCCTTCGTTGTTCTGAATTTACCTTGCGATATACGATACCGCTAGCCTACTTCCACTTAGCCTACGTCAACGTCGCTGTGATGTTAGAACAGTTTCCGTTAACTTTTTGTCCCATTTTTTAAAAACTTTGTTTTGCAAGATTCCATTCTGTGTATGCTTTTTTGTTTTCATATTGCCATGTAGAAAAATTGCAGCTGCTGGAAGATGTCTGAATTACCGGCATTTGTTGATAATGTTCTGCATACCCTTATGGTAATTGTACTTTTTCAATAAATGAACCTTGTATTTTATAGGTTTAAAGAGACACAAAATCTTGTTTTTATTCATTCCTCTGGTGGTCTGTTTTGCTCAAATAATTCTGGCCTTCTTTCAATAATGGACCAAGATGCACAGGAGTGAAATTAAGGCCCCGTCGTATATTAGAGGATTTACGGTACACATCTAAAAACATTAATATGGATAACAGAGAGAGAAGGCAAAGGTAAATTAATTAAATTAAAATATTAAGTTAAAGTTTTTAAAGAAAAATAAATCAATGATGACAACTTTATTTAGTAAATCTAATCTCTTTTACCAATAATCGTCTCAGACATACAGTCTAACAGGGATCCTTCTTTTATATGCAAAACATGAGAATCACTAAAAACCAAAGACTAAAATTTAAATCCAAAAGTTTAATCATACTCTTAGAAATCCAGTTTCAAAAACGTTTTATAGAGCCACATTTTTAGGTAAACACATTAAAAAGTAACTGTAAATGGAATTTATATATAAATTATTCTTATTTCAACCGTTGCGTATATTAGCTGCCACATATGAATGAAGATGCTATGACCGAAAAAATTTGATTGACAGATGACCGTTGATATATGATTGGCCGAATTTAGCTGTTCAGGCTGACGTATAACTAAGGCTACGTTCACACTGCAGCCTTAATGCTCAATTCTGATTTTTTTGCGAAATCTGATTTTTTTGCG
>NW_015150525.1:1415783-1418647 GCF_000732505.1 Cyprinodon variegatus | reverse complement strand
TTGGAAGTGTGAACGGACAAGCAAAAAAATCAGATTTCGCAAAAAAATCAGAATTGAGCATTAAGGCCTGCAGTGTGAACGAAAAAAACACAGATCTTTTTTTTTTTTTAATTGAAATTTTCTAAACTTTGGGACAATATTTATTCATCTAAGGAAACCCAGCTGGATTCAAATTGCCAATTTCTTCAGAACACTAAAAATGTTTATAGGGCACTTTGAGGGCAGACCATCAACACAAGAAGCACGTAGGAAGTCAAAGTAAAAGCTATTGATCTTTGAGAGATGGTTTATATTGGGCCTGATGCATTATAAGTGCATAAAATATTAAATCTAAATGGGCAAATTCAGGTCATCAAATGCACCAGTTCTGCCAATAATAGGGGATAGATCCAACCGACTACATAAACAGTTCATCATTCAGAGCATGATGGAAAATTGTGTTTAGTAAATCTAAGAAATGGAAAAAGTTCAAAGTAATACTGGCAAAAGAAAAGCCTTATTCAAAGACTGAGTTATTCCGTGACAACTGGAATAAAACTATGTCCGAGAAATACAAAATGGAGTATAAACCGAACCTAATACACAAGATATAAGATTCAACTACATCGCAAAAAAAAACCAATCCATATTTAGCTCATTATTTAACCTTAAAATGTTTATCTACAGTCAGGCTCTTTAAAGTTTTATTCTTGTTTTCCAAATTCTACTTTTCCCCCGTTCAGATTCTTCAAAACCTTTTAATTTAAAACCTTATAGGTATCTATGTATACACCTCCTGTCTACAGTTTCAACAGTAATAGAATAATTCAAACTAGATAAAACGGGTTTTATAAATATTTAAAAAGTTCTTTACACTCTGACAATTTTCTATGAAGGAAAAAAAGCAGCCAAAATGTTTAATAAGAGGGGGAAAAAACTTAAATTAGAAATAAACACTTTTTGAATAGTAGCTGAACAAGTTTTCTACCACTTTGCTCATTTACAAGAGATGAAGGAAGGAGCTCAACTTTTACATTTTTGATTGTAGGATAACTGCATCAAAACATCCTACATCTGTTGCTCCAGCAACACAGAAAGCCATCTTTAAAAAATCTAATATACAGTTTCATATGTTTCACTGATCAACCTGTAGTTGCATGGTGAAACGCTTCAATCTACATTTTTTTGTAAAACTTTTTGTAAAAGAAAGAAATCTATATATATCTTAAGAATAATTTTAAGGAAAATTGTTTCAGTTGCATATTTTTCACCCTTTGCACCTTCCATAGTAAATAAATAAACCAAATGAAAGATAGAAATTGTGCTTTTTGATCCGTGTACGATTTAAATACTAAAAACTGCATTTTTCACTTTTAGAAAGGATGATAATAATAAATATTACAAATTAAAAGTACAACTGGCAATGTTTTGTTTGCTTTTTTTTTTATTTACGAAAGTTGTTTATTAGAGTTGCATTTCAAATAGTCAAGACTTGGGATTTTACTTTTTGAATCCTACAAACATCAAACTAAGCAATATATAATGGCTAAGAGGAAAATGTAAAAAATAAAAGCTCAGGTAAACCATTCTTTCACAGAGGCATGCTGTAGTAATTAGCATTGAGAAAACATATCTAAAGCCTGGAGGGAGGAGTTTAAAGAAACATTTTGCTTCTTGCATTAAGCCATTCAGTGATTTCTATTTCTTCAAACATGTTTAATTTTAAACAAAGATCAACTTAAAACACAATGCAGATTTGGATTATAAAACATGCATGAGTTACACTGTTGATTATCAGGTTTTAGACCTTGTTCTAAGTTAAAACAATCATTTAAATTAATCTATCATTGAAATAATTGTTAAATAATTTAGTAATTAAATGAAGGTTAACTACAGTATAGATCAAGAAGATGACTTTTAGTCAAAGAAAACTCAGAGCAACAGGTTAGCAAGATGCTTCTGAGAAAACGGCCACAATCAAACATGGTTGCAAACCTTCCGCCACAACAATCCCGCCCTCTTAAAAAAATTGACCAATCATGTTTACTTTATTCACTCGTGTAAAGTTGTGCACCACTCGGGGAGAATTAGTAAATGCGACAGTTGGAACAGCCGCTTCCCTACGACTTTAAATACTGTAACAAAACATCTACAATTAGGCATCTTTTGCTATCTGACTTAATTACTCAACTGACAAATTAGCCAATCAATTAACAAAACGATCAAGCATAGAGCTCTGAAGACTGAACATTTGCTCCTTTTTTTTTTTTTTTTACATCCTTGAGGAACTGCAGCAGCCTTAGTAGGTTCGTGAAGATTAACTTTCATTTCTGCCAAACCAATTTCCAGTAACAAATAAAACCAAACAGACCTCTTAAATTTCATCTGACTAAATTATATCTGTGATTTACATCGACTCTGTGATGAAATCAGGCGTCGTCTCTGAGAGGGAAGGAACCAACCCAGGCAGTGTCAGACCTTTTTAACTTTTTTTTTTTTTACTTTATCAGAAAATTATAATACAAAAAGAAAAAAGTACAATATCCAGTGAACAATCGCCAGGGGTTCGATCAAAAATAATAATAAAAAAATAACTGAATAAAAGTAAAAACAGTAATAGTGATTAAGCAAAGCTACGCATGTAAAGGGATTAAATAAATACTTTGAATTTAGAGCATAAAGATAAAGTTTTAAACAGCCTTTTTGTTATTGGAGGAGGACAATGTAGAAAAAAAAGTTGGTGCTTGCTTTAAAAAAGAGAAACATCAGGGTTTAACCATAATAATTTTACATTTTAGGATATAAAATTGGCCAAGAGTAGCAAAGGATTACATAAGAAGAAATGGTCAGAAAGTTCTTTTTTTTTTGATTCCATATAAAACATC
>NW_015150525.1:1411794-1414445 GCF_000732505.1 Cyprinodon variegatus | reverse complement strand
GACGTCATATTGAACCCTATGGATTAGGAACGGGATGTCACTTAAGCTCATATGTGAGTCAAGGCAGGTGAGCAAATACTTTTGGCAATATAGTGTATATATATATATATATATATATACACATACACACCTTTCCATAGAAGCCTGGTGTACTGACAGGACCAAAACAGGTGAGAGACTTAATTCAGAGATTTAATCAAAAATGACTACTGGGTTTACCCTTTTTTTGATAAACTGACCAGATGTTCGAGTTTGACAGCTATAATCTTACCTAAATATATTTTATTGTCTTTTTAAAATCAGAGAAAGTACAATATATCAGACTTTGATCACAGTTTTTGCCATTGCTGCTTGATTTTGAACAATCCGCCTCGACTGCCACATTCTACGAATCTGGGGGGAGTGGGAGATGGATGCATTTGAAGGAGACTTTCGGATCAGAAAGCCTCCCATCGCCTCCGGTTACGCAATCAACCCAAATATGCGGCCCTCTAATCACACAGCCTCTAAATCAGCAGTCAGATTTATTTATTATAAAGCAGATGTTACACTCCACTTCTCAGTGCATCCCAGAAATAGTACATTAATGCTAATATTTCTTTACCAGAGGTGGGCATGCATCCATCTGCTGTGTGTGTGTATTGCTCTGTAGAGAAGCTTGCCTTTCATTAATCATTGACCAGGACAGAAAGTGATCTTCAGGCGCTGCACTCAGTAAAGCAGTGTCCCGCTAAAGCCTGACATCCGTTTAAGTTCAAGCTATAGATTACATTAAGGAGACACAATTTACACAGCGATTGTGCCGCTCACCAAACAAGAGTGAACATTTCGGTTCGAGCTCGGGTGAAACCAGTTCTTAAGCAATTTCTAATCAGTTTTAGAATGGTACTTATATTCAGTGTAAACATGACACAGCAGAACCCCTCTTCTATGGCGTTTCCTTTCCACGCACTCTTTTCTAAGGCTGATTTATACTCAGAAACCAGGTGGTTTCTGTCGCAATGAACATAAAATATGTCCCCGCCCCTTCCCCAGACACTCTGCTGCACCTCTCCCAAATTGTAGGTGACTGCAGACAGGAGGCCTCTGATTGGTCAAATCTACATCCGCTCTACACTATGCGCATTTCCTGTTTGGTACCTTAGCAGCTTGTTTTGTTTGTATGACCACCATTGTGGAAAATGACTCATAAAGAGGGACCAGCTAGAACAGTGAGGTGCGCCAGAATGCACCTGGGACCGTTTTTTCACCTGGATCCCCTCCATTATTTACCCTCATGTCCCTCCGTTGTCGCACAAACTCACCCCCACTTCCTCACCGCCTCTGCCATATCTAGACCCACAGCTAGTTCCTGATTGGCCCTCTTGTGTTGTGGCGTGGAATAACATAGCGCAGAACATGCTTGCAAAACTGGGGATAAATCAAAAATATCTGTGATAAGCTCACTGCGACACACGGCTGCAGGAGGATAACCAGCTCTATACTGGGTGGATATGGAAAGTCCAGCATGATGAGTTTCTCTAACACCAACATCACATTTCAACAGCATGCAGTGGCAGTCCATCGTTGACCACGTTGGCCCTAATTTTATAAAGCGGAATAAGTGAGAACTCTGAATAGATTCGGAGATACATCCCCACAGATGATTTTTGATTGCAGAAAGCTGGATTATCCTGAGTCAGGTTAATGACTTAAGACAATTTTTGTCATTTTGTATACATAGTGTGTGAAATGAACATTTCTATTCCATAAAGTGCAGCAGTGATCAAATGTAAACAGTGTGGGCGAAAAAAACGTGGTCCAAAAACGCATTGGTATGGAAGTTCAGAGCATTTCAAGACAAATATGCTGAAAGTTACTGAGTAAATATACTCTGATCCGAGTCTGTCGCACATTTAGGTTTGGAGCAGACACAGGTAAAGCTTTAAAGGGTTTTTTTTAAACGCAATGATGCTGTAGGGATTGAAGAACAAATGCTCATTATAATCAACACGTTTGCATGCTTCTAAAATTTTGAATTCATAGATTTTTAAGCATAACCGTTTTAACCAGATACAATAATTTATCTGAATAATGGAAAACCAGTTGATTGCATCGATTATTTGACTCAAAGGCAATCCCTCACGCTAAGCATGCTTGTAGCGACAGTGGAGAGGAAAAACTCCCTTAAAACAGGCAAAAACCTCCAGTAGAACCAGGCTCAGTTTTCAGCCCCATATTGATCATAAGACATGAGGAAAATTTCTCTGTGCTGCGCTTTGTTTTTATTTTTACCCTACAACACACACACCAATGAGATCGAGTACAAATTTCCTTTTTTTAATATATATATATATATATATATATATTAGGGCTGTCAGTTTTAAAGCGTTATTAACGTGTTAACTGCTTTAGACTATAACGCCGACATTTTTTTTTAACGCACGTTAATCGCGCATCAAAACAAACGCACCGTTCGCTTGTGTTCTTTATTTTTCCGCAGCGCTCTCTGTACTGTTTGTTTTACCCTCGGCGCTTTCCGTAGCTTCAGGAACGCTAAGTTTGCGGGAGAGTCCGCAGCGTAACAGATCCGTGCTCTGAATGGGCAAAAATGGCCAGCAGACAAGGTATCCTGAATGATACATTTTTTTTTTTAAAGTTACGCCGGAAGG
>NW_015150525.1:1406437-1410033 GCF_000732505.1 Cyprinodon variegatus | reverse complement strand
CATTAAGCCAGAAAAAAGAAAGAAAAAAATTACAACAAAGGTCAGTTCAGGTGTTTTATAAAATATGTGAATTAGGAAATTGTCTTTATACCAAACTGAACGATTGCTGTTCTTTTTAAAATGTAAAATATGTTTATTTTTATATTACTTAAAAGTCAATGTATAACATGGATGCATAAACACTTCATTATATTTCAATGTTAAATCATGTTTAAAGTAACAGA
Organism: Cyprinodon variegatus; assembly: GCF_000732505.1. Lineage (NCBI taxonomy): Eukaryota > Metazoa > Chordata > Actinopteri > Cyprinodontiformes > Cyprinodontidae > Cyprinodon > Cyprinodon variegatus. The sequence continues at coordinate 1,409,809 of NW_015150525.1, read as the reverse complement.
TTATAATTAAAAATGTCTCCGGACCTTTACTGGTTGTTGATTTTCTTTATTCGGACCCTGCTGATTTTTAATGGGTTCCCCCTGCTCTATCGGTTTTAATTAAATTTTAAGCCATTAACCCAGTTTGAGCTGCACCATTGTCTCACATGTTTGTGTTTAAGGCTTAATATCTATCAAATAAATTCCTTTCGACAGGAGCTGCCCCCCCAACCCGCATCATTAAGCTTGTGGTTTTATGAAACAATAAGGCAAAGCCAGAGCTTCAGATGACTGAAAACAAAATCACAGCAAACAACGAATAAGGGACCTCAAAAATCTAAGTCATCATTAAATTACAGGAAGGTCTCATTCAGAAAATATAGATATTTTGAGTCCAGATGTTGCTTTTTAAGACCTTATGGAAAAACAAACTATGAAGATTGTGATTCTGCTTTATATAAATTAGGTAGCAATCAAAGCAGTAAAAAAAAAAATCTAAATTGAGGAGCTTAACTTGAAATACACTTAATGATTGGACTTAAGCAGTTAAAACACCAAAACATAAAGTGTGCCTGTAACCTTCACATTATTTATATGCCTGTCCAAAGTGGTAAACTGGAAAAAAAAAGTCACTTATTTTTCTTAAAATAAGTGCATTTGTTCTTGGATTGAGGAGGTAAAAGATACATTTTACCAATGGAACAAGACAAATTAAACTTAAAATAAAAAAAAACACAATTTCATTGTCTTATTTCAAGTGCATATTATCTAATTATCGTATTTTACGAGTAAAAGTAATCATTCCATTGGCAAATCATCTTATTTACCTACACAAATTAAGGATAAATACACTTAATTTAAGAAGTTGTTACTTATTTCTAGTGTACCGAGACACCTTGGCTTGTCTGACCGCTGTGGCTCACCTTTAAAGCATATTTATCTCCGGTCTTCCTCTGGAATATTTCCACCACCTTGCCATTGATCCCAAGTCCCAACACCTGGCCGGTTATCTTGTATTCGTCCGTTATGGCGTTCTTATGGATCTGTAGGTGGGGTCTGGCGTGGAACTGGCCCGTGGGGTTCTGCTGGCCCGCCGGGATGGGAAACAGTGGCTGGTTCTGAGCGTTAGACAGCATAATGTCCAGTCTGGTTGACAGAGCTAGTAAGATCACCTAGCCGCCGCTTCTCGACAAAAAGCCGCGCCGTTCTCCTTTTTTTTGACCAGATAATCGAGTCTTCCTGGCTTCCCTGTCCCCACACAAACCGAACACGATAAAATAAAAAATAAAAAAACAAGACAAACGAGAATAACTCTGGTGTCAGTAAAAGAAGCCTCCCTGTTAGCCAATAAAAGCTAAATTAGACAGTTGTTAGCATGCTAGCTGGAGTCTATCCGCGAGCTATGCTTCTAGGCTAATCAGTGAGCTATCGGTTAGCTTCTCCATCTCGGTGTCCGCCTTCCATCGGTTTCTAAAAAAAAAAAAAAAACGCAGAAAGAAGTTTTTTAAAACATATCCTAAGTCACCTATAAAGGTTTGTTTCACTTTTTAAAAAACAGGAAACCTAAAAGACGGATTTAAAGACGAGCGAAAGCTCAGAGAAAATAGAAAATGACAGAGAAAGTCGGACACCCACAGCATCGACAATCACACTTCAGTTTCCAGCGGAGAGGCAGGCAGCAGGTTTTAGTCCTCACGTCATGGCCGAGGGGGGGTTTCTGTGCTTAAAGGAGAAGTACTAGAGAGGAAACCACAGAGCCACTACAGACCAGCTACAAAACACCCTTTAATGTCAATAAAACAACAAGTAAAATGTTTCCTTTTCTTTATTTTCTTTGTCTCTGTGCCACATTTTAGGTTCCCAATCGGTGTTTATTTCCATATAGTTTGGTCTAATGAAAGAAACCCACTAACAAAGATGGTACCAACGAGGGGGAGGACAGAAATAGACACACTAATCTGACCAGAGGCCTACAGGTTACCTCAAGGTTAGGGCTTTTTTTTTTTTAGCTTATGCAGAATGCTGTTTCAAAAACAAGCGATGCATCCACATAAATCAAAATATGGGAATCTTAATATTCATGTTGCGTTATGTTCTCTGGTAATAATATGTACTTGATGATCTGAAATATCTTGTGGCAAATGGAAAAGTAAGAAGAAACTGTGTGGGAAAAGGTTAGGGTTGCCAACTGTTATTGGCGGTTTTAGACAGGGGCCAACAGGGGCCCCTGAGGAACTAGTGCTGTGCTGCCCCCCTGGCTTGGTCCCTGTACAGAAAAACATACAGTATAAATATTTTTATTATAATCAGAGATGGGTAGAGTACCCAAACTCAAGTTAAAATAACCCATCTTCACATGTTTTTACCTAAAGGTATTGTATGACGGAGTATTACTGCCAGGCTAGAGATTTTTTATTTTGAGAATAAAGTCATAACAGTACGAGAATAAAGTTGTAATATAACATGAATAAAGTGTTATATTAAGAGAATAAAGTTGTAATCTTACGTGTATAAAGTCGTAACATTACGAGAATAAAGTAACATTACGTGAATAAAGTAAAACATTGCGAGAATAAAGTTGTAATATTTTGAGAATAAATTCTTAACATTACGAGAATAAGGTTGTAACATTATGAGAACAACGTTGTAACATTACAGGAATAAAGTTGTAACATTACGAGAATAAAGTTGTAATATTACGAGAATAAAGTTGTAATATTACTAGAATAAAGTTGCAAAATTACGAGAATAAAGTCGTAACATTACAAGAATAAAGTTGTAATATGAGAATAAAGTTGTAAAATTACGAGAATAAAGTTGTAACATTAATAGCATAAAGTCGTAACATTACGAGAATAAAGTCGTAAATTACGAAAATAAAGTGTAATATAATGAAAATAAAGTTGTGACATTTTGAGAATAAAGTTGTAACATTTTTAGCATAAAGTCGTAACATTACGAGAATAAAGTCGTAAATTACGAAAATAAAGTGTAATATTATGAAAATAAAGTTGTAACATTTTGAGAATAAACTTGTAACATTATCAGATAAAGTCATAACATTACGAGAATAAAGTTGAAGCATTATGAGAATAAAGTCAAACATTACAAGAATAAAGTTGTAACATTTTTAGCATAAAGTCGTAACATTCCGAGAATAAAGTCGTAAATTACGAAAATAAAGTGTAATATTATGAAAATAAAGTTGTAACATTTTGAGAATAAACTTGTAACATTATCAGATAAAGTCATAACATTACGAGAATAAAGTTGAAGCATTATGAGAATAAAGTCAAACATTACAAGAATAAAGTTGTAATATTACGAGAATAAAGTCGTACCATTACGAGAATAAAGTTGTAATATTACGAGAATAAAGTCGTAACAATACGA
>NW_015150525.1:1402488-1405455 GCF_000732505.1 Cyprinodon variegatus | reverse complement strand
AAGACCCGCCCTTTCCACTTAAAAAAAATGCACATGCACAACCTTGTACTCGCTCCCGAGAGGGAACGCCTATTAAGCTCATGTGACAGCATTTGCGAGCCCATATCTGCTCGTGTGCGCTCTGTTTAAAAGTTGCTGTTCTCATAAATCATTCAAGCTTACTGTGTCCAAACGTCCGCCCTAACCGCTAAATCCCTCAATTCCTATATAGTGGGACTCTATAGTGGACTTTAAAGTGAACTGACGGTTCGGACAGATGGTCACTGCTTTTTTGCTCCGTTGGTCATATTACTCCTCCTTCAAATCACGGTTCCTATGGTGACAGCGGTACACTGTGACATCAAATCCCATAACGCTTTTCGAGCAGAGCTCTCTGTGCAAAGCATTATGGGATTTGTCGTCACATCTGGGACAGCTAACGGGACAAGCATGTAGGATGGCCTTATGTAAACATATCAATCGAATGATTGACAATTAGGAGTAACACTTATAGATGATCCGCCTGGAAATAAAAGATCGTCCTCTATACCTTTAAGTTAAAGAAAAAATTTGCCATTCGAGAATTTACTCATGTAAGAGTAAAAAAGTATTTGGTTTATATGCTACTGCAGTAATAAGTAACTTAACTACATAATATACAAGATCATAATGACTGATTTAATGATTTATAAAACGATGTAACGTTAAACAAAATATAAAGTCATATACAAATTCTGGTGTTTCAAATAAGGTTAAAAAAATAAACATACACTAATTACACTCCAACAAACTTTATGTGGAATGAACACTTGTCAAAATACCTTTTTTAAGGGGTTAAAACCCAAAAAAATCAATAGTATTTTAGAATACGTTAAATTATAATATACTTTTTATCGTGTTTTCAGACTCAGAAAATGAAAAATGGTAATAAACCAAAAGGCTTTGAGTAAAAAAAGCATATGTGTTTCAGATAAGCTTGTTTTTATTATGCTTAGTTACTCACAATGGGTCGAGAAGCCAGAGATGCTACTTAAGTAGTAGTTATACTGTTTCATATTTTTATTCACGTAAAGGTAGAAAGTCTAATGCTTATAAAAGACTCCTAAAAGTACTTTATTATTCAAAAAGTTGTGCAAGTCCATGTAACTGTGTAAATATTACTAGTTACTACACACCTCTTGATACATTTAGGTACATTTTTCATGAAATAAGTGTATTTTGCCTTGATTAGAAGATATAAGTTAGTAAATTTGTCTACGGAATAAGATTTACGTTTATAATAAAAAAAAAATAAATAAAAAACTCCCGTAACTTATTTCAATAAGTTAAGAATATTTCTCCTATTTGTGATGGCAAAACTACTCAATGCTTTGGGAAAACCATCTTAATTACTTCAAATTTAGGGCAAATACAATTATTCAAAGAAATATTTTCTTTTTGTAGATTATTTTTTTGCAGTGTAACTCTAAATAAATTCATGTTGAAGATACCTGCTCACAGAAGAGAGCATAACTGATTCTTCTTGGACCAAGACACGATCACAGTTTTCATATGTTAAATCAGGAGTCCATGGCTGTTTGGCACCTTACACTGTTTTTTCTTTTTTATTTTCCTACGTGTTCTTCTATTTTTTTTCCCACTGTGGCCCCATGAAAAAAAACTCCCCCCCTAGAACCACCATTGCCAAGTGTCCCTTAGAGAAAGGAACCTTCCATAAGAATCTAAATTAGGTGTAATGTCATTTAAATTTGTACGGCACTCCTTGAAATACTTTGAAAATCAAAACTTCAAGCCAAGAGTTTTATATAGGACAACAAATATGCAATTAACAAAAAACAATATGCACCAATATGCATATTTGAAATTAATGTTGAGAAATGGCTATTTGCCCGAATATATTAAGAAAAATAACAAAAGTGCTTCTATGAGAAATTCATAAAAAACACTCAGAGTGAAAGAAACACATTTTTGTGTTACGACATATAACCTTAGAGCATTAATGCTGAAACATGCACTTACATTTTTTTTTTAATCTTTTTTACTTAACTATTTTTTTAACTTTTCAGTTAGCTTTTTAACTTTTTTAACTTTTTTTTGTTAAGTTTTTTTTTTTTTTTTTCTTAATAGGTAATATATAATTTGCTCATCTAATTGGTCAAATGCAAAAATAATATGTACGGCCACATAGCAGTATCTTTGCTGAATGGGGTTAAATTCCGGTTTGATTTAAATGATTCCTGAGTTTTTATGAACTATTTGAAACAGACCACAGTGCTGACTAATGGAAATGCTTGTGCAGAGCTCCCATGGTCAACAGAAAGACGTAAAGATATATAAAAAGATAATATAGGAGAAGAAAATAAAATGGAAACAATCAAATATAAAAAGGTAAAAAGGACAAAAATCCGGACTATGTGCATAAATAACTTTAGCAGGGGAGGTATTATAAAGTGACAAAGAGTTGATGAGCTGTGTAAAAGATGGTGGTGTAAAGAGTCATAAATATGAATAAAGATTAATAAATAAGGCAGGGTTTTAGGCGGTGATATTTTTAACATTTTACCTAGGTTCAGTGAGAAAGTATTGCACATGTGTTGGGGGAATGGCGGCCTCGTGGTTTGGGCATAGAGCTTGGGATCCTGAGGTTGTGAGTTTGAAACCCACTCCCACAGACTGCCAATCTGGCTCTCTGAGCAAGACCCTTAACCTTGATTCCCCTCCGGGTGCCCCACAATGGCAGCCCACTGCTCTCCAAGAGGATGGGTTAAATGCAGAGGTACATTTCCATTGCGAGATCAGTAAAGTTCAGTTATTCTTATTGTTATACACGTTAACCATCAGGCTGACTGTGGCAGAGAAGACTGTCAGCTTGACCGGCGGAGGCCCAATATTTAATGGAGGCAAGACAAAACTGACGTTTTGGTGACTTTGTTGAACTCCAGCTTGTTCACACCAACACCTTCTCACACTAAAAAGAACAAACAGCAT
>NW_015150525.1:1397359-1399078 GCF_000732505.1 Cyprinodon variegatus | reverse complement strand
TACTTTTGTTACACGCTTCAGATACGCTCCAGAAATTACTTTTGTTACACGCTTCAGATACGCTTGTACGGAAGAGGATTAGGGCCAATAAAAAAAAAAAAAAGTTAACTGATTTTTTTTATTTTATTTCAGTATACAGTGTAGTATGGGGAAAAAGTCAGAAGTCTGACTTTAATCTCAGAATTCTGACTGAATTCTGACAATAAAAAAAAAGTCAGAACTCTGAGAAAAAAGTCAGAATTCTGAGATTAAAGTCAGACTTCTGACTTTTTCCCCATACTACACTGTATACTGAAATAAAATTAAAAAAATCAGTTAACTTTTTTTTTTTTTCAGTGGCCCTAATCCTCTTCCGTACAAGCGTATCTGAAGCGTGTAACAAAAGTAATTTCTGGAGCGTATCTGAAGCGTGTAACAAAAGTAATTTCTGGAGCGTATTTGGGGCGTGTAACAAAATTAATTTCCCTCCGGGATTATTAAAGTATTTCTGATTCTGAAGTCTCACAATTCTTTGACAGCTAAAACTGAAACGCAGTACTGCCTCTAACCATTAGATGGCAGAGAGACCCTTTGTTTTAATACCAGGTTTGCAGAGTTTGTCACACAGGACAAAAAGTTCAGTATCTCACAAAAAGAACAACACAATTTATTTTAAGAAAAATATTAAGTTAAATTAAGCTGTTTTATGCTTTAAGCACACCCAGAACTACAGTTGCTTTCTAACCCACCACATTAATATTTCATTTAATTAGTGCATTTGTATTCAGCACAATTTTGAAGAACAACATTTTGCTGCAAATGCACCTTCAGGTCTACCAGCATGTCCACAGACTAAAATCATTTTCCACTTTATAAAACACCTCAATCCAGGTTAGTTTGGATATACATCAATTTTCATTTATTTAAGGGTTTCACCTATTCTCATAAATAATAGAGCCTCATTTTTTTTTAAAGAAGAGCAAAAACACTGCTTTCAATTTCTTAACTTTATTTTGGTTTATCAGAGTATAGTGTTATGTTATGAAAAGTTATAAAAACTCTGTATTCTTTTTTCTTTTAGTGTTATATGATGCACTACACATAAAATCCTTCGTTTTTAAAAATGCAGATGTGCTGATACTGGCCCCAAGCTAAAATTTCCTCATCTTCATGCCTGATTCAGTCGTTAAAGTTACTGCCTCAGTTTGTGACTGGTGCTCTTTGTAACTACTTTTGTAAGGTTTTCCAGCGCTCCCACATGTTTTCCCTTATTTAATGGGTTATTTATTTGATTATATAGGTTGGTAGGTCAGACTGTTCATATGAATCTGGTCAAAATTGAAGAAAATATCTGCAAATTCTTGTATACTGCAAATACACTTGTATTAAAATGCCTTTCCTACAGGGTACTAGAAATGAAAGTATGTGACACTGATTGAAAATGAACTGAGTGCTAAAGTAGAAACAAGGTGCTGTTGTGGAACATAGTGTGTATTAATCTAATCTAAAATCCATCAACATCTTTGTTTATAGATGTTTGAGAACTGCCTGTTTTTCAGTGTAGTCCTTTTTCTCTGGATTCCTGGATGGGAACCTTTTCTATGTCTGCTTCTGTCTCCTTGAACCCCAGTCGGCCTCAGCAGATGGTCGCTCACACTGAGCCTGGTTCTGCTGGAGGTTTCTTCCTGTTAAAAGGGAGTTTTTCCTCTCCACTGTCGTTACAAGCATGCTTAGGGTGAG
>NW_015150525.1:1394909-1395995 GCF_000732505.1 Cyprinodon variegatus | reverse complement strand
TACAAGCATGCTTAGGGTGAGGTATTGCCTTTAAGTCAATGTTTTCCTTAGATAGAAAACTTTGAATCAATTTGACTGTATGATCTGGTGAACTGTAAACTGTCTTGAGATGACGTGTTGTGAATTGGTGCTATAGAAATAAACTGAATTGAATTGAATTAAAAAAACAGGATGTAATTCACACACTTTAGCCTCTCGCTTCTGTTTCTCCCAAATAGAACTTGGTTGAAAATGATCAAACAGTCGGACAATATTTGAATTATATTCAACATTTACAATCCACAAATATATGGTACTAAAGTTCCCACTGTGCATAAAATAACATCTTCCATTTAAGGGACCCTTCCACACAGTTCTGCTTCAATTTAAAAACAAGCACTATGGAGAATCGGTACTGAAATGCTACAGAACAAGATTGAATTTATAAATAATGGGGGGGTGGCGTGTATGTGTGTGCATGGCTCTGTCTCTGTGTTGCCCTGCAAAAGATTGGTGACCTGTCCAGTGTGTAACCCTGCCCAACCGTGACCTTGACAAGGACTAAGTGAAAGAAAATGGATGGAGAGCTCTCCTCCCAAAGCATTATGGGATTTGCTTCATAGTGGCGACAAATAACAAAGGTGACACAGGCATCATGTGGGGAGGCGGGGTCATGTGACCAAAGGGGAGCGAAAAGTAGTAATCACTTGGTCAAACGGTAAGTTAACTGAGTTCACTATATAGTCTCTGCTCTTTATAGTGATTGAGGGATTTAGGGGTTATGGCGGACGTTCGGCACCGCCTATGGGGTATAATGATTTTTATGTTTGTTGTTGTCAACTGCCACATATACAGCTAGTTACGACTTGGCAAACGAAAAAATGAAAATCATAAATTTACAAACACAAATCACAGCTATAAAAGTAAAAATCCCAATTTAACAAGTAGAATATATACAAATTTACAGGTAAATCACAAATGTACGAGTATGAATCTACAACCCCGGGTGAAGCATTTTAAATTCATATTGGCAAAAAACCATAAGGCGCATTACCGCCACCAAGTGAAACTGCTTCATCAAGCTGATTTATACTCAGAAACCAGTTC
>NW_015150525.1:1390307-1393841 GCF_000732505.1 Cyprinodon variegatus | reverse complement strand
AATCTAAATCTAAATCTAAATGAGTCATTTTTGCTTACATTAAGTGCATTTTTTCTTGAATTGAGGAGGTAATTGAGACATTTTGCCAATGGAACAAGTCAATTTACATTTAAAATAAGAAAAAAATATGCTTTGTCTTATTTCAAGTGCATATATCTAATTATCTTGTTTTAAGAGTACAAATACTAATTCCATTGGCAAATCATCTTATTTATTTACTGAAATTAAGGGCAAATATACTCAGTTTAAGAATTTTTTAACTTAAGTCTAGATGGTTTTTGCAGTGCAGGAGAATAACCAGCCCTTTAGATTTGAACTGGTAAATTTATGTTTTGTATATTTGCAAAGTTGTGACTTCTACTCTGAAGCTTTAAACTCAAACATTTGATGTCACGTTTATTTTAGCAGCTTAAATGTGTTCATTTTTATTGACTTTTACAAATTCAGACACCTTAGCTCACATTTTTATTGACAGTTATGTTACCCCATTAATGTAATTTTCCCTTTGTTTCCCAGTCTGAATGCTGCATGTGAGTGGATGGTGTTATGGATGGAGGAAATGATCCTTCACAGCAAGATGGGTGGGACTGACACTGAGCTGTCATCTGCTGATTCACATGTTTTATATGGTGGGATGCACTACTCAGACTTAATATGCATGTTTATTGCCCTCCAAATGTTGGGTTATAAAAAAGCAGGATTTGCTGTTTTTTTAGGTAGAAGCTGTGCTGCATTTGGGCCAAATTAGCTAATTTCAGACAATATTTGCAGCATTAGGACACCAAAAACAGCCACAAAAAAAGAAATATTCCCAAGTGCTGGCAGTACATGTTAATTATGATCATTTTTATGCTTTTTACCAATATCTTTAAAAAGAAGACTGTAGTGAGCATGGACGCCTGGCTCTGACTCAGAGCACGCTCCTGTGTTCCAGAATTTCCCTGGTCTGCATCTGTGAGGATGAGGAATGCTCTGCCTGTGTGCAGAGCTGCTCAGTTTAGCATGTCTGACATTTTCCCTTTTTTCCCCTCCTTCCCAGAACTCCCTCTGGACTGGACGCACTCTCTCCTGTTCTAAAGCACTTATTTAAAGCTCTTTACTGGAAGAAAACATGAGGTGCATGAAGTGCAGATGCATCCACGTTCTTCTCCTCCCTGTTCTCCATTCGTGCGCTCCACTCAGAGCAAGTTGGGAGCAGTTATTTCAGGCTGGATAGAACCTCTCTTTCTTAGAATAATCCTCTGCCTGGGGTCTGAAACCCAAGCCGGCTCTTGATATAGACCCACGGTCAGCACTGGCCCCGATATAGGATTCTAGCACCTGGACACTCAAAGCCTCCAGCCCAACATGGGACCATTGAACCGACTCACCCCACTGTTGGAAACAGACACACATACACTCTTTGACTTACTCCTAAAATGTTATTGGGAGACAAAATCTCCTGTCTGATCTTATGATCCATTTTTAAATTGTATTCATATTACCATAAGCTATAAAGAGTCTCTTTAAATGTTGGAAATTTATCAGCCATTCTGTCAATGAAACCTGGTTTTATTTAGGTGTATTTGACCTGCTTAACAAAAAGAAAATAATAATAATAGGATATTAATAATTGTTTTATACATTGATTGAATTTATTGATATGACAGAGGAGAAGAAGAAGGTTTCAAAGAAAGAAAAAGGTGCATGGGATATATACAGTCTATACGATGCGTCCACATTGACAGGTTTTTTTCTTTTCTTAACAGAATTATTATTCAGAGTTATTGCACAGGGTGTTTACATTGGTATTTATATAGATGGATATCTATATATACAGTTATTACACTGGATGTCAAATATAGAGAAACAGGTTATTGCAAAGGGTGTTATATAGTAATTGCACATTGTCGCACTGTAGATCATGGTTGTAGCAGGGATGAATGACCTGCGGTAGCGCTGCTTTTTACAAACAGGGCATTTAACCCATCACTGGAAAAAGTAAAGAAGTAAACATTTCTTTATTTATTTACTCTTAATTGGAGTAGGTTAATGAGGTGGTTTGACAATGGAATAATAATTTTACTTATTAGATAATATGCACTTGAAATATGACAATTTAATAGCATTTTCTTATTTTAAGTGTAAATTGTTTTGTTCCATTGGCAAAATGTCTCTTTTACCTCCTCAATCCAAAAACAAATGCACTTAATTTAAGAAAAAATGACTTATCTAGATTTTTATTTTTTCCCCCCAGTGTCCCTATGGGGATGGGTTAGATGCAGAGGTACATTTTCCAAAGTGAGATCAATAAAGTTCAATTACTATTATTGTTATTATTATTATAAATATCCCTGAGAGATTAAGTGCGTATCATCTCCCTCCACTTTGTTTTTGCTTTACTTTAAATGACCCTCCATTCCTTCACATGTTTAAAAAACGTCCAAGCTCATCGCAAACATTTTCCATATTAAAAGATAAATTCAAATTTTATAGGTAGACATCTATAGAGGAAGTCCAAAGACCGTTCTACTCTCATCTCTGCAACTCAACCCTCAGATGGGGGCGGGGAGTGGGCCATGGATGATGACAAGAGATGATGAAGGTTTTTGTGTATGTACCCCGGGAGCAGGTAATCATTTATTAATGCAGCTCATGTATGTTTTAGAGCAACAGTAGCTGGGTCACGTTATTCTCATGTAGCGTATTTGTCTGGTAGTGCAAAGTGTTCCAAAGCCTCAACTACCCAGATATATACGTAAATATATATATATATATATATATATGTGTGTGTGTGTGTATATATATACCATAAATATATGCTCCTCCAGATAATAGAAACCAGCAGTTCTGGTCACATCTCAGGTCACTGGTGAATAAAACCAAACATCTGTTTCGCATCTATGGAAGAAATGGTCGCTCTCAGGATCTCTGCTAATTCCAGTATGAATACTGGGATGTGTTGTCTTAAAATTTCCTCACTCCTAAATTGGGCTGGGTTTCGATTAAAATTTCAAGAATCGATTTAATTCTGATCGCTGATCTATTTTTAAAGCTGAAATACATGACTGTAGTTATGAAACTTATTAAAACTAGTAATATATTAACAAGGAACAGCTATAGTAGTGGTAATGGTAGTTACTGGCAGATGTAAGGAGAGCAGAAAATGCTTTTTTTGAGTTAAGTTAAATCAATCTATTCTCTTAGGACTTAACATGAAAACTGATTAAGAATTGGAAAATCTTTTTAAACACAGTCCTACTCCTAAATATTCTACTTTCTGTTGTGTTTTAATAGAATGGAAGCGGTTGGAAAATACAGCAAATCAACAGAGGTGGAGCTCCCCGCAAATTTACTCAAGTGGCACTATTTTCACCCTTTTTTTTTTACACATTATACCTTTTTCGCTGTAAAATCAATGTTTTTACTCTGCAACAGTCTAGATGTTATGTGGATGTATTATGAGTTGATGAATAAATTGGATTTTAGCGAATGTTATAAATGAATGTTGTTGGCATTCATATAGATATACTGGTGTGCAGAGATGGGAAGTAA
>NW_015150525.1:1387793-1389682 GCF_000732505.1 Cyprinodon variegatus | reverse complement strand
TTTTAACACAAGTATCTGTACTTTTACTCAAGTACGGAAAGTCAGTACTTTTGCCATCTCTGCTGGTGTGATACCTTAGTATGTGTTTGATTGGTTTTTGGTATAGGTCTATTTTGAATTTATAGCCCCGCATGGAGAAAACTCCACCAGCCGCCACTGGATTTGCGGCATTTGGTTCGAGACAGAGTGTGTCCGCCAGAGTCCATTAATTAGACCTTCAGTGGTTCAGCCCCCAGTCCACAGGCAAAAACTGGAAAAACACTAGAATTGTTGACGTGTTTAATATAGTTAAATATCCAAAAGTGAACTAAATGTGAGGGCTACAATTAGAGCTACTGCCTGCATTCAGCACTGCCAAATAAAGGAACAAATACTTAAACTTCAGAGTTTATTTAGAGTAAACCTATCTTTGAACTACACAGAATGGGCAAAATATAAAAACACAAAATGGAAAAGTGACTAGTGGCTGCAGTTACGGCCATCAGCCCTTTATACTGCGGTGGTTCTCCACAGATCATGCAATTTTTTTTCCAGAATGAATTCAAATGTTCTTTGAAGCCCTGAGAGGATGTTTGGAGACACATTAATGAAGAAATAGCCTCATGAAAGCAAACCAATGCTGCGAACCAATATGGGATGAAGCCGTGAGCAAGTTTTGAGCTTCGGGATCTGGCAGTTTAATCCATCATCGGAAAATGTAAGGTACTATAGATCTTCCTTTGTCTTTCTGTCCCACGCATACACACCTGTACATCTGGAACAGAACATAACAGAATGCATTTGGTGCCTCTTACTCAATAAAGCTGCACAAAGCAGTCCTGCACATGCCATCCCTAACAAAGAAAAGCAGTGCATGGAAAACGGTTGGCCTCTTCCACAGCGCCACAGGACACATGTGACTGCCAGTGGAATCCACCATGGAGCTGTGGTGGACGTACAGCAGATAAGAAAAAAAACTAAGAGATACAAGACCCATGATGATTAATCAGAAAAGGCTGAATTAGAAAACAAAAAAGAAAACAGCGTCTTTATTTCTTGTAATCTTCTGAGGTTAGTGGGACATCAAGTCAACTTATGTGAGCAGTTGCCCTCACGTTTTAGTCACATGGACATTCCTATCTTCTCTCGTGTCCCGCCAATAAACAAGAGACTGTTTGATTACCGGAGAAGATTATTTAACCTACTTTTCATGCCAGCTCCGCTTTTGCTCTCTACTCAGCTGTGAAGCCTGCCCCACTTTCCCGTCTGCTAATAAACAGCCGCACAGTTTTGAGCTGTCACTCAGATGCTTGTCTGTAGCCCTTATTTCCCTCTTTCTTTTTCGTCATATTATTGTAGATAAGCAGAGACACTAGTCCTGTTTCTGCTGACCCAGTCACACGTGGCTGCAGGATGCTCCAGTTATTCTGCACAGAGAGAGTCTGTACAGTTATTGATGCCTTGGCACAGGTTCAGCTTTCAAACAGACACAACAATGTCAGACGGCTCGCTTTCCCTGCGACTCACTCCAGACCAACGACCCCGTTCCGAACAGCTACAGTAGCACTGTCCAAAACAGCTCAGCACACAGAGTCCTCTCAGACAGGCTAAAAATCCCACAAAGAACAGAGATTCCAAATCCACACGTGAACTAAATTGTTGGTTGCCCTCATTTAATGAAAGAAAAAACTAAATTGCACCCAGAAATGACTTGGATCTATGCAAAATTCTACAAAAAGGAAAATCTTATCTTCAGGTACACAGAATACATGTCAGATTAAATAATACTACTTATACTTCAGCGATAGTATCTAGGTGTTACTTTATTGTATGTCTGTGTACCATGTCCGTTGGTTGTGCTGTTCTTTTTACATCTATTTGCAGGAGATTAAGCAGACTGAAGATGTTTT
>NW_015150525.1:1384133-1385787 GCF_000732505.1 Cyprinodon variegatus | reverse complement strand
AAATTACGTTTAATTCTGTAGTATTGCTTTTTTTATTTGTAGCAGCAGCAGTAAGAACACGCCAACAAATTGTAAATATAATTTGCAGCGATAACGTCGAGAGAGACTTCTTCTTCTTATGGAGATTTCCTGCTGAATAGGTGAATCCTGGCTCTTTGCTGCCTCTCTAGGTGAAATAAAAAATTACCAACAGAGGCTTTTTCAGCGTAGATTTTGCGAAGGAGGGAGCACTGACGCATGCGCACAATTCAAAAATACACAAACAGCTGCTGGACATACAGTATCTTCCACCACAGGACACTCTTTCTTCTTGTTAAGTCCATTCTTGTTTCATGATTTTTTTTTTTTAATCATTCCGTTGAAACATGGTTATCAAAGCAATTCCTGCATTTGTTCATTTTCATAGAATTTTTATTTATTACTTTTTCTATTTACCATTTCTTTCATTAAATGAAGGAAACCAACAATTTTTTTCACGTGTGTATTCTATATTTGACGAAAAAAAGATTTTGCAACTTTTTTTTTAGTTTCTTTCACCATTTCATCAAGTTCTTGTTTTGTGCCACTGTCTTTTTTTGTTCCTTTGTTTCATTGACCTGTGAAGCACTTTGGTCACCTTTGTAACTAAACAAATAACTAAAACGCCATAGTTTATGTTTCTAAAGAAGAACTAAGCAACAAAAACAGTGGAGGATTAAAGAAGCTGCAGCATATGTAAAATTCCCTGCAGGGGTTTGGATAGAAATGCTCGTCGAATGAGACATACCAAACATTAATTGTGTCTTGTCCAAATATTTTCCCCATTTATCCATGGTTTATAATTCCTCGTGTTTTACCTCCCAGGAGGCCAGTGTAATCCACTAATCAATTTTGACCCAAACTCAGATTGCAAGAGCTGAAAGAGCCACTTTGTCTTTTATAATCAATCACTCCTATAGTTTATAATGTTTGTGTTTCAGAGCACATGCATCTCTCTTCTCATGTTCTACACCGACTGAATGAGTTGAAGGGGGGGGCAGCTGTTACATCCTCCCTCCCTTCCTCATCCTTCCACTGCGCTCTCTGCATTAGCAGAGGTCAGCCCGGTGCTCTTTAAATCCCAGCAGTCTGATCCTCGTCACGTTTCACGTCAGCCTACTGCTCCGCTGCCCTGGCATGATGCGCTTGGCCAGCTTCGCCCATAAGACTCCATATGCTTCAGTTTGCTGGCTGTGTGACGCCATCGGTCGTCACCTTGACCTACAGTCGGCTCAGCTTAAACATCAGTCGTCACAAAGCTCTGCTGTGAATTACTACTGCACCAACTATCATATGTTCCTAGAGTCCTGTGCATTGAATATCCACACTGGGCTATTTTTAAGCAGCCCAGCTGGCCCTTCAGCCGTAGTATGTGTGCGAGGCTAGTGTGACGGCCCTTTGCCTCTCCTATGTCCTTGTATGGCTGTGTGACCCACACACGGCCGTGCCCCACTATCGCTGATTTCCATTCTTGGTGCCCAGCCTTACAGCGCTCCTCTCGTCTATTATCATGTCCCGGCACGCCTTCTGCCCCGTAGGTGCTCCGTTCCCATCCTGCACACATGTTCACACGGCCACACCAAATGCATGCTATTTGCAGAGATGTCAAAAGTCCCCACTTTCCGTACTTGAGTAA
>NW_015150525.1:1381310-1383540 GCF_000732505.1 Cyprinodon variegatus | reverse complement strand
CTGGCTATTTGTAACACGGTCAAAAGCCGAGATTTACTATTATTTTATTATGTTGATACAGAAAACTGCACCTGTGTTTATCAGTAAATAGTAAGACCTGAATTCTTGAACTTCAATGCACATACACTGGAAAAAATTTTTTAAAAAATGTCTTAAAGTAAGTGCAATTGTTCTTGGATTGAGGAATAAGATAGGATACATTATATATATAATAGATATAATATTGGATATGAGATTAGATTAGATATAATATTATATATGTATAAATAAATAAATAAACATATATTTATATATATATATATATTTAAATATATATATATATATATATATATATATATATATATATATATAATAATTATATAATAATAAGAAAACACAATTGCATTGTCTTTTTTTTAAGTGCATATTATCTAATGATCTTATTTTAAGAGTAAAAATAATCATTCCATTGGCAAACTTGATCATTACTTAAATTAAGGATAAATCCTTCTATCAGTGGATTTTGATAGCGGTTTTAGGCCCATCACAAAAGTATCCTCTCATAAACCTCTCCTTTTTTTTTTTTTTTTTTTTAAAGGTGAATTTAGTCCCAACAGGGACAAAGATGAAAGAATTTCTAGCAAATCTGCACACAAAAACAAATGAATTGCTTCAATTGGTAACAAGTAATCAAATCAAGTTGATCCAACTTAATTGTTTAAATTTGTAATTTGAAAACCTAAATAAATTAAGTTAATAAACTTATTTTAGTAATTAATTATTTGATTATCCACCACGGACTGCACTACCTGCTGCCCTCTGGAAAGAGGCTTCGCAGCATCCGCTGCAGGACCAGCAGGCTCTGCAACAGCTTTTTCCCCGCTGCCATCAGACCGTTGAACTGTTGAACTCTAAACTTGACTCTGCATCACATTTGCAACATTATTTTGAACTAGCAATGTTGGTAAAACTTTTAGTAATCCTTTTAAATAGAACACAACTCAATGTTTGATTGTATTTTGCACCATATTTGTTTATTTTGCACTGCGCTGAATCTTTCCATATCAATGCTCTTTTTCACCATTACTTTTTTACTGGTTTCCTTTTCTCCTACACTATTTACATTGCCTAGTATTGCCTAATGGTAAATCCCCGGCGTCCCACGATGGCAGCCCACTGCTCCCCAAGGAGATGGGTTACAAGCAGAGGTAAATTTCTCCAATGTGAGATCAATAAAGTTCAATTATTATTATCATTATGAATCTATTCTGTCAGGATATAAAACATGGTGGTGGCAGCATCATGCAAAGGGCATGCTGTAGTTCAGCAGGGACAGGAAGTTGTTTGAGTTTATGGAAAGATGGATTAACCTCAAAAAAGGAGTAAAACTATGGAGGGAAACCTGTTTGCTCCAGTTAAAGACTAATTATTAATTTCTCTACCACGTGGAATCAGCGTCAAACACATCCACATTTGCACAGAAATGGTACAAATTGTGCACAAAGTAAAAGACAAGGACAGTAAAACCTTTCACAACATTTTTATTTTTTATCTATTCAGTCAGCTTAGCAGTAAAACCTGGTTAAAGCCTGTGTAAAATCCTACATTTCAGTCCGTTGCTAGCGGCTAACTCATGTTTAAAATGATAAAGGAGTTGAAAGAAATCCCCTTGATTAAAGTGCATGATTTATGATTTAGCAGAAACCTTCCAACTGATGACAGCAGAGAACACCTGCAGGTAAACACGTTGGAAGATTTTATTGTCACGTTTTCTTGTCAATGCAGTTATAAAAACAGCTGTTCCTGGTTCACAGTCCTGGCAGAGACGACTTGACTGCCGTTCTTGGACTTCTGCCCTCTCATATTTGTACCTCACTTACACAGAAAAGCATGGCTTCTTATGCCCTGATATCCAACAATCAGTTGTTGTTCACTGTTCCTTCTGCCCGCACAGAACCAGAGGTGTCAAGTAACGAAATACAAATACTTTGTTACTTTACTTAAGTACACTTTTTACGTATCTTACATTTTTAAAACAGACATTACTCGTTACTCTTGGCTTCAGTTTAATGTTTATATATATTTATTTCACGTCATGTGCGCCATCCAGTGCAGATCATTAGCTCCATCCACATCTAGTGAAAACTAGTGTAAATGGATGAGTCATATAACACAAACACTTATTGGTTAGCTAAAGGAAATCATCAGAAGCAGCAGGTGTTCTTCAAACTGCAAACGTGAATTGTCTATG
>NW_015150525.1:1377540-1380190 GCF_000732505.1 Cyprinodon variegatus | reverse complement strand
ATGTTTTTTTCTGTTTATTATGTAACACTCTAGGCCTTAAATGAATGTCCTTTGTCCATAAGGTGTAGGTGTACCCCAGAGTCTTGTCCAGAGGAGGTCGCTCTACTGTGTTGATCCATGCGTCTGTGGAGAGGTTGTTTGGTTTCTCTTGTCCCAAATGTATTTGTTACGTTTTTTTTTTATCATCTTTCTATTATTCATCCCGTTTCAGAAGACTTTGTTTTATTCTATGTTTAGGACTGCTAGAATAGAATAGAATAGAATAGAATAGAATAGAATAGAATAGAATAGAATAGAATAGAATAGAATAGAAAATCCCTTTATTGTCCCACAATGGAGAAATTCTGGTGTTTACAGCAGCAAAAAGGTTAAAAAAATGGTCACACAAATGTGGACTTTGGAAAAATGTATAAAAATAAGATAATAATGAAGAGTTAAAAGATAAACAATAAAATACTGTACTGTAAAGTGTTCTAACAATTTAAAGGTGTGCACCTGGAGAATAAATAACCAATATCCAGCTATGGACATTTTATACAGTAATGGATATTTGAAAATAGCAGCAACATCAGAGATGTGGAAAATGACTGCAGCATGTTGTTTAACTAAGATAGAAACTGCAAAAATCAGCATAAATATAACTTATTGTAACAACTGTAGTTGCTGGGGACAGTGGTGGTTCTAGAGTCTTCCAGCTGCTGGGAGGAAGGATCTGTGATAACGCTTCCTGGTGCATTTAGGGTGCAGCAGTCTTTCACTTAAGGAGAAGAATTGTGTTTCTGTTGTTGTTGTTCTTTTCTTTGTGTTCTTATTTTATTCCTAATTTAGATTTGAGTTGGTTTCCTTTAGTCAGTAGCATTTCAACCTTACTTAGTATTTTCATTTAGCTTTGCTCCCTCTGAGTTATTTATTACCCTCTGCTTTTCTTCAGCTGCTCTACATAATCCCCTGATCAACCCACCCATATTCTATGTCATTCTCCACTCGTCCCTCAGTATGTAATATGCAATCAGTTGTCTTTTTTCACTACCCACATTCTTGTATTATTCTTTGACCTGTTTCTGCAGGGTTTTATCTTAAATTTCCGTCATTTTAATACCAAACTTTCCAGCTCAGCTGACCCTCTGCACTTTGTTCCTTCACTAACTTTACTGTAAGTTATGAGCTGCAGGAATTACTTTAATTATGCCTGAATGCACGTTACAGACAATAATAACTGAGGCAAGGCCAAAGTTCTGTGTGTAAAACTGAGGCCTGTTGGTTGTTTTTCTTAATGTTTTGGATTGTTGCTACTGTGTCTCTAAATATTACGCCTTATGGCTAAAAATAGCGCTGGTGTTTTCAGCCACTAGTGACATTCAAACATTAATCCCATGCGGCGTGACTAAATTATTGATGTTCAGCTGATGTGTGTTTTCTTTTTTTTATCATCCTCTGAAAATGTGCACTGAAAAAAAATAATCCAACCGCTTTTGGCATTTACTTAATCATATTATTTACTTTAACACAATTTTTTATGTCCTACCCTGCTAACATGTAACAATTGTGTTAAAGTAACTAAATACGATTAAGTCGATGACGAAAACGGTTGCGTTATTTTTTTCAGTGATGTTTTATTGGGGGAAAAAAAAGACTAAGAATGAAACTGAGAGAAGGAGGTTGATGTAAATTCAGGCTGTCACTTCAGCTCCAGAGGGAAACTCTCCTTCACTCCCGTCCTTCAGTAGGTCAGTGCTTTCTGTGACAGTCGCAGACGGGAACTGGTTCTTCAAGTTCCACCATGGAAACATTTTAAGGATAACAATTTGCCAAACAGCTGAGACAAAACAGAAGGAGAGGAAAAAGAGAAAGGGAGCGTGGAAATAACGGAGCAAACGGGACTTCCCAGTGAATAACAACTTGTAAACATAATTCAGAGATATGTGCCGAACTGGAGCCATCGTGTCCTGGAAACATTGCCTCAGATTGATTGGTTTTATATCCTCAGGGAACATGTCAGTGGGACTTTTGTCCCTTATAACATGGAAAATCAGTATTCGCCCCCTAAAACTAGATTTACTATAATAAGTAATAACTTGACTTTACAAGCAACTTCTTAACAAAGAATTACCAGTTAATATAAAGGCATTCAAAGAACATTATGCTTGGTTAACATTCGACACATCTTTGGACTTGGTGGCCTGCAGAAGAACAAAAGGGTCATTTCATGGAAATTCTTTGATCTATAATTGATTTTTGTACTTGGAAAAGCAGATCTGGCTTAAGTACAAACAAGGCAGAACATGTGACAGAAACTGATGCATCTGTGTTTACTCTGTGTATAGAAACTCATGGAGAACATCTTCCCGTGTCATGCATAATAATATTGCAAAAATATTGTTTTTCTCTTTTATCATATTTCAGTGAAAATGGTTTTTAATAATATTTTTATACAGTATCACAGATTTCAGCATAACTGTGAGACAGAATGAAGATAATTTGAAGGAAAGCTTCACATTGTAAAGAATCTCAACTAGATTTAGGTTATGGGGTGAATTTTGTTTCATAATTTTTTCCGAGCAAAGAAAATGTTTTTTAAAAGAAAAGAAATGCAACCAAGAAATTAAACGTCCTTAAGAACAACAACAAAAAAAAGTACAGCTTCAAGAGC
>NW_015150525.1:1370253-1376467 GCF_000732505.1 Cyprinodon variegatus | reverse complement strand
ACTCAGATCAGAAACTGCAATATCAGAAATCAAGTCTCTGCCTCTACCAAGCCCTCTGCCTGCCTTCTGCCTCTGGACCCTCCTGGTTCCCCTCCTCTGCCCCTCAGCTTAAACCACTGAACCGGTACAGACCTGCACTCATTCAAC
This sequence comes from Cyprinodon variegatus, assembly GCF_000732505.1. Classification (NCBI taxonomy): domain Eukaryota; kingdom Metazoa; phylum Chordata; class Actinopteri; order Cyprinodontiformes; family Cyprinodontidae; genus Cyprinodon; species Cyprinodon variegatus. The sequence goes on along the minus strand of NW_015150525.1, from coordinate 1,376,320 downwards.
CTGCGAGCATACTTGGACATCAGCTAACCATTCTGTCCCTCTCTTCAGAGAAACCAGTCGTGACCAGTCTTGGACCCGTTTCCCCCCGAATCAGTTCTTTATTAACATTGTGTATCTAAATAAACTGTTGAAACTTTTCCCTCTGAGTCCGTTTGTTCTGCATGTGGGTTAGAAACCTTGGTACCAACATGACAGGGTCTTTCTGCATGGAGGTTGCATGTTCTCCCTGAGCAAGTGTGGGTTCTCTCCGGGTACTCCGGCTTCCTCCCACAGTCCATGATTTTGGACCGTAGGAGGCCATGATAATTGGCTTCTCTAAATTCTCCTTAGTTGTGAGTGTGCCTGTTTTTCTCTGTGTTGCCCTGCGATGGACTGACGATCTGTCCAGGGCGAACCCCGCCTCTCCCCCGTAGACAGCTGGAGACCTGCACCAGCACCCCTCATGACTCCAGTTGGAATAAGCGTGACGGAAAATGGATCGAATGGATGGATTTTATATTTAAAGCAACTGAACACAAGGGTTTTTAAAAAATCTTTATTTGTATTTGTCTTATTAATACATTTGTGATTGAATAAATTAAAGTGGTTGGTTGTAATAAAAAGATGTACAATAAACAAAATAAATGTTCAAATGACACGATTCATTCAATTCAGTTTATTTATACAGCGTCAGTTCCCAACAAATGTCATCTCAAGGCAGGGACAACACTGATGAACTGAAGAACCACACATGAATAGACAGTAGTTCACCAAAGGTTCAGACCTTCAGTAAAGCTGTCACCTAAAGACCAATATTTCCTGATTAAAAGGTTCCCGTCTTGTCTAGGAAATCTGAAACCAGCCATAAATATCAGATTTACCCGGCAACAGAAAGGATGTGACGGCAGCATGCCAGCAGAAGGTGCTTTACCAGGATACAAGAGCTTCAACCCTTCTTCAAATCTGCAGCACATCGTCTAATGGCTGCAGTATCACGCTCTTGTGTCGCCACGTTTTTAAAATTCTGGAGCGTATGCGCAGTGTTGATTGGGAGGAAAGTGTTGAAATAACATGTGGGCGGTAGTGATAAGGGGAGATAAGAGATCATTCATGTGGCTTTCTGTGAAAATGACCATGTAAATTATCATAAAAATATAAAGCTGCTGTGTTAATTTATCCCAGTCAAATAATTTATCCCAAATAAATATTAATATAAATTTTTGTAATGATCTTTTTCTTTGTTTGATTTAAATAGAGCAGTTCCTGAAGTATTAATTTTATTTATTGTATGATTACGTCACACATTTCTTTAGATGTAATAATTTCTTTATGTTTATTTTGCTGTTTCTATTGCTAAATTGTGAAGCATTTTGTTTAACTGTATTTTTTAAATGTGCTGTATGAATAAATTTGACATTAACACATATGTTCGTTAGGATCGCCCTCGTTTTCTACAGTAGAGCTTCAAACTGTATTGGCTGTTAAGCTCCATCCTTTTAGTACCAAATAAGACGCTCTTAACAATCATTTGTCCACAGTTCTGCATGTCGCTGATCTGAACTGTCGCATAATTGTTTAATCTAATTATGTACTCTAGGAGAAATATGCTCATCCGCTACTGATATAATAATAGTTCCTAGAAGAAAAAGTTTTAAAAACATTCTAGGAAACAGTAACAGTTTAGTTCATCAGAAAACGATCAGTTATTTCATCAGCTGAACATTTCTTGCATAAAGCTTTTATATCATAATATTTTTTTAGAAAACAGGGCTAAACCATAAGTAAAATCCTTTGGAATCAATTCAAATTTGGTAATAAAATTAATCTCCTTACAGACTTTGATTCCTAGGTGGCTACTGACACCGCCCACATTTGTTCAAAGCTTGAACAAATGTGCTGCTATTTAGCTTTAGTGTAATACTGCACTAAAACTAGTTAAATAAGTGCTAAGCATGGTGATGGGCAGTTCCAACAGCAGCCATGGCCCCTTTACAAGTTGTCCTGGCTGATGTTATGTCCCTGTGCATAATAATTTTAAATACATTTATTAAGACGGTATGCAACTGATTGGTTCCTTAAACCTTTTACGTTTATGTTCACCTTTAAAGTTCTGTTTTAAAGGCCCTCTACACTTAATAAAAATAAATAAAAAATGCACATGCACAACCCTGCACCCGCTCCTGAGAGGGAACGCCTATTAAATGTGTGCAAGAGCATGCAGGAGCCCCTTTCTCCTGGTGCATGCTCTGTTTAAAAGCTGCTGTTTGCATCGCTCCAACAAGCTCACTTTCCAAAAGAAGATTTGCAATATTTCCACTATGTCAGACTCACCACCGGTAAGTGGAAATGGGGACGAACACGTAAGAAGGCCTCAGGAAACATATCACCAGAATGATTGACAATTTGGAGGACCACTTATTTAGATGATCCACCCCAAAAAATAACATCCTCCTCTATACCTTTAATACTTTGATTTTTATCAATTTTTCTTAAGTTCTAATTCTGAATACACCAAAAAATGTTTCATGTAAAATAGGCTGCTGCCCAGTCCGGGATGAAGTGGGAGACGACGAGTGCAATAGGCAGAAGAAAAATGAGCTCTTTCTGAATCATCAATGGTCATTAAAATAAGACATAGTATATTCAGTTTATCTTTCATCTTTATTCCAAAGACTTTACACTAGATCAGGGGTCACGGATTATCAGTCCACGGTCCAGATCCGGACCCACCTGCTGGCTAAACCTGATTTAAAACATAAAATTAAATTAAAGATATAAATTACTGCATAGTGTCCGACGGCAGTGTCTAATTTCAATTGCGCTGCTTCTCCTGTTAATACGGTAAAGCCCTCCAGAGCGTCCAGCACCAGCCTACACGTGATCCAAATTATCCAATGAGCTGCTGTCAGTCTGGGTTGCTGCTGCTGCTACTTTTAGACACAGCAGGCAAACCTGTCGCAAGCCGGGCGATGGGAAAGAAGAAGGAGAAGATGATGAGAAAAAGAGAGCAGATAAAGTGTGGACTGCTGGAAGAACTGTGGTGAACTGGTGAAAGGAAAGTGAAATGGTGCTCAAAGATGACCCTGAACATTTAGAGGATGTTTGTCTCAACCTGCTGCTGTGAAGCAGGATTCTCCACCATGAACAGAATCAAAAATAAATCTGGATCCAGGCTCTAAATGAGCTCCTTGATATGTGCTTTAGAATGGCTTTGTTTCCATTCAAACCCAGGTTTAAAGTCTTTCAGGGCAGCATAAAGCCCACTGCTCTCATTAAGACAGAAAAAAAGAAAAAACTAAACACATGGTCAGTTCAGGTGTTTTATAAAATATGTGAATCAGGAAATTGTCTTTATACCAAACTGAACGTTGTTTTCTACTTCAAAAAACACTTTAAATTTTAAAATGGGAAATTTTTATTTTTTTATTTAAAAATTCAATGTATAACAAAGATGCAAAAACAAAAAAACAACAAAAATTTCTCTGGACCTTTATTGGTTGATGATTATCTTTATTCAGACCCCGCTGATTTTTAATTGGTTACCCCTGGACTAAAGGTGTTCCAATCCCATATTAATGTCAGATATTGCTCCGATATTAGCCAAAAAACTGCTATTGGATTATATTGGCCTTCATCTAAAATCTCAGATATTGTCCTGCTTATTGTTTCTAAAACTGATGAAAATTACCTGGATCAACTTTTGTTCTCTGTTTTATTGATATCACTTGATAAGGCCTTATCTTTCATTCTGCAGTACAAGAATCATGCTTTAAGCACTAATATCGAATGAGGTCAGTATCTGTCAATTATTTTTTTTATTTCCAATACTGTACCCCTACTATAAACAAAATACTTGGGAAAACCCAATATTGAATTTTGTCTAATTATCTTTTGGTACGATAGGCTCATGTTAGCATGTTTAATTCTTCTTTTTGGTGTAACTCTGACAACATTTTTTAAAATGTTTTTCCTAAGATGTACTGTTTTGTAGAGGAGTCAAAAGTATTAATGTTTATTACTCAAGTAAAGTATAAATCCTACGGTTTAAAAACACTTTTGTAGAAGTTTAGAGCGGAGGTCTTCAACAGGGGGTTGCAAAAGTTTTGGTTGATTAGACTTTTTTTTTTATATATTCCCTCCTGCAATTTTTTCCACTGATTGAAATGTCTTTAAATCGACATTAACATGAATTCAGCAGACTGTAGTAAACAGATAAATGGAGGCAGAAGATGTCTTTCAGTCATCAATGCACACATTCAGCGACATACAGGAGCTCTTTCAAGCTGGGCACCGTTTAATTCACAACACCTGTCCCATCAACCAGGAATCAGAATCAGAAATACTTTAATAATCCCAGGGAGAAATTACTTTCATTACATTACTCCATCTGTAATAGAGTGACAATAGGACCAGTATAATTACCAGTATAATTAGGGGGTCCCCACTCAGTCTCGCCATCAGTTTGGGGGTCCTTGACCTGGAAAATGTTGAAGATCCCTGGTTTAGAGTATCAACTTAAGCCTTTTAATCAAATAAAAGTATAAAAGTAAAATTTTTCAAATGTAAAGACAGGAAAAAATGTTAAGGACAGATGCTTTAAACCTCATACTGATTACTGTCCTACCATATTAAAGGAACTTTTTCTATAATCCTGGATGATAACTTCCTTATCCTTGAGTTTCTCAATTTTATTACTAATGGTAACAGAGTCAAATTTAACTTTGCATCATCTTGAAAAACTATTTATTTTGGTATGTGGCGAACAACAAGTTGGGGCAGCACTGAGTCCCACCACAAAGAAATTCACTGTCTGGATTAATATTTTTTTTATACCAACAGGCCTTAACGAAATTTAGCTTCAATGAAACAAAACTTATGAGCCTATTTTTAAAATGTAAGAAATAGAAAGATAGTTGGAAATAAATGTAAGGAGTAGACGTAAAAAGTTGTCTAAAAAGAATTAATCCTGCAAAGTATAGCCAACAGTAACGTACCTTTATCTTGTGTGTTGTGCAACTTTAAATCACAAATGATTTGAATTTATTTGGAAATATTGCTAGCCTATATTTTATGGATTAAAAACATTGATGCATGATTCACTCTGTTAAACCATAATAAAAGTTCTAAGCTTAAAATTGAACTTAAAACATCACCAAAAATTAAGTAAAAAGTTGTGTTTCTGTATAAATAATGTTCTAGGTACAATTAATAGGTATAGGAGTTTAAATAGAATCAGCGTTAACATTTCTATGTAGGTTAACCATCTGATGGGAGATCCTGAAACTCACCGTAACAGTTTCTGTGTATGTTAATTAAATTTATTTATTTTAATTAAAATGTTGATATCACTTAGGGGGCGGTGTTTCTTTATTTCATCTGTCTTTCTTTTTGGGGAGTGGAGATACCATGATCACGAAGGTGGTTCACCCAAAGCGGACATCCGATCAGGCCGCTCTGACCTTTGTGAATTCCCCAAAATGTGGGAATCTCCACTGCATAATTTGTGGTTGTCGTGTCCTGGCATTCGAGGGGGGGTGTGGCATCCCAGTGGTTAGAGCAGGATGCCTGTCTTCTGAGCAGGCTGCAAGTACCCGGTTCTAACATCACAGGCTGAGAAAGACCTTTAGTCCCAGACTGTTCCCTCAGCGCTCTAAGCAGAGGTGATGGATATATGCAGATTACGCATCCTGTCAAAATAAACGCTATTATTGTTGTTATATTTAAAATCAAACACCAACATGCTAATCTAATTAAGAAATTATATTCAGTCTTAAATGTAGGCTCCTCTAATTTCCTTTAAAGTTAAGCGATTCCAAAAAAAAAGAAAATGAAAAACAATCCACTGGACTTTGTTTCCAAGTTTGAAGACGTTTCGCTTCCTATCCAGGAAGCTTTTTCAATTCAAAAAGTCAGGAAAAGTTTTGAGTTCAAGATTTTATCCAGTAGCCCAACAAAGTCTTGTTTTTTTTTTTGAAAACATGCAAATTGGAACAGATGAAGGGGTCCACCCCTTTGGAATGGGGGTCATTTGGCTTCTTTTGTTAGCCTGAAATGCCCCATACCCATCTAAGTGTCTGAAAAGGGGTCA
>NW_015150525.1:1366134-1368954 GCF_000732505.1 Cyprinodon variegatus | reverse complement strand
GAGGTGGGGCTGCGAAAAGTCTTCAAACGTGGAAACAAAGTCAAGTGGATTATTTTTAATTTTCTTTTTTTGGAATGACTATGACCTGCATAAATGATAACCTTCCCTTTAAAGTGATTTTTTTTTGTTTATAATTGTGGACATATTGTGTCATCTATCACCTAAATTATCTTCTAGGTGATAAATGACAGACATCCGTTAATCTGTCTTTTTCGGATCTTTAGCAGACAGTGGAAAATATCTTCTGCTGAGGTTTTAGCAGTACGGTTAACATATCTTCTTGGACTCTGATGCTTCTTCCCGGAGTGTTGCCATGCAGACCTGATACCTTGAGGCTATAAGGGATCTGGGAAGACCGAGGCGTTAGAAAATATTCAAACTCACTCATCACAGAAACAGACACATATCTGTGCAGACAGAGAATGAGTCATCTTCTGTTTCTGTCTCAGCTGTGTCTAGTCTATGTCATGTAAACAAGACAGGGAAATCTAACACCAAAATATGAGGGGGGTGTTTTTTTTTTTGCACCAGTAGTGAGGGAAATGCACAGTCGTAGCTCTTCCCTGAGGGGGAATGCAGATTGATAGGGTTGGTGGGCTTGTGTCATTGCAGCGCTACCCCACCTCTCCCAACGATCTGCAGCATCTGCATCTGTTCAGCCTTTATTGACATGTGCTCCACTCTGCATGTGTGGCTGGTGTGGGCTCAGCTGTGAGCATGTTGCTGGGAGTGAGTGACTAAGAAACAGTGCGTTGCAATCTGTTTTTTTGTGCAAGTGGGGACATGTGTTGAGTCTGCGTGTGCGTGGAGAGGCTAATGTGGCATTCTGCTGCCTCCACGCCTGGTCCTACTCTCAGCTGTCTATGTGGACAGAAGCCAGGCGACACACATAGCTAGGCTGAGTGTCTGTACTCTGTGACCCAAGACTCTGTCTGTGATTTTGGCTTTTCTGTGCAGCATAAAACACTCAAGAGTTTATATTGAGGTTATTTGCAAAAAAAAGGAGTATTCTGCAGAGAGGTGAGTCAGAAATCCAGCAGTTGGATTTGAATTGTGTCATTTTAGATCCGACTGGATGTATATAATGCTATACTCCTGTAAGGTGAACCTCCATCCCAGCATACCATCTTCCCATTAACTCTATAAGCTTCTAACCTTGATGAAGAAAATGCACCTCCGCATCCTGATTGTTGCATGTTTCAGAGTAGGGCATGGTGAACTCAGGGTGATCGATTTTCTTTCAACCCAGCGATTCGCCTGCAGGCCACAAAGTTCAACTGAGGTCTCATCTGACCAGAGCAACATTTTGTTTTATATTTCCCAAATATGGACTAACACTTTAACCCCTTAATCCCTAGAGTTTAATGATTCCTGTCTGTTCCTGTACGAGAAGCTGCTGTGTGCAGCCCCATGACGTAATTTCCCATCCCTCTGCTGCACTGGCAATCAGGTCTGAGCACTTAAACCTGCAACAGCTTCAATTACCAGCACCTGCACCTGGGAGGAGTACTATATATGTCTGGCTCTCCCAGTGGGTAACTGCCAGATTCTTGAAAGCATTGTGCCATTAGACGATCCAGCGTTCATAGTTTAGACCTCTGATCTTGATCTGTTGTTCCTGTTTTCTCTTGCCGGCTTTGCCCCTGTTGATAATTCTGTTGGCTTCCGATCTTTGGACATCAACCGCCTGCTTTGCCTCACAACCAAGACTGTTTGCCTCTGTTTGGATTGTTGTGTCAAATCTTGTATGATCTATATTCCTTCTGCCTATGTCCCCCTGAAAACCTCTGCCCTGTTGACTGTTTCCCTGTGTATGACAAACCACGTGCTCCCTGCTAGCCTTATCCTTTCCATCAATCAGTGATCTGAATCATCCAAATCAAGCTGCCTGGATATCAGTCAGCAGACCCAACACAACACGATTAGCGGCTTCCATTGAGCGCACCTTCAACATCCACTGAATTTTTCTCAACCACTAACCCTGTTCTCCTCCACATATTGATTCAAGTTCCAGTCAGTTCCAGCAACTCTAGTTTACGTTTCAATAAATACTTACCTTGCAAGCGAGATGATTTGTCCTAAGATCTATTAATCTGCAAAATCCAGAAAACAAATCTTGCCAGAAGCCTATAAATGCATTAGCCTCAAATACAGAAATGTGTTGGACCAATGAAATGCAGTGACGTGTCTGATGTCAACCAGAAGCGGCAGGCTTAAGCAGAACAAACATGGCCCTGCCGGCGAATGTACCCCGTAGACGCCGCTATTCAGTCTGTTTCCGCTAGAATAGCCTCTATTTCTTTTTGAAAAACAAGCAAAAGGACATGATTTGTGCTTTTGTGAATTGGAAAGATGTTTGCACGTTCCTCCTGACCAGTTTTGGCAAGACTTTGATCTATCAGTTAAGTCCGCTAGTTGTGAAAGAAATCAAGAATATGAAACACCACAGGTTCCACTGCTGCTTTTGGCTAAAGGCTTGACATTGTAGGCAGGTATCACTTGGTGATTTACCCAATAAGCTTGAAGAATTGTACTGGATGTCCCTCCCTTTCTACAGAGGCCTTTTCAGATGGAAATGTGTAGAATTCAAATTAATAGCTTATGCTAGGTTATAAGCATACTTTATAAGGGAGTTTTTTTTTCAACTTGTGCAATACCAAAATAGCACATTTAGTATCAACTAACAGGAAGTTCCGGGAAAATGATGTTGGTGGAGTAAACTAATCTGGGCCAAATGTTAAAGGAATATTAGACCCAAAACATGATTAGCCTTCATTTTCTACTCACCCCCATGCTGAACAACACTCTGGAGTACTTTTT
>NW_015150525.1:1360005-1364711 GCF_000732505.1 Cyprinodon variegatus | reverse complement strand
GAAACCTGTCAGCTTGCAGCCTCTTGCGGGCCATGTTAATAATAATGAGTGTGTCAACGAGAAGGAGCATATGGTCAGAGGGTGAATGGGTTGGTAGGTAATGGGATTGCTCTAATCTGCTTTTATAGTGACTCAACGAGAGCCAGAGGAGGGAGTATGTGGTCGGATAAATCTCAATAAAAACCTGTGTCTAAATTTGTCAATGTAAATCAATTAACTTGTACAAATTTAGAGTATGTGCTACTCGTTGGCGATTTAAAGGATATCATATGCTTCATCTGTGACAATAAATGTTTAGAAGTTATGATACAAGTTAAAAGGTTACACACTGCAAAAAGTTGAAATCTAAATAAGTCATTTTTTCTTAAAATAAGTACACTTTTTGTTGAATTGATGAGGTAAGTAAGACACTATGCCAATGTCTTATTTTAAGAGTAAAAATACTCATTCCTTTTGCAAATCATCTTTTTGACCTACTCAAATTAAAGATAAATACACTTAATTTAAGTTTTTTTTTACTTATTTCTTGATAGTTTTTGCAGTACAACTTGGCAAAAGTACAAGATAAAAGTACAAATAAAGAATAGATTTAAAAGTATGAATCACAAATTTAGCTTTCATATATTTCCGCGTACGAATAACAATTTATGAGTGAGAAATACCAAGTTTATCAGTAGAAATCACTATTTTTTCAAGAAATATCACAACCTAATGAGTAGGAATGCCAAATTTACACATTTACAGTATGAATCACACATTTACGGGTGAAATTTGTGATTTGTACATCTAATTTTGCAAAGTTGGAATTTCAAAACTTGATTCCTCACAAATGAAACACCTGATGTCCAATGTTTGTAAGAACCAAAACAAGAAACAACAAATCTTACATTTATTCACATTTCTGACTTATATTTACAAATTCAGACACTTACATGTTTTTATTGACAGTTGTCTAACCCTGCATGGGGGCGGTGGAAAACATTATGATTATTATTCATTACTTGATTATTGATCCTTAAAGGGAATTTGAGGAAAAATCCATTAAAATAAATGAGGATTATGTCACTGAAGGGACAAAACCATCTCAGTTCAAGTCAGATTACTAGATTAGAGCAAAAACAAAGCTTCTTCCAGCCTGAAATCCCATTAAGATCATGGCTTGTTTATAGGCTCTTTTGAATAAAGACGTCAGTGCGAACACACACTGACCCAAACAGAGACACACCCAGAACAACAAAGAAAACATGAAATTATGCATACCTCGTTTGAGAACCAGCTGGCAGTGCAAGACATGAGCCAAGATTCTCTGACACATAATCAACCACCGACACACAAACACACTCATCATCTTGCTTCCTACATTAGGTAATGTAACCCAACCGGTTCTCCCCCTCCTCCTCCTCCTCTCATTGCGTGTGTACCTGACTTGTTTCTACCTCCAGGCACCTGCCTGCCAGTGATAACGCCTGTGAATCAGAAGCATAGATCATCAGCTGGCTCTTCGTTTGACGGGGGAAAATGTCTACTTGTTTATTCTCATACGGATGGAGGTGATTCATTTCACTCTGAAAAAAACCAAAACATTTTTGCTTTATTTTTCCTTTAGTAAACATTTGAAAGTTGGATAACAGAGTGAAACATGATGCAGGAGGTTAAAGGAATGCTGACGCCGGCCATTTCAGACTTGCTCTGATTCACAGCTACTAACCAGATCAACATCTCAGACTGTGACAAAACTGTCACAAAGAATGTGTGTCTCTAACCAGCGTTTCCTAGAAATACATCTTCAGCTTATTATATAAACCTCCATACATTAAGCCATGTCGCATTTTGTTTGCTGCATCTTTTTCTTCCCTGGAAGATCTGAAAATTTTAATCATAAATATTCCCACTCACCAAGAATTACACTGGAAATAAGTGCATTTGTTCTTGGATTGAGGTGGTAAAAGAGACAAGACGATATACATTTATTTCAAGTGTATATTATCTAATTATCTTATTTTAAGAGTAAAAATACTCATCCCACTGGCAAACTATCTCATTTACCTACTCAAATTAAGGATATACTTAATTTAAGACATTCTTTTTCTTATGTCTAGATTGTTTTTCCATTATACTGCCACACTGGAAAAACGATCTAAAAATAAGTAAAAATTTCAGTGGACTCTTTCAAAATATTTATTCAGCTAAATATGGAGTGAATTTTGTTCCATTATTGTTAGAAGCAAAGAAGACACTGTATGTGGAAGTCTGAACCAACAAAAAAGCCAATGCAGAATTAATTTTTTTCTAATTTTAGTTTTTTACTTTTCAAATTTATTTCAAACGTTGTTTTCTATTAAAATTATTTAATTTTCATAATATATTTGTTTTCTCAAATTCTCCTTTTCCAATTAAGTTTTAGCATTCTTTTCAAATGCTGTTTCACAAAAAACATTCTGTTCAAGTCAGATCCAACACAAACATTTGCTCTTAACCAATGAAAACGTTCAGAATTTTGCCTTTGTGGGACAATAAAGGGATTTTCTATTCTATTCTATTCTATTCTATTCAGAGTAATAGAAACGCGTCTTTGCTCCCGAACCCCAAGAAAAGACCTCCCCAGAAATGAATGCAAGCTTTAAAACTCAATCTGAAATAAAATAAAATGAAAATCTGAGGACATAAGACATTTTCTCTCAAAAGAGGTTTTTCAAAGTTTCATTTCTGGATTGTTTTTTCTTTTTTGTTTTTTTCATTTTACAAAAAATGGTATTTGCTGCAGCAATAATGGAACAAAATTGACTCCGTAACTAAAAACAGACAATTCATTTGGACAGATATTAATCTTCATCAGTTAAATAGAAAACTTTGAATTAATCTGACTGTATGATATAGAGTAATTGTCTCTGTAAAGTGCCTTGAGATGATATTTGTTGTGAATTGGTGCAATAGAAATAAACTGAATTGAATTATTATGGAATTGTATTGTATTATTTTCGTATTATAATATTATTACCAGTATTTAGTTTGAGTCTTTTTAAACATCTCTAGCAGATAAGCTAACAGGTATTAAGAGCATATTGGCAATTTAATGCAAACCTTCATGTATTTTATACATGATAACTTCAATTACCCAGGAAATAAAAATAAACAATATTCAGTTTACAGGAAGGGATTACTTTTGATTAATCAGGACCCAGAAGCTGAGTTCCAGTATTATCCCAACAGGCAGAGGCCTATTCAGTTTTTATTTCTAAAAAACCCCACCCTGAAGCCATAACAAAACGCTGCATCAACATCGGAAAAGAACAAAAACAAAAAGCCCTCATGGCTCGTTGAGGCTGAAACTTACCTCCAGGACTCCTGTAACATACCAGGGCTGACATGTTATTATGTAAGTAAGCATGTGAGCTCAGCAGCGAGGGAGTTCAACTAATAACTAGAAAGAAAGAAAGTCAATTAGAAGAAAAGAGAAAAGTATCAGGAAAGGAATATATATTTTACCTTGAAGTGAGTGTACTAAATGTTTTAGCACATCTTCTACGTGGAGGAAAAAGAGGGAATTTGAACAGAATGATCCCAATGTTCTTTTTTAATTAATAAGCTTATCTTATTTCCTGCATCGTTGTTGTCATATGACTCTTAAGAAGTTCTTAATAATAAGGAAGTGTTACATTTTCCTGGCCTCTGACTCATCGGTTTCTCTGTGTGTTCACCGGCTCTGTAACCTGACTACACACTGCAGTCTAATTCTCTTTGAATAGTGATTCAGAACCGTTTAGTGCTGAAATACAGACGGGCGGTGTCAAATGGCTCACCTGACAATACAGATGAGATATTGCAGTTTTTTTTTTTACCTTGTCCATTCGGGACGAGGTAAAGCAGAAACTGGGTGCAGAGGTTTTTATAGGATGCAGATTTGCTTGAATTCAAAGAGAAAGAAAATTCACTCAATTTCCTGAATATTCCTTCAAAGGTTTCAAAGCTATCAACAAGCATTCGGCATTATTCTGACTGAATTTTTAATCATCATTAATAGAAAAAGAAGTTTTTATTTAAACTGCAATTGGTCTGGTAGTAAAACCTGATTAATAAAACCAGTTTTCATCATTTAAGGTCAAAATCTGGGGGGAATTGTTCTCTGGTTGCTGCTGCTGGCTTTTTAATTTTATTCCTGGTCTATTTGACTAATTAAAACTATGCAAAACTATGCAAAAAGAAAAAAAATTTTTGGTTTTCAGGTAACGTATACAGTGAGGCCCAATTTAAAAGGGAAAAGCAATATCTGTGTCACGTATCAATGTATTACAAATGTAGGGAGGGTTTTACTTCATCAGCTTCAATCCCACTGCATTAGAATCAGTTATCATCTGCTAAATGAAGGATTTACAACCACCACTGGACCTGATTTCCTTGTGTCGCTCAATAGTGTCTAAATAGCTCGACTTTTCCCCAACAGGGTGTTAGATCAGTCAATTTCAGGAATTTCAGAGAGGGTTAAGTTTGTTGGTTTTGGTCCAGATGGTTTATCCTCGTTCCTCTTCTAAATGAAACTTGATCCTGATCTAGAAGTGATCATTGCTACTTTGTTTTTTAAAACAACATAGATAATTTTCCGCCCTTGGGAGATTGATACTTAAAGGAGAATTCCGGTTTTTAACACTTTTAGCCCATTTTCTGTAGTGTCCAGGATGAAATCGAATGATCGACACCAAAATTTTGAC
>NW_015150525.1:1356811-1357515 GCF_000732505.1 Cyprinodon variegatus | reverse complement strand
AATACATGCTCGGATAGGCTGGTATCGGCCAGTATCGGTATTGGATCGGAAGTCCAATAACAATATCGGTATTGGATCGGAAGTGCAAAAACCTGGATCGGGACATCTCTACTGGATTCACTTTGTATTAGTCTTTTTCCTGCTTCTCAAAGGTAGGCAGCAGCTTGACAAAACCATGATGGCAATTATTTTACATCCAAGTCGGATGCAGTTCTTCATATATACACATCAATTTCAAACAGATGGTATCGGTATCGGCCAATACTGCACTGACTGGTATCAGGTATCGGGTCAAAAAATGGCATCGGCGCAGCACTGGTACCGACTAAAGGAAACATAAAAATGCTCAGAAGGTACGATGAAGGTTGGGTTTTTTGTTTGGAACTATAAAGTTAAATGTTTGGTTTAGTTTGCGTTAGCATTAGCAGACATGTGGCTGGGAGGCAAAGAGCGGACGAGAGCGCCGCTTACTGGCCGGGAGGAGTTAAACTTGTAGCTTTCATACGAGTGGTAATTTGAATCTTGCTAAAAGGATTCAATGTCGAATGGTTTCATCATTAAATGCATTAAATTATTAAATGCATTATTTATCCTCCTTTACACAGAATGCACTGTGGTTTGGGGGAGTGGTGCCCCAGTGGTTAGGGCAGAGGAGTTGGAATCCTGAGGTTGTGAGTTCAAAACCCTCCCCTACACACTGCCAC
>NW_015150525.1:1346484-1355925 GCF_000732505.1 Cyprinodon variegatus | reverse complement strand
TTAAAATAAGAAAACACAATTGCATTGTCTTATTTCAAGTGCATATTATCTAATTATCTTATTTTAAGAGTAAAAATGGCAGATCATCTTATTTACATGCTCAAATTAAGGCTAAATACACTTAGTTTACTCATTTCTAGATTGTTTTTGTAGTGTGGCTCTCTGAGCAAAGACCCTTAATCCCAGATTACTCCCTGGGTGCAACGGTAAATTCCTCCAATGTGCGATCAATAAAGTTCAATTATTATTATTAAAGCTCAAAAAATATTTAATGCACCTAAAAACTTGTGATTGGCAAAAGCTGGAACTCAAAAGGCATCAGATATGCTAAAAAAAAAATAAACCAAAAGCAGCATGTTTCACTTAACAGTAAAATTTATTTTTTTGTAGAAAAAAAAACAAAACTATCACAAACTTCATTTGGTTACTGTACATTTCAGTTTTCACATCAGTCAGTCTGGATGGCAGGTTATGATGCTGAACACCAAACAAACCGGAGACTAAACCTGCACATCTATGGCGCTACATCAGTGATCTTTTTCTCCAGCTTTTCACATCCTCTTGATATCTGTAGAAAAGCAGCTAAAAAAAAAACCCTTTTATATGTATCAATATATTTTTAAAAACTGGAGTAGTACAAATCCCTGACAGAGTCGCTGAGAGTCGGAGCTCCTGAAACGGCGTGGTCCATAACCAACATGCAACCTGACGGGTTCCTGTGTTGGGACAGCACCATAGTTCACTATCTGCATGTCAGAGAGGCTCCCTGCTCTACAGGAGGCGGTGCAGAGAGGAGATAGCTGTGCAGGAGGGAGGGAGGGAGGAAACTAGGTCAGATTGAAGTGCATGCATACACCCAACCAGTCCTCCCCTTTGAAACTAAATAATAAAATCGTACATAAAGTGTCTGTGTAGACAGATCTGCATGCATGATCACCCATCGTGGGGATAAAATGACTCTATATGGAGCAAAAGGATGCATCAAGTATGTCTCCCTGAGAAACACCTCATCCTCCAGTACCGTAATCATCCGACTTCACCGGCCGCTCCTTTTTCCATCCTCCCCCTCCGCTGCTAAAGGAGGAAGAATCTGGGCTCGCCTCAAACATTCAGCTCCTCCTGCTACTTCACAATAATTCCCAACACTCACCGCTACGCTACAGCTCTCCGTTTTCACCAGGGTGGTGCTACGGCCCACTCCACCCTCCCCTTTATTCTTAGTGATTTTTTTCTCCCCTGTGTGGTGAAACTCTAAATAAGTCTCCTCTCACACAGGTGTCAAATACTGGGCTGATGTCCTTAAGGCTGAAGGAAAGGCAGGAAGAAAGGTTAACGACTTTTTTTTCGTCTATTCAAACCAGTTTGAAACGCTTCAACCTCAAACTACATTTGTGTTCCCAATTTAAGATGACACCCCTGAATAAACAAACATTGCAATGTAATGTTTCCCCAGTAAAGCAGACCAGTTGTAATGGGACCATCACTGCTTTTATTTTAGGCAGTTGGTATTTAAGGAGCTGAAATCCCACATCCTCCATCACCGCTACGCAAAGCAGAGCCTAAAGCCTCCGAAGTTCCTCCCACCTGGCTGCGCTCCGACTTCCTCAGAGTTTGAGGAGAGCATGCGCAATTTTATTAAATTCATAGAAGCAAAACATGCAGAAATGAACGCTTAATTTAATATAACATATTAAAAACATCCCCATCAGCTTCAGTTTCTGCCCAAATATTTTCTTTTTGTTGTGGATTTTTGTAACAGGGATAACTAGGATCATCCATGGTTTGTATAACGCTATGTTTGTTCTCTGCTTCCAAACTCAGAGATGAGAAGTTTCCTTTGACTGGATTTGATTCAACTTTTAAGCCTCTTGTTATAAAATAAATATTTTGATTGAGATGAGAAATCTGCTTCCTGGAAGCACCAATAGTTTGCTTCCAATAATTTAATCAAACTGCCTTAATTTTGGGGAATTATTTATAAGAATTATGCTCTAATTTGTAGTTTCCGATCTGTCATTACAATATTTTAATTTGATAAACGGGATCACTTCGCTGTTCTTTTTCCTGTTTGGTGTTTGGTATTTTTTGCTCCGCTCCGGTCAAAGCAGGTCAAGATCTGCGATTGCAATCACACCAAACAGGAAAAAGAACAGCGAGGTGATCCGGTTTGTTAAACTAAAATATTGTAATGACTGATCAATAACTTAGAGCATAATTATAATAAGCAAAAAAAAAATAGCTCGGCTCCGCATTTTGACGGTGGAAGATGGAGAAGATGTATGTGGACGGTGATGTGCGGAGGATGTGGAACAGCTCTCTGAGGGTAACAGGAAACCCAAAGGAGATGGGGAAACGATGGCCGGTGTAGGTACCAGATCAGCTCGGGTCGTCAGATCGGCTCAGGGCCACGATCCTTCTTATGACGTCATTATACGGCAACTCCACTCAGACAATCTGATCTCTTTTTGTCTAAACATATCATTACCTATATTTGCTAATATTTTACATTTCATTGGCGATCTAAAGTAGCCGAAAGTAGAAAACAATCATCGTCAGTTTTGAAGGAAGGTGCTGCCTTCTCTGATATTTACACTGGAAAAACGGTCTAGAAATAAGTAAACATTTCTCAAATTAAGTGTATTTACCAGCAATCTGAGTAGTTTGCCAATGGAATGAGTATTTCTACTGTTAAAATAAGATATTTAGATAAAATGCACTTTAAATAAGACAATGCAATTGTGTTTTCTTATTTTAAGTGTAAATTGTCTTGTTCCATTGGCAAAATGTCTCTTTTACCTCCTCAATAAAGAACAAATGCACTTATTTTAAGAAAAAACGACATATCTAGATTGGGATTTTTTTCCAGTGTACGAAGGTTTTTATGAAGATCTAAGGGGCAGAAGACAAATCTTAAAAATGAGTTTGGTAGAAAGTTTAGACAAAGAAAACAGTTGTTCTACTTGGAGAAAATAAACAGTTGTTGACACAAAGTTAACCCCTTAACGCCTGACTTTGCATTCATGTATATATCTATAAAACAAATAAATTACATTTAAGTAGTTGCCAAATTGAATTACCGTTTATAACGGTCAATTATAACATAGCAAACACAAAAAGCAAAGATAGCATGTGCTTTCCACCAGTGCCAGTTGTTGCATATTCAGTGTGGACCTAGGAACCTTTGGTAAGCTCTTGTTTCTGCTACAACTTCCTGCTAAAGGTTCCTGGCACTGGGGGAAAGCACATGCTATCTTTGCTGTGTACGTAATGCAAAGGGTTTGTTGCATATTTGAATCTATGTGCATCAAGGGGTTAAAAGTAACGTAGCTTAACATGGCTAACTGACTGAGCTAAAAGAGGCTAACCTGTTTGTCGTTACCCGAGCCATCCTGAAGGCACGATCCGTTCTGCGCCATCAGCTCTTTTGTGCATCTAGATATACATCCATTTTTTTTTTAAAGAGCTAAAGGATATTTTTCCCTCCCGAAAAATAGTAAACATACTAAAATATAAAGTTTTAAAGATTAATAATGTATTTTCTGAGAAAATAAATGCCTTAAAATCCTGTTTTATCACTCTGTGCCCGATCTGCACCGTAAATGGGATGCTACGCTACTTCCAGTGGCTAACTTTTTCGGCTTTGGATTTAACATAAATCTAGCCTTTTTGAGTTTTATGTTTTTTATTTTGTTTTAACCTTATGTTATATAGGATGTGATCTAAAGAAAGAAACAATTTAAATGCAGATAAACATGGCTTAATCATATTTTGCCGGACTGCTCTGAGCATGTCTGATGATGACGTCTGAGAAGCAGTTTAATGGAAAAAATATAAAAAGCATCAAAATTGTCTCACAAAAGTCATAAAAAAATTTTTAAAGGTGTGTGTTAGCATTCTTTAGTGAGTTAAAGATAGAAATAAGTAGTTTTAGTAGCATAATTACATTATTTATGGACACCTAGATGTATATGGGCACAGGACGGATCTGTTAGCTACAGAAAACAGCTAGCCACAGCGCTACCCAGCTCTCCCCATTTCTACCAAGGTCTTACAGATCAGATAAAACTTCATCGGTCATTAGACATGCTAACATTACAGATTCTACCCAACGCTGTATGTTTTACATCATGTTTTACCTCATCTAGCAGCAGTCAGCCAGTCATGTAGCGTAACGTCACTGGCATGAGGGCCCGAGCAGATCTGGTTCCTACACCGGCGGAAGTTTGGCCCCTACAGGAAGCTCATCAACATGGCATCCCCAGCTTGAGGGTTCAACGCCACAGAATCGTGTTTTTCTTTTGTAACGCACGCGCCCTTCCTAGCTAACTCCAAACCAGTTAGGAGGAATCTCTTTAGCCCTTTTTTGTCTTCAAGTTTTGTAAGAATAAACTAAAAATGGCGGTGTGAACTCCTGTGTGAAGTGATGGTGCAGGTGCGCTTGAGTGTTTCTGTTGCTCGTGTGAGATCAAGCAGAGGTTAAAAAAATTTTTCTTTTCTTTAACAAATAAAAAGCCGTCCACTCAAAAGGAAGCATCACCTAAAAGTCAAGCCTTCCTCTCTGTATAAAAACCTTCTTTTTTTTTTTCTTCATCTCTTCTTTGTTTTATGCTAAAAAGCAGAACCTGGGGTGTCGACACCTCAGCAGAAAAAAAACCGAAACAAATTAAAGAACCAAACCAGTTTTAAAAAAAACTTTCCCAACGTCCGACTCCTCCTGAGGAGTGGGGGTTTGTGGGGGGGAGGGGGGATCCTCTTTCCTGCGTTATTATGAAACAAGTTTCGGCAGGACTGTGCGAAGGGGGAGGGTGTCCCCTGAATCTGCGATCATGTTGTTCTTCAGTTTGTTGCCGGGGGCCGTCGTGCCGAGGCCAGGCCCCCCCTTGGTCAGGATGGAGGGAAAGGAGGTGCTGTGGTGCTCAGGGAGACGTTTCCCAGGCGCCACCGGGCTCTTCTCGCTCCCGGGGAGGGGTTTGGGTAGGCGGCGGTACAACCAGGGGTGTCTGAGGGCCTGGCTGGGCGTGAGGCGGGACGACGGGTCCCAGTCCAAACACTTCTTTATGAAGTCAGTAAAGGTGGGGTCCTCGCAGCCTTTGAGCGCCGCACTCCAATCCTTGCTGCCTGGAGGGCCTCTCATTTTCCCGCGGCGTGAGCGCGACCCCGTGAGCACGGTGGCGCCGGTCGGCAGCGTGTTGACCCCGCAGTAGCGCGGCTGACCCTTGGAATTGATGAAGTTCTTTACCCTCTTGGCCTGCTCCAGGATCTTCTGGGGGGGCATCCCCAGCAGCTCCATGACGCAGGCCAGCTGGTCGCCCTCGTCCTCGCCGGGGAACAGCGGGTAGCCCGTCAGCAGCTCGGCCAGGATGCAGCCGAAGCTCCACATGTCGATGGGGAGGCCGTAGCGCGAGCCGAGGATCACCTCCGGCGCTCGGTAGAAGCGGGACTGGATGTAGGTGTAAACCCGCTGGTGCTCGAAGCAGCTGGAGCCAAAGTCGATCACCTGGCAGAAAAATAAAAAGACGAACATTAAAAAAAAAAAAAAAACAACAAAAGCAGCTGAAGGACTTTAGAGGTGGCAGCAGGTACCTTGATGCCGCTGCGGCCCTGCTGCTTGAGCAGGATGTTTTCAGGCTTCAGGTCGCAGTGGATGATCCGGTGCCGGTTCAGGGCCTCCAGGCACTGCAGGATGGAGTGGGCAAACTTGCGGACCAGAGCCAGGCTGAAGCCCTGGAACTTGTTGCGCTTGATGAGCTCGTACAGGTTCATGCTCAGCAGCTCGAAGGTCATGCAGATGTGGTTGCGGAAGGTGAAGTTCTCCAGCATGTGCACCACGTTCATGGCGCCGTTGCGGTCCTGCTTGCGCAGGTGCTCCAGGATGCGGATCTCCTCCTGCGCCTGCCGGTGGAAGCGCTTCTCGTTGCGCACCATTTTCAGAGCCAGGTGCTGCTGCAGCTTGTGGTCGTAGACTTTAGCCACCTGTCCGAAGCTTCCCTTACCGATTATCTGAGGAGGAAAACGGTTGAAGGTTAATGGAGAAAACATGTAACCATCTGAATCTGCTCAGGAACGCGCACTACCTTCAGGAACTCGTAGCGGTAGGCCAGGTGGTCGTGGGGGACGTGGATGTAACCGCCCTGCTCGTCATCGTAGCCGCAGTTGTTTAGTCCCCCGGCGACCACGGGCCTTTTCCTGGCGTTGGGTCCCACGAAGTAGACGTCCGGGTAGGAGTGGATCTCCGTCTGCTCCAGGGCGGTGAGCTGGGACCGGTAGAGCCTCAGAGCCTGCTCAGGGCTGAGCGCGCTGCACATTTTGCCGCCATTTCCGGCTCCCTGTGAGCCCGACGATTCGCTGGAGCCCTTGCTGTGGCAAAGAAGCGTTACAGGTGAATAAATCCACTTTAAAGGGACCAGCTGATCACCTGAGCGCTCCACCTCCCTCACCTGTCCACCCTGTGCTCCTTGGACAGACCGGACGCCGTCGTCTTAGTGGGCGTTTGGCCAGCGCTCCCGCTGTTCTGGATAACCGCTGTGGTTATGGCGTTTATCTTTCGGTTATTGGTCAGGTCTTCGTACATGTACTTGACCTTCAGCTGGCTGCCTTGCACCTGATCCCTCATCACCACTTTGTTACTGACGACCTGCAAGGAACAGACAAACAGATATGACCTTCAGCTCTGGTTCACTTCTAAACTGACCCCAAACCGCGTCAAACGCCTGAGCTGAGGTCCTATTTCTACGATTATAACAAAGAGTATTATTCAGTTTTAAAAGCACAATAACAAGAAAAGGAAATAAAAACTATAGTTGATCATAATGATCCGTGTTTAGGTAAAGAAAAGAGTTAAAGCAGCTGGTAAACTGGCAGAACTGGTTCAGGATCCAAACTCATTTAAAACAGCCTAAACTCCACCCACTGCTGTGTGAATACGTCTGTAGGATCCACCCAAACAATGTGGACGTCCTCACTCTAAACCATCGACTGTTCTTTGCTACATTTCAGGTGGTGGAACGACTTAATTATCAGACTGTGTTCATTATTATTCCTCCACTAAATGAAAAAAGGAAGAATTAATTATTATCTAGAGAATATTAATAACAGGAGGCGAAATGCAGCTCCAGACGAGCCGAGCGTGTGGTGATGTCATCAGTACGCTTCTGTTCCAATTGACCCATATTTATGCTGCGTTCCCCCTGTTCTCCACACTTCTCTGTTTCTTTTCAAGAACATACTTGGTGAGAACATAAGTCCGTACTCAAAACAGCCAACAATTCGCTCTCCAACTATACACCTGTAACGGTCACCACTACTCTGCAAAGATTCTTATTTCGACCGATGCGTATATTAGCTGCGACATATGAAGGCTGACGTATAACTAACTGGCCTGCATAAGATAATGAAAAAAAACAGATTTTAGGACAGGATTTTATATAAAAATAGACATTTTCTAAATTTTGGGACGATATGGTCCGATAAAGACTATATTTATATACATGTTTAAGCCAGAATGATTTGACATTTAAATATGATTTTCCTGCAACCTTAAAATACTTATTTAGATTAATTTTTTTCCAATGTTCTTAAATCTATATCGGCTACTGGACAGTTTTCTGACAGCAGCTGCAGCTTCTGCTGATGTATCTACATCCAAACATGGTGCTATCTGCTCTCAGGCCTGTAAACAGAGATATCCCTTATTGCTCAAAGGAAAGGTTGGCCCATAAAGACAAAAATAAAAAAGGTCTCAAGCCGTTCCAGTAAAGCATTTCATTTCCACAACGCCAGGAATTCCTTCCTCGCTGTCTGACCTCCTTTTTTTTTTTATCACCAGCGGAAAAAAATCGTCCGCAAGATTACGGAGCACAGAGGAAATAATAGTCATTAAAGTCAGATTCTGCTCCAGACTAGAAGAGCAGCAGACTCCCTGACACAGACTTCTGTCCCTCTCATTTGAAAAGTTATTCTTTTAATGGCAAAGTGGTTTGTGAAAGTGAGAAACTCTTCCCTTAAAGCTGGAGCGAGTGAAACCACGGCGATTTAAAGAGACAACAAAACGAGCTGTTTAAAGAGGACACGCCGCCATGTTCCCTTGAAAGAGGACTCAGCCGGCAGAGTGTTTGTGTTGTAAGCCGGAGTCCTCAAAATAGACCAGGAATGCAGGACGGGTCTCCATACGTGTAACTATATAGTCTGAGCTTATTTCTGCTGAAGCGCTTCTCTGCAGTTGCAGTGAATGTCATCGATCCAGCCCCCTTCGCTCAGGCAAACATGCGCGCTCATATATAAAATAAATAAAGGAGGCTTCATGCACGTGCTGCGGGACGATGGATTAGTGGATGGCTGCGCCATGGGCCTGATGGGAGAATAAAATAATCATTTCAAAACTAGGATAAAAAAAAAAAATGAAAGAGGAAGCAGGCTTCTAACGCCGGTGTTATTGAGGGCAATACAAGTCGTGTTCAAATGTACGTCGGAGCAGCTGGAGGAAAGCTTAGCTCCTTGCTGTCAGAAACACCTAACAGCGCTTTTCTTTCCGATGAAAAAAGATAAATTGACGGTGTTTGATAGCGCTTAAAAACAAACACGACGATAATAAAAAAAAACTAAATCAGCATCAGACTGGAAACAGGGAACAGAAAAATTTGCATCATTTTATACCTTTAAATATCAAACTCTGTCCCTTTTTTTCCTTTTTCTTCAGATGAAGTTCTGTAGAAAACATCCACTTCATCTTTCCTCTGTTCCAGAGTGTTTGGATGTTATATTAGAAGGACATGAAATTAAATAGAAGAATAAAAGGTTTTATGAGACCTCAGAGATCAAGCAACATGATGGAACTGGTGATAGATCCTCACACCGAGGAATCAGTGGTTTCACTTTCTTTCATCAACACTAAGAGAAAAAAACAGCTTTGCCTTCTTTCTAGACTGTTAAAAAAAAGCACAAAAACTTATTTTACAATTTACCACCATTTGAAGCACTTTTATTTTTCCTCTCATTTCTACCAACTAACCATCATTTGCTCTGAGCATTGCTATGTGATCATCTGTGTATTTTTATTGTACTGATATAAAGACAACTTGAATCCATTAGATTAGTAAAGCGTCTTGAGAGCATTAGTGGCGACTATAATAGAATCCAATAAGTTCTCTGTGGCTTTTCAGTTAATAATTAAAGACTGTTAATTAGTGAAGGAAAAACACTTCAGCTTTTAAGGCGAAATGTGTAAAAATGCTGTTAAAAAGCCAGAAAATGAATATGTTGTAATTTTATGAGATACATAAAGAATAGAAAGTCCAGCTTTTCACTAAGGGTGCGGGGAAAAAATCTATTTGGGGATCCATCGGGATTTTCGGCTGCCCAATATAATATTAGGGCTGCAACTAACGATTATTTTAAAAATCGATGAATCGGCCGATTATTTTTTCGATTAATCGATGAATCGGC
>NW_015150525.1:1340921-1343864 GCF_000732505.1 Cyprinodon variegatus | reverse complement strand
CTCCAGAGTGTTGTTCAGCATGGGGGTGAGTAGATTATAACCTCCAAATATGTTTTGGGTGTACTATTCCTTTAAGGGCAAACACACATTGAAAGACATTTGTATTTATTTTCAGATCAGTTTTGGAAGCGTACCTCTGATTAATGCTTCCCTTGAATGGAGTGAATTCTGGTGCATTAATCTTCCAAGAAAGAAACAAGTTTGTAAAGGAAAAAAATATATATATATCCAAAAATATATCTTTTCAAAACGTTTTATTAACTTCATCTGATTCTTTTTTTTTCTTAATTTACATATTTCGTTCTTTGCTTGGAAGAATAATGGAACAAAAATGACTCCATACCTTTACTCCTTATCCTCATGTTGGTTGTTGATCAGTCGCATAAAAATCACTTCAGTTTACTAAAATAATGTGACAAACTGAAAAAGCTCAGTGAGGAGGCGTACGTTTGGGGAAGCTAATTTGCATCCGTTTTTCCTGCTCCATTAAACTGACAAAGTAAATAAAGGATCTCAGAGGACGGACTGCACCTTCTGCTCCACATTAATCGTTCTCCATCACCTGCGGTTTAATCGACGTTACATAATCAGAGCTTCTTCCATGAGAGGGAATCAGAGCGGCTGAGTTAAATCGTGTTTGAGACGGGCGATGATCAGGCGAGTGAAGAGGAACAGAGACTGTAGGAGACGTGTCTCTGAGGAACAGGAAAGGAGTGTTAACCCGCTCTGGGTGTTCTTCTCTGTACTTACTGTGTGTTTGGACATGGTGGGCAGAGCAGAGGGGCTGTTTGTGTCGGCTTCTTCCTTCAGGATGTGGTCTGTTCTCATGTAGGAGTCGTAGAGGCCGTCACCGTGGCGTGCTGAGGTGGGGGGGACAAGAGCAAACAAATAAATTAAGGGTAAGAATCTTGGTAATCT
Organism: Cyprinodon variegatus; assembly: GCF_000732505.1. NCBI lineage: Eukaryota > Metazoa > Chordata > Actinopteri > Cyprinodontiformes > Cyprinodontidae > Cyprinodon > Cyprinodon variegatus. The sequence continues at coordinate 1,342,946 of NW_015150525.1, read as the reverse complement.
CTCCCTGCAGAGACCTAACCATGCAAAATGTCATTGATCAGCTCATCAATCATGTGGCTCTTTGCACCAGCCTGACAGCGCCAACCTCAGCAGGCCTCCCTCAGCCTGTTCTCTGCAGAGCATTGCAGCAGCAGGATGCCCCCCCCGCCCCCGTTTACAGTGAAAAGGCCTTTATTAGCAGGTACACCATTGTGTTAGAGCCCAGGGCTCTGACCTGAACAGCTTAGACGGGGCTTAGGGTCCCAGATCGCTAGCGCTGCAAGTGGTATTATTGGCCTAACGGGGGTAACAGATGCCTCAGTGACGACAGCATCTTTCCATCTGTCTGTTCGTCCAAATCTTTTAAGGCCCACACCAGGTGTGCTTGGGGAGTATAAGCCAACAGATACATGGACGCAGGGGGCAGAGTTTCACGCTCACCTCTGCGGACTCGAGCCAAACACCTTCGAGTAACCGCAGCTGAGGCAGGGAAGCAGGACCTTAAACTACGGCCGGGGCGAAAGCTTGGAGCTTCGGTCTGTTTGATCTGCTACCTGACTGGGGCCTGGGAGTGTTTCAGCCATGCGCAGAGGGCCCATGTCCCATGTGCAGCTCCTGGACAGATTAGAGCCGCTGCTGGGATACAGACGCATTAAATCTGCACAGCAACCAGTCGCATTAGGGCCACACACACAGTAATAAGCAAGCAGGGGCTCCATTAGCATTCTGCAATTCGGTGCATTACTCAGCAGGGAATCAGCAGCTTCTGTAGCCAATCCGACTTTACTGCTTCAAGAAAAACTTTCATTTTCTACGTTTTATTTCTGACTTTACTTCCATCCAATGATAGAAGTATTAGAGTCACACTAGAAAATCAGCTTGACCAGAACTAACTGGTTACCAAACAAACAAAGTGGGGGCAGCATACCTCAGTGCTACCTGGTGACCTAACAGCAACACGTCTCCCTGTTCATGAGTGAAGACGCTCAAATTAGCAAAGAAGGACAGAAGGTTAAAAAGCTGTTAAAGTTTTAGGGAAGCGGCCTTTCTAAACGTCGCCTTTCTGAATTCTCCCAAGTGGTGCAAGACTTTACACCAGTGAAGTAATGATCGATTATTAACTGGAGTATAGAGTAGGTCTGAACGATTAATTGCATTTGCAATAACATCGTGATAGGGTAAAATTAGATTTTTACACCGTAAAGGACGCGATTTGACGGGTCATGTGATCGGGGGTGACTTGCTAGTAAAGCAGCATGGAGGGAAAGTTGATAGTCGTATACGAGTGACCTGCTGAACAATGGTCCCAGACTCGACAAAAACCGACCCAACTGAAGGTCTATTACAGGAATACTGGAATTATTTTGGGTTTAAAAAAGTAGATGATGCGCATCATCAGGTGTCCTGCAGGAAATTGCCTTGCTATTGTTGCTACCTCACGAGGTAACATGACAAACCTGTATCAACACTTATTATTTTTGTATCTTATTTTATTTATTTATAGACTGTCCCGTTAAAATCTGTCAGTCTTTAAGGAGTGGAGTGTTTCATGAAACATAAAAAGATGTTAATAATTTTTTTTCCTTTACTGCTGCAATCTGTGCTTTAAATAATTCTGATTATGAAATAGATTTGTTTGTATGTTTAAAAAAACATGAAAAAAATTAAAACTGGAAAAAATAATCGCAATATTAAGCTAAAAAAAAAAATCGCATTTAGATTATTTTCAAAAATCGTTCAGCCCTAGCACAGAGTGTCTAAAAACTGTGTTTAGCTGACAGAGCGACCCACTTAGAGCAGTAATTATATAAAAAAATGTATATATATATTTTTCAAACATTTTGCAATTATCCATTTTGTCTGTTCATATCCTCTATGCAGAACTTTCAGCTGGTTTAATGTCATAAAAAAATCTTCTAACCTTGGGTTATCTGATTATTAATCGAAAAAAATAACCAACAGATAATCAATTGGCAAAATAACAATTTCAGCACTAAGCTATTTGTTAAACTTCAAGTTTTGATCACCTAAAGACCCGATAAAAAA
>NW_015150525.1:1337518-1339776 GCF_000732505.1 Cyprinodon variegatus | reverse complement strand
AAAAAAAAAAAAGTGTTTCTCTCTCAGTGTTTTTTATGAATTTCTTATAGAAGCATTTGGGCAAGTTGGCATTTCTCATTGACATACATTTTTATCCATCAAAATATCCATATTTTTTTCATCTTAAAAAGGTTATAAGCTCTTGTCCTGGAATCCAACAACACTATTGGCTCAGTATTTCACTGAGTGTCCTATAAAAGGTTTAAAACCATGTCTCCCTCACTTTGATTTAAACAAGCAAACTAGAAAATAAAGCATAAAAGCTACACGGTAAATATAAAATATAAGATATCACCTCTTGGAAACAATGGAGATGAAAAATGAAAAACTTTCAACTTTAAGTTTAATTTCACCAACTTTAAATATAAGTATATATAGCTGTCATTCTTCTTTTTTATTTTTGTAGGATTAAGTTGAACCCAAATAAAACTGGGTTCAGGTATTTAGAAAGGCTGCCGTTCCTGGAAATAACTCAGATTCAGGAGTTCATTTATCATAAAAGCTGTAAGTGAGGCTGTTAGGGTAGTAAAGTTACTTTTTGTTCTTCCTGGTACAACACTTACCATAAACTATGTACTTCCTGGTATACATAAAAATACACAAGCAGCTAACACTGTAAATGTTAACAGCAGCTAATAGTATAACTATAAAGAAATAGGGTCTTACTGGAGGGATGTTAAAGCAAATAAACAACGCTGAACTTCCTGGATTATCTTCTAAGAACACAGGGAGGGTCTCATGATTGATAAGCACAAGAAAACATGTTTACAGCCCAACAATCAGGAGTAAAAATGTCTTAAATTATGTGTATTTACCCTTAATTTGAGCAGGCAAATAAGATGATCTGCCAATGGAATTAGCATTTTTACTCTTAAAATAAGATAATTAGATAATATGCAGTTGAAATTAGACAATATAGTTGTTTTTTCTTATATTAAATGTAAATGGGACAACATTGGTAAAGTGTCTCACTTACCTCCTAATTTCTGGAACAAATGCACTTGATTAAAAAAAAAAGATTGACTTATAGATTTGGATTTTTTCCAGTTGGGCGGTTGGAAACTAGTAAATGTAATGATTAAATATCAACCAATTTAAAGATAATTAAAAGCAAAGCGAGAGAAAGAAGTGTTCCTGGTTACCTGTTGCTATCGGGCCTTCGGGTTTTCTGCTTATTATCATCATTGTTGCAATTAAAAGGTGATCCCAGCATCCAAGAAAGGGAGAAAACCCAGAAAAAAAATGCAAAAAAACAACACGTCCACTCTGCTCCCACCTAGCTAACTGCTAATAGCATCTAAAAACTTTCCTTAAGAAGTAATTTCTTTGAGTTTGTCCGTTTAAGTTAAAGTTTAAATTCCAGTTTATTTTCTTTTGATGATCTCTTTATTGGGGCTTTAATGATGATTTTCTTTAAAGCACTTTACTTTTCTGGCTAATGTTAGCTTCGGTTCAGGCTGGAAGGATCCAACAGGCGGTGGGGGTCGTCACCCGCAGCTAGCCTGCCCAGCTAGCTCTCAGAGCGGCCACAGAAGCACCCGTCCGGACCGAAGCCGCTCCCTCCGTTGCAAACAGCCTGAGTCCGGTTGCTACAGCTGGCTCTCTGGGCCCTCGTACCCCTCGCCTTTCTCTGACAGGACAAAGAGTCGGTCCAGAGCACCATTCCCCCGGTTAGCTGACTCGGTAATTAGCAAACAGCCTCGCGCTGAACCCCCCTCTCTCAGCTCCGTCCTCGTTCTGGACACCTCCGAGCTGCTTCTCTCTTCTTCAAGAGAAGGTAGCCGAGTATCGGGGCCAGACGCACACGAGCTCCATGTCCGCAGCGGGGAAACGCGCGCTCGCTTAAAGCTTCAGCTGAAGTCAGCGCTGTTTAATCCGTCTTCAGAGGAGTAAGAGTATCTTATTCTACCCGAGCTGTGTGTTGATGCTAAGGGCGTCCTCAGCTCCGGAGTCAGCAGGGAACCAAAGGGAGGGAGGGGGCGGGGCTTAGCTAGGTAAGCTGACATCATGAGGAAAAGGCGCCCTCTAGCGTCCACTCAAGGTGCTGCAGAAGGACCGTGACCTCTGTTCAACCAAGCAGCTGCACTCTGTTCTGAAGACCTTAAAATTAACCCTTTATAGGGCAAGTTGGCGTTTTTTACCCCTTACAAATGGAAAGAGGTGTCAAGTAACAAAGTACAAATACTTCATTACTGTACTTAAAGGAATAGTACACTCAATACATGATTAGTCTTCATTTTCTATTCACCCCCATGCTG
>NW_015150525.1:1327000-1336333 GCF_000732505.1 Cyprinodon variegatus | reverse complement strand
GTCATGTGCTCCATCCAATGCAGATCATTAGCTCCATCCACATCTAGTGAAAACTAGTGTAATTAGATGAGTCATATAACGCAAACACTCATTGGTTAGCTAAAGGAAATCATCAGAAGCAAGCAGGTGTTCTTCAAACTCCAAACGTGAATTGTCTATGCCATGCTACAATGGACGATTCAGAAAAAGATGTTAAAATGTCTGAAAGGTCGGACACAGGCTAGAGCGAATCGGGAGATGGAGACCAACAAGACCTCCCTCATCCTTGGACCTATCTCTAAGTATTTTTCAAAATAGTTGAAAATTGAGCTTTCAATTCATATAGTGGCATCTGGCTGTTTTTTTAAAGGTTACTTCATACTTTTATACTTTAAGAAGTTTTTGGAGCACATACTTTTTCACTTTTACTTGAGTAAAGAGGTCAAGTTGATACTTCAACTTTTACTTGAGTGTTTTTAAACTGCAGTATCTATACTTCTACTTAAGTAAGAATTATGTGTACTTTTGAGACCACTGCAAATGGAGTCCCACCCGCCGTTGGTGAGGTCTAGAATCACAAGATCTATATTCAGCCATTCAGCAAAGATACTGCTACATGGCTGTACAATTTATTTTTGAATTGTACCAATTAGATGAGCCCTTGAATGATATATTAAGTAGAAAAAAGTTAACAAGAAAAAAGGGTAAAAAGCTAATTGAAATTGAAAGTTAATAAGCCTAATTAACAATTATATTTAGGTTTATAAACTAAAAAATGTAAGCGTCGGTATCAGCATTAATGCCTCTAAGGCGGAGGTTCTCAACAGGGGGTCCGCGACCCCTAGGGGTCCACGGAGGTACTGTATCGGGGTCGAGTAAGTTTTGGTTGATTAGAATTTATTTTTATTCCCCTCTGCAATTTTTTCCACTGATTGAAATGTCTTTTTAATACACAATAGCATGAATTCAACAGACTGTAAACAGATAAATGGAGGAAGAAGATGTCTTTCAGTCATCAATGCACACATTCAGCAACACACAGGAGCTCTTTCAAGCTGGACACCGTTTCATTCACAACACCTGTCCCAACCAGGAAGCAGAATCAGAAATACTTTAATAATTCCAGGGAGGAATTACTTTCATTACATTACTCCATCTGTAATAGAGTGACTATAGGACCAGATTGATATAACACAATTTAATACAATATATATAATTGGTGGTCCTTGGCCTGGAAAACTTTGAAGACCTCTACTCTAAGGTTATGTTGTGCCAAAAAATGTTGTCTTACTCTCAGAGTGTTTTTCATGAATTTCTTATAGAAGCACTTTTGTAGTTTTCTTAATATATTCGGCACGTTCGCTTTTTTTTGCTATTACATTCACATCAATTTTTGTCATCAAAATATCCATATTCTTTGAATTTTTCAACTCAACTCAACTCAACTCAACTTTATTTATAAAGCGCTTTCAGTCAGCCAAAGCTAAAATCAAAGCGCTGTACAGGTCATTTGAGCAGATTATAAAACACAATTATCACCACAACACAGGACAAACTCAAAGATTAAAAAACCAGTAAGAGCAAAAAAAAAAAAAAAGGTAATAAGGTCTTTTCCTGGATTCCAATAACACTATTGGCTTGAAATTTGGATTTCAATGTGCAGTATCTATACTGCACTATTGACTCGTGAAGATGGACCGGCTGTGAAGCCGTCTACAAGAAGGGGCAGAGCAGCCTGGACTTTCTAAGGATGCTTAGGTCCTTCAATGTTTGCAGTAAGATGCTATCTATCTTGTCTGAAACTGTTGTGATCTCTTCTAGAAAAAATAAGGTCAACAGGGTGATAAAGAAGGCGAGCTCTGTTCTAGGATCTCCTCTGGAGACGATTTAAAAAAAATTTCTTCACAAAGTGAAGAACATAATTGAAAAACTGTGATCATCCTCTTCATCAGACTCTTAAACCCCAACAGAGCGTCTTTAGTAAGAGATTCTCCAAAGCTGGTGCACGACAGACCACTACAGAAGATCTTTCCTGCCTACAACACCTGTTTAAAAAAATAGCTACTAGGATTAATAAAGTATTTTTGAACTGAGTTGAATTAATCAGTTTAGTTTTTCTAAAGCAAGACTCTCCACCCAAGGAGAGATATAGTATAGGCGCTACAAACGCTCAAATAAGAAAAAAAGAAGTGATGGTTCCTTCTCAAACATCTGTTCGCCTGTTTGTTTTCCTGTCCAGTCAGTGGAGGAGCAGAACCCCACAGCGTGCTGCTCCATGTTAGCCTGCGAGGAAAATATGCGTGTACTCTGCAGCTGGCTAATGACTATAAGTTGTTTTTTCAACTTACAGCTTCCAAGTTAAAACTTAGCATACATTTTCTAATCAACAAGCATTATTAAAAAGATATAGCGTAAAGAAGGCTGTTATTAGCATAGATTCATATGAAGTGGACAAATACAAAAGTAAATAGTTTTTTTTCTGTAAAAGTAACTGATATTTCCGTTTTATATGTAAAACTGAAATATCATTTATACGTAAAATTAAAATGAATGTATATTAAACATGATTGGAGCGAGAATCTAAAAGAAATGTAGCTATTTTTAACATCGATGTAGCGTTAAGGACTGGTTATCCTCCCGCAGCAGTGTGTCGCAGTGAGCTTGTCGCAGATATTTCTGATTTATGCCAAATATCGAAGCGTGGTTTGCGCTATGTTATTCCACGCCACAACGCAGAGGGACAGTCATAAACTAGTTGTGGGTCTAGATACGGCCGAGGCGGTGAGGAAGTGGGGGCAAGTTTGTCCGACAACGGAGGGACATGAGGGCCAAAAAGAGCGGGGGTCCAGGAGGAAAAAGGGTCCCAGCGTTCTCGCGAACTTCGCTCTTCTAGCTGGTCCATCTTCACGAGTCGTTTTCCACAAAATAACATTTAACTCTTTGAAGGGCAAGTTACCGTTTTTGATGCCTTGCATACCCCTTTCAAATGGAGTCCCCCCCCCCAGTCCCTCAGTGAGGTCTAGAAGCACAAGATCTATATCCAGCCATTCAACAGAGATACTGCTACATCTTCTTTGGGCATTTGACCAATTAGATGAGCCCTTGAATGATATATTACCTACTGGAAATTAAAAAGAAGAACAAAGTTGATAAATGTCAAATGTGTATCAGCATCAATGCCTCTAAGGTTTTGTTTGACCAAACAAAAATGTGTTTCTTTCACTCAATTTCTTATAGAAGCAGTTTTGTTATTTTTCTTAATATATTCGGGCAAGTATGCGTTTCTTGTTATTACATTGACATTAACCCTCTCCAGGCAGATGTTGCAGATTTGCAACAGCTAAATGCCACTTAGCTAATTACTCCACATCTATACTTTAAGAGCTTTTGCTACTCAGAAGTACAACTGAAGGACTTAGTTGTGCATTTGCAACAAACAGTTTCTCTCCAGCTCACCAGATAGCACTGCTGACTCACTTTCAACATGGCTGAGTCCTTGGTGTCACTGAAACAGATTTTCTAAGCACCAATTTCATGTAAGTATCACTACCAATTTCCATTATTTTGAAATCTATACTACATAAGATGAATCATGAATGTGTATAAATATGACACATGCCAATTAGTAGATTTTATCTCCTCTGGGTTTTTCACCAGAGGCATCTCGATTTCAATGTTGTAGATTCGCAACGTGTGCCCAAACAGGTACCAATGGATGCTACATGCTTTATCTACTAGTTTGCCTATATTTTGAGCAACAGTTTAACACAGAAACTGTTTGAGAAAACGTTTTCTCTAATTTTGTAAGAGAATTTTTTGTTTGTGACATTCAAATAAAGTTAACGTTCATATCAGATTCAGTCTTCAGTGTTAATTTATCACTCCAGGCCACTGTTGCAAATCTGCAACTTCCCAGAATGAATTGCATGTGAAGGTCTCTTTTAAAAAAAGTCTGAATTGTATATAACTACCCCATATGATAATTTTCTCCAAATATCACATTTTTCCTGCAACTACAACTTAATTCGAGCCTGAGAGGGTAAATTATTTCCATCAAAATATCCATATTTTGAATGTTACAAAGGTAATAAGGTCTTGTCCTGGATTCCAATAACACTAATGGCTTGAAATCTGGATTTTCAAAGTATTTTCGCTCTATAAAGGGTTAACAAGAAAAAACATCAACAAACATTTTTCTATATCCAAGTTATGCAAAATATGCAAAACTTTGTTGTTCTGTTTTTCATTTATCAGTGTAAGAGTGAAGAATAAATGCCTTGTAAGTGGGTTCATATTTAAAGCACATGTTTTTGCAGACTTGTTAAGGCGACGCTTTGCTAATGGTCATCCAAATACCCTATGAGGAAAACTGTGGACCGAAACCTGAGAGGTCATGAAGTTCCATACCGAGGCACAAATAGTTGGAGGCGGACGGAGTGAGAGCGGCCCAGCACGAGAAGGGGTCCGAAGGCTAAATTCAGAAAGTGATAGATGGCGGCTACAGAGGGTAAAGCTAATCATAACTCTTTCTCAGAGGTGAGAGGAGGGTCCTGTCTATATCTGCTGCCATAAATACACATGCTGACACAGTTTTAGCTAGCCCTCTGGCCAACAGCCAACCTTTGCACACCGTTTTGATTATTCTTAGGCAGTGATGTGTATAGAGAGAAGTGTGACAATGCCTATAAACTGATATGCTTTTTGCACTTTCCTCAAAAATAGTGAGGGATTAAAAGTGTGGCTGTGAACCCTATCTAACCCTGCCTGCTGAATTTACAGCTACAGCAAAACAGAAGGCCAGGTGCAAAGCTACCTATAGGTCCTTGTGGGGGAGGGTGTTTGGCTGTATTTGGTCATAAATCCTGTGACAGACACTGGCACCTGTGAGTTTATTGCTTTAACACCTTATTCTGAAAGGACATTGTAAACAGAGTTCACCTTATAAAAGGGCATGAATTGTGAAAACAAAGTAACACTTGGAGGGAGAATTGGCCTCAGTGTAAAGCAAATATCCTCCTAGTCAGAAAACGGTAACAACAGCCACAAAACAAACAAGCAACTCAAACAGCAGGCAGCGGGATGTTTGATCTGCTTGTAAAGCAGAACTCCAGCTAATTCAGATATACCTGTTACCTGTTTATATGTTAATTCATGCTCTCACTGGAATACATGGAAACAAAGAAAAGAACAAATTCACCTCCTCAAAAGTCCAATTGGACAAGTTATTGTTGCTGCTTATGACTTTTTTTCTGTTTATTTTTGGAGTGATTTGTGTTATTCAACTACGTTTGATATAAGCCTTGGCCTTACAAAAACCATTTTGTAAATGACCTACATTGTTTATCATGCTTTTCATGTTTGGGTGATTTTTTTTTTCTTTGAATAATATTTAACTTGCTTAAAGGATATTCCAACTGTAGATTTTTTTTTTTCTTTACCAGTCTGATTGTTCTGAATGCAGAAACACTGATTAGCAGATGTGAGTTAGATGGACCATATATTTTCCAGTAAAATGAACACTTTCTTGATTAAAAATGAATACCGGTACATTTGATTAAGTTGCACCTATGACCTTTAACGTCTATCTAAACATCTACAGCTTCCACTGCTTATAGCGTTTGAGTAATTAGATGATTTAATGTGAAATCAGCTGGTATGAAGATGCACTGTTTTCTTTGTTTTCTAACTAAGCCCCTTAAAAAAAAAAAAAACCGCAAAATAGCAGAAATGCAGCATGTGGAAGGTGTATGATTAAATAAGTTACTTTAGACATAAACACTAAATTAGATATAATATAAATATATATAATATATATAAAGTAGTATATAAATAATGTTCTGCATGTGTTAAATTAGCAATTTCACTGGAATTTCTGCATTAAAATAAACCAAATGTCTTTACTGCTACTAATTAAGGGGATATTTCGCCATCTGCTGGTGGCTCAGAGCAACACACTTTGGCTCCTAAACCGCTCTGTTCACTTTATTGATCTATTTAGTGATGCTTCACTGTCTCCTGGCCAACAAAAAATAAAAATACTTACATTAAACTGGGATTTATTTTGTTTGTGTGTGATTTTTTTACCCTTAATAATAGAAACCCCTGCGTAGGCAAACACATAACAGCATTTCAATAAAGAGCTTACTCTTTTATTTCATTTAAATTTCTGTACAGGTCTAGTCACATATTTATACAGAGTTTTACAAGTAAAATAAATTGCAAAAATAAAGCGACACGTTTACATAATTTCACATGGGATGGTGGTTAACAATGAAATAAATAAAACACACACATACACATAAACTCCCACGTGGGAGTATCTTTGAAACCAGGAAAAGATCAAAACCAAACCGAAAAAAAAGCCTAATAAAAATGAACGTATAGCACCACTGCAGAGACATAATTGCACACATGCAGAGGAACCCGCACATGTAACTCAATCAGGCACCTGTACATGTGCTGAAACCCACGCTATGGGTAGAAGACGTGACACAAAAGGCACTGCCAGCAGGAACAGCTCGGGGAGGTGAGGATGGTGACACACAGGTGTGGGCTTTAGAGAGAAGCGTGTCCTCGTGGACATCGGACCAGACTTATCAGCGGATTATAATGAACATAAGAATGAGAAGCGGTGGAATAAATCCTGTCTACCCAGGATGACCGCAGACAAACACCAGCAGGTAGGAATGATGCAAAAAATGAACTCATATCAGCCAATAACTCTTCGTTTTTCTTTTTTCCCCCCAGTATCTACACAATTTATATGGACTGCAAACAAATCAAAGCCGTTATTATGAATCTTACAATGCATGCCAGCCTCAGAGGTTTGGCCTGGATCAACATGTGCAAAAAAAGCTGATTGAGATGTTATTTGTTTACATACATCACCTTCAATCTAAACGAGATCCTCTCAGTAAAAAACTGTCAGTGTAAGCGTCGCTGTAAACGTCCTCTTACGTTCAAATTCATCCCCACACAGCAAAAACTAGAAGTTTCTTCACAACTTAAAGGGTTCTGAGCTGCCTCTCTTAGCGTCGCACCAGGGTTGGGGCTCATGCATTCTTAGTTTTGGATTTAGGCAGCAATAAAGAAAAACAAAAACATGTGTGGTGGAAAAAAAAACAACCAAAAAAATATCTTTTCATGTATGAGCCAGGATGGAACTTATAAACATAGTGAGGGCACGCTGGTGGCAGCGTCATGCTGCGGGGGGTACGGTTATCTGTTGCATTTTTTTCTGCTTTAATCTGGGAAGACAATAACAAAAAAAAAGGAGATCTGATGACATCATCAGACGTGTTTTCGGTATGATTGTCCTGCGGCTCCAGCTCGATGCGGCTAAAAGCAACCATGCTTTCTGTTTTATTCCTATGAGCTGATGGACTCATGCATAAGTAACACTTGCAGTAGCAGCAGCAGTAGTTGTAGCAGGAGAGATGGGAAACTTAAAAAAACAACAAAAACACATCAGTCATTGATGGGATCCGAAGTGGGAGCAGCCTCAGATCTTCCTTGGCAGGGTGATCCCGTTCTCTGTGGGGAAAGAGAGCCTGCATGCGACCTGAGAGGGAGTACGTGGATCTCTCTGTCTGAGCGCTTGTCCATGAAGAGTCCGGAGTTCAGTTCAGCTCAGGCTCCGCTCCCTGGACTGAGATCCCAGCGCGTGTCCTGGAGGTCCGGCTTGGGGACATCATGGACCGTGTGTTTGAAGCGCCTGCTGGAGCTTCTGTCGGTAAACGCTGTATTTCTGCTGCACGGCTCGAACGCGCTCCGCCTCCTCTTTCTCCAGGATGACCAGGAAGTTTTGCAGCTCAGGGACAGAGAAGGCGTGCCACTGAGGGACAGGAGGAGAAATGTTAGCTCACCTTCACTCTACTGTTTGGTTGTTTTTTTGCACACATAAATCTCCTGATGGGTTCATAAATGTCATAAATCCCGAACGTGCATGTAGAGAGACGAAGCAGGGATAGGAGGTCGCAAATTAATTCATAGTCCTTACACAGGGTTTATACAGGAATGATTAACTCTAATTTAATGGTTCTTAATGCTCTTAGAAATAATTTTAATGCCATCAACAAGTACTCATGACTCTCACTTGTAAACTATATGTTTACATTATTTATTGGCTGCATCTAAAAATATCAAAGATATTTTCAATTTAAACATAATAATACGTCAAATCAATTCAGTTCAGTCTGTCAAATAAGCTGCCTGTAGTGTCTTTAAATTTCCAGCAGGTGTCAGTATTCTGTGAGACAGTATCAATGCAGTTTGGTCCCAAATTCCTCGTTTTCCACTTTTGTTGAACGTTGCATTTTCAATTCTCTAGCTTTTTCTCCGCCTCAAGCTTCTTTTCCAAACAGGCTTTACGATCAACCAGAAGGAGTTCCGCGCAAACACATAGAACATGTTATATCTGATATTATATATCAGACAAAATTGTTTCTATAAACTTTTTTTTTTAAGTAAAGCATTTTAAATGCCACTATAATCACATTTAATATATATATATATATATATATATATATATATATATATAATGCCAATTAAGGTCTTAATAATACAAATAAAATAAAAGAATGACTTATAATGACCCACGGAAACCCAGTTACACTTCACCACGTTTCAGTTTACATTTGACTTTAAAACTTTAAACTTGATTTTATCTCATTAGCATCTTATATCGTAGATCAAACCACTTTTTCTATAGGAAAAAATTTATTTGTGGATCTTTTCTCTCCCAACTGTTACTACCCTATTTTTGGTGTTGGTCCATAACTGGTCTGCAACTTACAACTCTTTGGACCTTCTTTTTTTTTGAGTTTTTTTGGGACTAGTGGCTCGTTTTTCTGACAGTAGGCTGACAGGAAAGAGGGAATGAGAGAGGGAGGAAAGACATGGCAAAAGACCACAGGCCGGATTGGAAACCAGGTCGGCCGCATCGAGGGTTAAGGCCTCTGTACACAGGTCATGCGCACTAACCACTGCTCCACCTATAGAACAATACTAATTTATAATAAATATCCTAAAGGCACCAGTAATTAGTAACTAATTGCAGTTTTCTCTTTGATCATTGGTCATAAAACAGCCTGCCATGCTGGTTCTGATTTAGATCCGTTTTTTTTAAATAACATTTCTTATGTTGGTTCTATCTGTGCTTCTATTTTTCTTTTTCTATGTCTGCTTCTGTCTCCTTGAACCCCAGTCGGCCTCAGCAGATGGCGGCTCACACCGAGCCTGTTTCTGCTGGAGGTTTCTTCCTGTTAAAAGGGAGTTTTTCCTCTCCACTGTCACTACAAGCATGGTTAGTGTGAGGGATTGCATTCGAGTCAATGAGGCCCCGTCCACACGAAG
>NW_015150525.1:1321990-1326184 GCF_000732505.1 Cyprinodon variegatus | reverse complement strand
AGCGTTTCGTGTTCGTTTTGACTTCGTGTGGACTGGGCCTTAGTCGATGCAATCAACTGTTTTTCCTAAGATAGAAAACTTTGAATCAATTGACTGGATGATCTGGTTGAACTGTAAAGTGCCTTGAGATGACATGTGAAATAAACTGAATTGAACTGATATAAAACGTTAGATGACAATGACAACAAAGTTCCTAAATTATAAATAAAAAAATATGTTGTCTTTGTTCAAAAGGTTTATATTAGGAAAGAAGATTAGCTCCAATGAAAAGCAAAATCAGGACATTATTCTTCTCTTTAAGCGACCCAAATACTCTAAAAAGGTTTTATTTAGCTGAAATAGGAAGAGAACTGGCTCTTTGGATTGTAAAAAGTTGTATAAAGTTGAAGACCCGCAACGTTTTTCAAAAATAATACGTCCACGGAGCGACTAGAATGGAGCAGAATATAAGTGTTAATTTTGCATTTTATTTTATCCAAAACAAAAACTTAACTAATACCAGCGAAATAATAAAAACATGTTTTAGGAGCAGAAGTTAATGATTTTCATATCAGTCTCTAAAAGTGAAGGAAATCAGATCCAAGGTCTATTTCTCTTGTTATTCTGTTACAAACAATGTTGTTTGTTCCTCCATAAACAGTTGAATCCAGCAACCAACATCTGCTTCTATAGGTACGTTTTATTTTGCTGGACTGAGGGTATAAATGTCTCATCGGGTTCTAAATGTTGCAACCTCGATCTACAACAAACAATCCTAATAAAGCATTAAAAACAACCTAGAAATAATAAGAAAAGCTGCTGTTGCTCAGTGTGATATCCAGGGAGCCTCACCTCCACCTCTCCTGTCTCGTTTTCCTTCAGAACGAAGGTGAGCTGATCCGCATCAGGTCCTGCTATCAGCCTCAGGACGAGAGGATGCTCCGACAGAGGGAGCTTCTGGAACAGATCTGCACCGGAAACACAAAACAAAACCATGAGCCAAACGTCCTGCAGCACAAAAAAGATCCCCACAAGTCTCTTTGTTTTCTTTCCCCCTCACCCTGTCCGTCTCGGTGCGTCTGCCTGTACAAGGCGAACTTGCGAGGATCGTCCAGCACCATGAACTTCTTCAGCAGGCCCTGTATCACCTCGCCGGTGGTGGTCAGAGAGCTGATGTGGATCTGCTTCACACAGTCGCTCGGTAGGTAGAAGGACGTCCTCTTCTCCGTCTGCTGCCCCTTTTCTCCGCCCTGCTCTTCTGACGGGCCGCGCCCCCGGTTGGCCTCCACTGTGACGGGTCGACTGAGCCGCAGGTGGACCTTGATGAAGCCTGTGAAAGATCCGTCTGCAGCCTGGAGGAAGTCATGGAGAAGGCAGAGAAAACAGAGTAGGTTCCTTTAGTAGAGCTCGGCGGTTAATCAAATTTTTTTATTTTAAAGGGGTCATAGAATGCAAAACCAAGTTTCCATTGTCATAGATGAATAACAATAATTCAGTGGGTGAAATTGAAGTCCAGAGAAGTTCAAACCCAATCGACACCTCCTTTCTCCGCAAATCTCACAATTCTAAACTTCCACCATAAAACGGGCGAATCCATGGAGGGTATGAAGGGTCGACTGCTGGGCCGCTGACTGGACCGGACCTCAGCAGAGAGCCATGAGCCGCCCGTCCTCAGCCTACGGAGGGGGGCTGAGGCCGGTGTCCAGGCTACCATCACCGGGTTGGGTTCGGTCGCTCCGTCCCCCATCGGCTCCCTGCCCCCGTCTGCCGGAGTTCCCGGACCAGCCCCGGAGCTGACGGCTCGGTTCTGCTGCACTGTAGTCGACTAAAATTCCAGACGATTTTGAAATTCCCTTCAGACATTTTTTTAGGTATGGAAAGTACGACATGTCCGGGAAAAAGAGGACGTCTGGTCACCCTACCATATCAACAATTTGATGTTTCAGTGAGTGAGTGCTTGTTGCTATGATGCATCTTTGCTCATCAGCTTTGCTCGTTGTAAACCAACCAATCAGAGCACAGCTCATCTAAATATTCATGATCATACCATAAAAGGAAGAAAACCTGTCGTTTCATTCTAGGGCTTTTAACCAAGCTTGCATTAGGGCTCATAGAACAGCAAATATGCCATTTTCAGCCCAACCAATTTTACACACCCTATTAGAGACCTTAAAGGAATAGTACACCCAAAACATGATTAGCCTTCATTTTCTACTCACCCCCATGCTGAACAACACTCTGGAGTACTTTTTTGATATCTCAAATGCATCTGGAGATCTGGGAGGCTTCTTGCTGTCTGCTGACATTCAAATAATGGAGGTCTATGGTGCCCGAGGCAGAAAGGTCCATAAAAGTCCACAAAAAACGTGTCAATATTCCTCCATACTGCTCGTCCAATGTATTCCAAGTGTCCTGAGTGGGTAGCGTCCAGAATTTACTCGAAACGAAGTCATTTAGAATGTTTTTAGAGCATAAACAGTAGTGTATAGGATTTCCTGAAAGCGCGCAGATGCGCGTTCACGACGCTACGGAAGCCAGCAGACCAAACCAGCGCATTCAGCTCGGCAAAGAACTCATGCTCTTCCTCAACACTGAAGTCCTCAGACATTTTTCTTTCGTTGTTTCTTTCTTTGCACAGGTAAACAGCACATTTCTTCTTCTACGCTTGCATTATTGGCAGAGCAGACGCTGAATGCGCACTTTCATCTGGTTTGGTCTGCCGGCTTCCGTAGGCTCGTGAACGCGCATGTGCGCGCTTTAAGGAAATCCTATACACTACTGTTTATGCTCTAAAAACATTCTAAATGACTTCGTTTCGAGTAAATTATGGACGCTACCCACTCAGGACACTTGGAATACATTGGACGAGCAGTATGGAGGAATATTGACACGTTTTTTGTGGACTTTTATGGACCTTTCTGCCTCGGGCGCCATAGACCTCCATTATTTGAATGTCAGCAGACAGCAAGAAGCCTCCCAGATCTCCAGATGCATTTGAGATATCAAAAAAGTACTCCAGAGTGTTGTTCAGCATGGGGGTGAGTAGAAAATGAAGGCTAATCATGTTTTGGGTGTACTATTCCTTTAAGGACCAGCACCAAATACCCTATAGAATCATTCTATGACTCCTTTAAAAGGTTACCTTTTTTATAAAAAATCCATCCCCTCCTTGGGCTTCCAAAGCTCAGAGTGAATCCAGTTCTTAGATGTGTCCTCATAACTGATACAGCAGCTCTCAGTGCTTCGCCACCAGCTTCTAACATTTGGCCTGTCCTTGCTGTGAAACACGATTATTTTAAAGCCTGAAATTCTTTGCCATTTAACTTAAGGCCCCCCCAAAGAGCAGATGATAGAAATAAAAGCTAGTTTTTTTTTATTTTTCACCATGAAACAGACTTATTTATTAATTCTTTTTTTTTATTAATTTTTTTTAACAGTGTCCTGTCTGGCAATGTGGCAATAACAATAATTGTCTTGATGCCAAAAAGAGCCCAACAGACACATGTCTGGTTTTCTGATGTAGGATTTAATGTAGAGGACTGAAGTTTTCCTCGTCTTTACCAGGAACTCTATAACTTCTCAGCCTTCTGGCCCAAACTGGTCTGCTGTCAGATATAAAACTACTGGGAGGCTGTTTAACTTAGCGACAGAGCACTACTGCTACGCTCTCTCCTGGTGGTAAGTTATACAGCATCACTTTAAATATAAAAAGTGTTAAAAAAAATCATCATATTTCAAGTGAGAAATTTTATTTATTAGATGGAAAAAAAAGAATAAAATGATAAATTAACCTAAATTTTTAAACTAGAATTATTTTATTTTATGGGACACAAGTAAAATTCGGATTCAGCTTCAGCGTTTAGTTAAATTAAATTCACTTTAATTAATTAGGTAGAGTCTGATCAACGAAAACATTCTGCTGTCCAACTAGTGATTAAACCCTGAGAGAATGATGATCCAGTCATCCTAAACTGGAGCCACTTTTCCTCACTTTGTAGACCCTGCTTGCATCGAAACACGGTGGTGGCAGTATTATGCTCTGGGTTTACTATTACCCCATTTACACTACCCTTGAAAAACCGAGCCGAGACCGGTTCGAGCTCAGTAACTGAGATAAGTTATCGTGTGTAAATGGAAAGCAAACTGAACAACTAGACACAACCGAACCGAGGTAACTGCAGACTAGTTCCAGAGGTGCGCTCGGCTCGGTTTTTC
>NW_015150525.1:1317108-1320956 GCF_000732505.1 Cyprinodon variegatus | reverse complement strand
GAAAAACCGAGCCGAGCGCACCTCTGGAACTAGTCTGCAGTTACCTCGGTTCGGTTGTGTCTAGTTGTTCAGTTTGCTTTCCATTTACACACGATAACTTATCTCAGTTACTGAGCTCGAACCGGTCTCGGCACGGTTTTTCAAGGGTAGTGTAAATGGGGTATTTTATTGAGGGTGAAGATTGTTTAAAGTGAGTCTAATTGATCCAATTCCAACCACTGAATGACCTCAATAGCAGAAAATAACACTTTGGAAATGGCCTAGTCAAAGCTGAGTTATGATCTCTTTTGTGTGAACTCACCAGGTTCATGCCATTTTCTGACACTTGAGCGTTGTAGGACTCTATCTTGACTCGCACCTCTTCCTCCGACAGCTGCTTAGCACCTCCCTCCTCTTCCTCCTTTGCTTCATTTTGCTGGGAAGAGAAAAATCAGTATCAGCAAATTCAATGCTGTCTCTTTGCCAGAAGATGGCGCTGCTTTAGTACTTTCAGTTGAACAAATACATCAAAAAAGTTAATGACAAACTTTTTAACCCTTATGGATTTAACGAAGGAGTCTGCTGGTGCATTTAGTGATACAGAGACCAAATTAAAAAAGGGGGGAGATGTTGTAATAGAACATCTGCTTCCTTGGCTTCTCTGCAGGGACATAACACCATGCTCAAGCTGTGGAGTCAAGAAATCTTGTGAATGGAGCTTTAGAACACAGCTAGCATGCTGCCATGAAAGGAAGATGTGGATGGGGGAGTCACAGAGGGGGAGACTCTGAAAGAGGGGTGAGGAATGATGGAAGAAAGCTGCTGAGCAAGCCTTAGCAACACATAGTTTGACTGAGTTATTTATAGTACGCCGGGATCCATCCTCTCTATCTCACTACAGCTTCCTCCCCCCTCCTTCTCTCTCTTTTCCTCTTCTACAGTTCGTTTGCATTTTCTGAGGCAGTTGGAGGGGGGGGCAAACATTACTGGACGAGTGAAGGGTGATGAGGTCACAGTTACAGGGGGAGTTTGCGCTTTTTACATGAATCCTGGAGGACAGTAGAGCAAGAAGAGCTCCGAGGATCAGAGGGAAGGAAGTCGAAGGATCGTCTGTTTAGTTTGGTTCTGAAATATCTGAACTGGATGACATGTTGAAGCATCGATCTAAACAAACCCTTCAACCTCTTCTCATTTCACTAGAAGGTGCTCAACCAGAGTGGGCCGGTGATACGTTAAAGGAAAACAATAAATCTGCCAATAAAAGCCACACCAGTTCAGCTCCAGTGTTTATGTGATTATTCTAAATGCGCCAAGCCTAGAACTATTCACTTTTAAAATCACTGTTACCGGTATTTAAACACTATGAAATGAGATTGATTTCTAAATGGATTAGAAATATTTGAAAAAAACTGGTTTCAGTTACATTTTATTAAAAATGTGCACCTTAAAACAGGCTCTTACTTTAACAGTGACCAATTTAAAAACCTGAATTAGAATTA
Organism: Cyprinodon variegatus; assembly: GCF_000732505.1. Lineage (NCBI taxonomy): Eukaryota > Metazoa > Chordata > Actinopteri > Cyprinodontiformes > Cyprinodontidae > Cyprinodon > Cyprinodon variegatus. The sequence continues at coordinate 1,319,478 of NW_015150525.1, read as the reverse complement.
AGGCAGTCTATCCCTCTCTGCTGGGCAGCCCTCTGTGTTTTCCTAAAGGTAGAGTTAACGTTTATCTTTGATGATGAGCTCCAAGTGTTTGAGAAGTGGAAGGCCTCCTCACCATGCCCCTAATCTTTACAGTAGTATCTACTACAGCAGACCTTCTACAATGGCTCTAACTCCAGCTAAAACGATAAAGAACCGGTTACTGCTTTTAAACATAAAGTGGTAAACATTATTCTGGCAAGGTGTCTTTACCAGCTGATATTAGCTTTAAAAATAAACATTGGATATTAGGAGAGGCCATGTTTATGTGAAAAGCAAGTGGGAATTTTGCCTGCAGTGCCAGTGACTTTATCCTGAAGAGATGCTTAAGTAAAAATATTGGGGTAGTGAATATTTTTTGACATTTTTTTTTTTTATTTAAACACCAGTAATTCATTAATCCAGTAGTTCGTTCAGGTTGCATTTTAAGTTTTTCTGACAGACTGCGGCCTCCTGCTGATGTATTTTTGGTCATTCTTGTGTTTTTGCTCAGTTTATGATCAAATAAAGCCCTTCTGTGAAAAAAAAAAAATAACAGAGGTGCGATGCTAAGGGGGCAACCAAGGGAGAAATAGGGATAAGCTAGTTAGCTTAGATATTAATGAAGTAAAGCCTAAAGGTTAGGGTTATAATTATGAATAAAACTAAAATAAATTAATATTTTAAAAAAATGTTGATTCCCAGAGGCATAAGACTGAAATACCGCAGGGTTTTGTTCATTGAATGAAAATGTTTCAGCCAACTGCTTTTTAACATTTATTTACTGAAATATTTCTCACCTTGATGCTGTGTCCCTGTTTGTGTTTGATAGGAATGGGAATGTTTTTTCCTTAAAGTTCCAATAGGAGGTTTTGAGAAGGATTGACTAGAACTGAGTCGCTGTAGATCAGTTTCTTTAATTAATTAGTAATTAATCGGCTGGTTATCAACCACGCTGAGCTGTCACTTTGTAAGACGGTCAGGCTCCACTAAGTAGTCGCATATTCCCACCATCTGGCTTTCCCGTAGTTCTATGGAACTACCAGCAGGTGGCAAAACATCTGTTTAGCTCACCCGGCCCAGTGCTGTAATTCTATTTAGGCTCAAAAACCACTATTTAAATACCACCAGGACGGACGCGATGAAGCATATAACAGGACTATGCATCTTTAAAGTTTCAAAGATGGATAGCTGAACTGCTATTTGCAATAACTGCACAGGAGGGAAGGAATTAAATGGTTTCTATTAGGAAAAAATATTGGACATCAGCCTGATATGATGCATAAATATATATATATATATATATATATATATATATATATATATATATATATATATATATATTAAATAAAATCATAAAGTCACTTTTGTCATTGTCTTGAATGGAAGGGTATGAAAACTTTTAGGCAGAACAATAATTAAAAATATCACTGATTTCAGTATTTTTTCCCATTTTTTGTTGAATAAATGATCTGAACTCCACAAAAGAATGACTCTAAAGGTAGTATTGTTTCTTTTTGATCAATTTTAATTTGCATTACAATAAAAACTCCCTCACATCACACAGATATTAGCATCCTGTTGATGAAAATAAATCTAATCTTTTTGACAAAAAAACTATCTTTTTCTAAAGAAAAAAATATTTCTTTTTTTTTCATCTGGGCAACTTTTGCCGCCGTTAAGGAGTTTCATTTAGCTGATTTAAAAGTAAAGGTTGCAGATCAATTTAAACCCTCAATTTTCTAGCAGTGATAATCATTTTGGGATCATCTGAGTGTTTTTATGTAGCAATTAAGACAATATTTACTTGATTAACGAAAAAACGACAACATCCGTGTCCGCTGTAAATCTCAGCAAACAACGTTTTAATTTCCAACCAAAATATGTGTTTAACCTAGACTATAGTTTCATTTAGGGATGCACGATATTGGGATTTTGGCCGATATCCGATATGCCGATATTTTAAAACTCATTTAGCCGATAACCGATATCGATACTGATGTTAAAGCTGGACAAAAATAAGTAGTCATTGAAAATAGCAGTTTTATTATCCATTTCTGACACTTTGAAAAATAATAAACTCAAATATATTTTCATATGCTGATATCAAATTGATTTTTTAAAACACGGTATCGATCTATTTTACTTTCAAAATCTCGTGAAATTTAATCGTTCTGTTACAAACTCTTGTGATATTTTGCAAATTCTTGTGAGATTTTGTTAGTAAAATAGATCGATACCGCGTCAATATATCAACATATAAAAATATGGCAAAATTTCGTGCATTTTCGGGGGATTTCGTAGCATAACGATGACATATAGCAATATTTCGTTAATAAAAGATATTGATATGGT
>NW_015150525.1:1314216-1317098 GCF_000732505.1 Cyprinodon variegatus | reverse complement strand
TGATCAAATATCGGGTTAAATATCGGTGGGGTGGCCGATGTCCGATTATATCGTGCATCCCTAGTTTCATTGTGAATTAAACATTCAGTTTCGCATTCAGCATATTTCCCTGTTTTGGGGAAACAAATACGGCACATCATGATGAACAAACCAAAGTGACCATGGTGGCGGCATCATGTTGAGGAGGATGCAGATACCGGACACTGGTCACAAAAGACTAAATAGAGGAAAATCCTGCAAGCATCACTTGTAGATTCTTTTTTTAGATGCTTCCTATCTAGTCAGACTAAACCTGTATACATTTCACTCTCCAGATTTACAAAAAAAAAACATTTCCTCTCCACTCCATGATTAGGTTGTACTTTGTGTCAGTCAATCACACACAACCCCAACAAACTGTATAGGGTTATGGTTTTAATGTGATGAAAGATTAAAGGTGGAACTGAATTGAATACCTCTGTGAGTCACCATAATGTTAACTGTGTAAAATACACCAACTCCAAACTTCTTTCGTATTTTTCACAATAAAGGCCACAAGCTGGACCAATTTAAAGCGAGCACTGAGAGCTCCATGTTTGGGTTAGGGTGGGGTGGTTGTTGTACGAAGGAGTCGACCAGAATTCCTCACAAACTGAAAGGAGCCTTGCAGGAATTCCTGCGTTTGTATGAGAGTTTCTAAATGTGATCGAGGCCGTGGCCTGCCCTCCCTTCTCTGCATACCAGTGAGAGTGATGGGAGCACAATGGAGCAGGACTGTGTGGGTGTAGCCGAGACTCCCGCTCAGCTACCCAGCTGGAGAGGGTCGCCTGGGAGCCAATGACCGAGAGCGCTCAGAGGCAGAGAGGAGCTCCACTACATTTACAGTAGTAAAGAGGAAATATGCTAAAATCTCTCTTAACAAACTGTTTTAACAATTTGCTATCTGATTGGTTAAAGCTTCAAGATAACCATCATTAGCTATAGTCACATTAAGACTGCAGACTGATTTTACTGGATAGACTATCACAAATTGCATAGTTTGTTGTTTTTATTATTAAAATCTAAAAGTTGGAGCATGCATTTTATTTACACAGTCCCATATAAACTGAAACCTCCTAAATTACGTTTAATAGAACGTTTTTCCTACCTTATTAGGGTAAAAAGAAAACAGCATTTAAGGTGGGATCAAACGTAGAATAAAGATTGCTACACGAGATGACATGGCAAACACGGAATAAGGAGTTCTGGAAATGAATTTCGTTCCATTGTTGTTGCAAAAAAATAAAAATTTTTAAAATGGAAAAAAAAGATAATAAAATCGAGAAATAAATTTTCAAAGATTTCTTTAAAAAAAAAAAGATTTAAATTAACTGCTTTTTTAAATTCCTTTTTCATATCTTATTTTTCAAATTCATGAAAATTAAATTAATATTTTTTTGCAGATTTGATATTTTCATTTTTCTTTTTGAAGATTTGGTATTTTCAACCTTTTTTATATTTCTTTTTATTTCTGTTTTCCAGATTGAGTTTTACGAATTCCAAATGTGAATAAAAATTCAATTAGTAAAATTATATATATATAAAAAAAAAGGAAACAAGGTCTTAAAAAAAAACTTAAAAGAAATTGAAAAACAGACTTGGAATTCACATTTCTTTGCTTGCAAAAATAATGAAACTAAATTCACTTCATGGAAATCAGTTTTTTTTTTGTTTTTTTTTTTATTAAAGTAGATTTTTTTAATTTTGAAATCAAAGTGTTTTCCTCCAGATTTTCATTGTTTCCAAGGCCTTAAAAGCTTTTATCCTGAGTCACTTGTCGCACAGATTTACTGTTGCTGTTGAGTGGTAAAGTGCTTCATTCTGTTTGCATGCATGAATCTGTCTACGAACTGTAACTCTCTTAAGCAAACACTGTGCGATATTTTCAAGTAATGCACTTAGCTGCAGCTCAAACTGTACGATGAAACTGCAGGGTTTAAAAGTTTACAGCTCATGATGCATGTTCTCACACTGTGCGGCCCGACACTTTGATGTGACCTCATGACAGCCGACTGAATTTCAAACATGCTTGATTTTCACCCGACCATACGATTCCTGATTGGGAGGTTGTCGTGAGAGGCCGATCGCCTCTCGTTACCCTATGTACCTTACATGACGAACGATCAGGCTGAAAGTCGGCCCAATTTAAAAATTCTCGCACAACTGGAGAATCGTCCTGAAAAAGGAAAAAATAAAAATAAAAAATTGTACAGTGTATGCCAAGCTTTACCTTCTGTATGTTGACAAACAAACTTTTCAGCTGAATAGCGCCACCTAAAGACTGTGCTTTAGGAGTGAGAAAGTTAACGTCTTACTCTCATAATGTAACCAAAATCAAATGCCTCAGAGATCCAATTGAAGATCACATTGTTTCAAATCTTTTTCCTAAATTCTTCTATTTTAAAAGTTAAGACCTATCAAAGTTTTGATCTAGAGTTTTAATCTAATCCCAAGCTTTTGTTAATGTTCTGTGTTTACTTGATGGTCAATAGTTTTGTCAATAAAGGTCTGGCAAACAAAAAAAAAAAAGTCAGAGTTCGGACTCTTTATGAAATTCCCATTTTGAGGGTCTCATCTGCCATTGATTGTAAACATGGCGCCCCGCCATAACACTCATACTACAAATACAATTGTCCAGTCCTTGCACATACCTACCTAGCACCCTAACAGCACATCATCCCCTATGATGAAACATGGTAGTGGCAGGATCATGCTGTGGGAAGCTATACAATATACAGCTGTTGCGGAACTGGAGGGCTCCTTCAGTGACAGACAGCTGCATCTTAAATGCACCAGGGAGCGTTATCACAGATCCTTCCTCCCAGCAGCTGGAAGACTCTATAATATCCACCACTGTTCCCAAC
>NW_015150525.1:1308828-1313263 GCF_000732505.1 Cyprinodon variegatus | reverse complement strand
ATAAATACCCACATTGAAGGATATGAGAGATGCACAACCTCAGGGAGTGACACGAGTCATGCCTGACCTGCCTGTTACTCTGATGGGAGGAGACAGGGGAGCTTGAAATGTCAGCGTTGAAGCAAACTTTGTGTTTCCGTCAACCAGAGCGGCTGCTTCTTAACCTTATTCAATGCCCAATCAAGCATCTGAGTTTCCGTCCGTGAAACGATTGCAGGTCCGTGCTTGCAACGATTGTATCAGCAGAAGAGGTTTGCACGAACACAAACGCACACTCTCAGGCGGAGATTCAGTTTCACAGCTCTGAGGTCGTCGCTCACATCAGCCTTCGTTAATGTAGAAGATAGAAAACAGTGTCTCCATTACTTCAGAGTACGCTGACTTTGTTTCCTGGGATTGAAACCTGATCATTTTCTTTAGAGGAAAAGACATTTTTAGCTCTGAATATAAAGATAATTTATGAAACTACCTTTCAATATAATTTAAATTGCAAATCCTTCTAGAAAAGTCTCCAAAAAGGATGCTCCAAAGGTTGGAACTGTCAAACATTCTTCTTTGCAATGTAGCTCAGGATCAATTTTCAAGTCCTGCATAGAATTTCAACTGTGTTGAGGACTGGCCTTTGACTAGGCCATTCTTAAACCTAATTACGCATGCTTTACAGTAGCAGCCATTCAAAATGGCCCCTCCCAGTCAAACGGCAGCCGAATGGTAGCCCACTTCCCTGCAACTCCAAGCGAAATCCCCTCCAACTATCAGCCACTGGAGTGACCTCCTCTTGCATATTTTTTACTCTGACTCCACCCTTTCACTGAAATACAGGGTCTGACCAGGAAATTATGCTTCTTTTTAGATCTTAATGTCCACAAATCATGACTTAAATATGTTTTAGTACAAATATTGATGTTTAAAAAGGAATTGTAGGGGACCAGCCAAGGGCTCATCAAGGAAAGTCGGGACATTTCAAATGGCTACTACTGTAATTCCTCTGCAGCCTGTATTGAGCTTAACTCACTTGCAATCTTGAAGGAAAATGGATGCTTTGTATATTATCACTTGATGGATCATAAAACACAAACAAAATCACTAAAAGTGTGCAGCGACATTCAAATTACGGTATTAAACTGCTAGAAATGTCACTATGGTTTCCGGCTGATCAGCAGCATGCAGACGTTTTTAAATAAGCAACCGCCAGCTGACATAAATTAAGTGTCTCATGCCTAAAATTAAAGGATTATCGCAGGACGCCATGCTGGTCTTTTTGTCCCTCTTTTTCATATTCAAATACAGATAAGGATGCGGTCAGTTGTTGTTCACCGTGAAAGAAGCCCCTCCTTTACATGTTTCTCTTACTAGAGGTTTTTTTTTTTTTTTATGACATCCATCGCTGCGCTGTCTGTCTTTGGATCTGCGGTAACAAGCCTCCACGCTGACAGATCTGAGACGTCTGTGTCAGCATGGCAGCAACCCCGACTCTGAACAGCTGGTGAATTATTCAGAGAGCAAACCTTCAGAAACCAAAGGGAGGCCAGCGTGAGGTCAGCAGGAGGCGGCCTGAGGAGTTCACTCATTAAAGCAACCGTCCATGTCCCCCCCCATCCAGTAACCATGCGTAAAGTGGCTCCAGAGCAAAGCAGAGTGAATATTTCTAAGAAAATGCAAACGGTGCCAATACAAAACCCCAAGAGTTGCTATGGTAACTACAAAGCACTGGTAAGTAGTCTGCACCTTGCACACACAGACACAAACTAAAAGCGTAAAGCTTCGCACGAGGCGTTTCTACAGAAACCTCTCCCGCTCACAGTGGAGAGGAAGCCATTATGGCCGCTGCGTTCAGATCATTAACATCTCTGCAAACACATTAAATCCGCCAGCTGGGTTGGATGGAAGTGATGAAGCAGCAGCGGCGGCGCTCTGGTTTCAGCTCTCAGTGGTTCTGATGATAGAGGAGGGGTTTAAAATGGATTTTTAAGGTTCCTCATAGTTACACAATGCAGATGTGTGAAAGTAACTCCCCTCCTATACTCTCAGGTTTGCACACACACACACACCTAGAGGCCCTCTTGAACAACACCACTTCCTCTCCAGACTTCTGCTTTCAGGCTGTATATTTTTTGTCATCTAAATGGCCGTTGTTTTTGCTTCCTGCTGTACTGAATCAAACCATGGCTTTTATCCATCAAAGTGCCCCCCCCTTCCCTCTTTTTATCAGGATCTGGGAGAGAGAGAGACGATGCAGACCTGTACCTTCGGTGCATGCTTGGGCTTGCGGAAGAACGAGGTCTTGGCGGTGAAGAAAGTGAAGTCCTCGCTTTCGTCGTCCAGGCTGCAGTACCCGCTGCTCATGCTGTTACTGCTGGTCATGGAGGGGGTCAGCACCGTACTGACGGTCATGGAGAGGTCTTTTCCAGAACAGCGGAGCGTCACACCGGCGGCTCAGGAGGAAAGCGTTTGGGTCGTCTCAAAGTGCTCAGCCGCAGTCAGAGTCCAGAGGCATCTGAACGTCCTTGGCTCATCCAGAAGAAGCAGAGCTCCTCCGACGATGCATCCGACTCAAACGGCTGAATGAAAACAGGTGAGTTCGGTTTGGATTCCGGCACCCTCACTGCTACCGGAGAACAGGACCAGGAAATACGAGAGCGAGCACAGACGTGTCACTTCCTCCTTTTCGAGCCTGTGTTCGAGAAAGCTCTGATGCTGCTGCTGTCACAATCAGGCTGTGGGAGCACCTGGCTGTCAGCGGCTGATGTGCGCCCTCTCACGAAGTGAGCCGCGGCTCCTTCATGTCCACACGGGGTGGAGAGGGGTCGGCTTACGGGCTGGTGTCAAGTTAACCCTGCTCACCTGATGGCACCTGCTATGCCTGCAATCTAATGAAGGCACGCATGCAAAACCACATCCTGCTTCAGACTGGGCTCTGCGTCACACTGAATAGGGCAAATGACAGCTTAGGTCATGATCTGGCAGCAGAAGAAGAAGAAGAAGAAGAAGAAGAAGAAGCTTAGTGATCCTCATCTGTTCCTGAAGAAGCAGAGGAAATCTGGGCGGTGAGGACAAGGCACCCTCCAGCTGTCTCCATCGCTTCGGATGGAATCCTCCCACACAAGCTCTTATCTTTCTCAGTCCTCCTGCCTCTGCAATCGTTTCACTCCCTCGGTCTCTCGCAACCTCCCTCAACCATCTGTGGTTTGAGTGTGTTATCAAGCCGAGAGCACCCTCCCCCTTCTCTCTCTCTCTCCCTCTCCCTCTCTTCCTGCAGGCAACTGCACCCTGCAGAGCATGGCCACTTCCTCTCACAGAAGACAGCGAAAGCAAGAGAGAGGGGCAGAGGCATGAGTAAACAAAAACGTTGATGAGCTGGAGATATGAAGTCTCGCTGCTCTTGTGAAGCGTATGTTTGAGCAGCAGCAGGAAACAGAAGCAGAGCTGGAAAACATGGCCGATCGCCTACATAAATTCTGCTGCTGATTGGTAACCAGCCAGGCCACCATACAGGTGCATCTCAACAGATTAAAACAGGGGTTTCCGCCTGGGAACCCAAACATGACTCCTAAAAATGCACATTCACTTGAATATTTATTTATAAACAAAAAGTCAAGTGATTATATAAATGTTTTAATGGTAGTGAAAACTAACTTTCGGTTTAACTCCTCCTGGCCAGTAGGTGGCATCCTCACGCAGGCCTGCGCTAGTGCTGTAATGGTTCCCAATTTGCTGATGCTGAAGCTAACCAAACCAAAGATTTAACTCCCCTGTCCAGCATTAAAGGTGACATACGAGATCTTGGAAAAACACTATAGGCTATATTTTTGAACATACACAACGACCCCTCTAAACTACGTCTTCAAAAAACATGAACGTGCATGCTGTCTGCAGCGCGTCTATAGCAGCAGGTAGACAGACACAGCACTGATGATGCAGAGCGCTTTGATCACTCCTCTGAAACAGTTTATTCACGCCTAAGTTAACTTAAAATGAGAAAATCTGCCGGCAAAACATGTTGGCTTTTATTGTCCTGGTTCCTGCAGTTTGGATTACGTACATGAAAAACGCCTTCCAGCCGCCGCAGCAAACTGCCAGGAGGCGACCGCGCCATATGCTGCTGTTGAACGGGATTCCTAGTGACAGTGCACCGCTGGCGTACGGGGGTCTGAGCGGCTCCGACATAAACAATATTTGAATGTAGGATGGTAATCTGGATTTAGGTGGACTTTCTCATTTTAAAATAGATTCAAACTACCTTTTACCCGCTGATCACAGCAAATATAGCTGCTATTGCTACAGGCAAAGAAAGGATAGGGTAGTTCCGCCCAACGCGCATCACACCCACTTTTTCCACCGCGCAGCCAGAGCAGCAAAGATGCTTCAGCCGTGCATCAGAACTAAACTTGTACAAGCATCAAAAATGAAGCAGCACGTGTATTTTTACTGCTAC
>NW_015150525.1:1289120-1306496 GCF_000732505.1 Cyprinodon variegatus | reverse complement strand
ACAACATCCGCAGTAACAACACACATAGGCCGCACCGCACTATAGGGCACATATAAAGACGTTTATATGCGCCTTATAGTCGTGAAAATACGGTAAGTAATTATCTTATTAGTTTGTTTTTTTTTTACAATTGACAAAACAGCTAAACTATTCAGACCTTCTAGGAGGCTGCAGATTTTATAAAAACTCACCATGACACAAGACAGCGCTTCCATTAATGTTTGATTCTGGTAGATGTGATGTAATTTAAGTTTTTAAACATATTTAATGGACCAAAATAAGAATAAATGAATAGGATAAGTAATAATAAAATAAGAACATCCCTCTGGTTCCTCTTATATCAATCCTGCATAACTGAGTAGTTCTGCACATTCTCTCTTAATGTGGTTGGTCTTTTCTTTGGTTGCTGATCTTTTGGAAAATACAATGCAATTGTTCTTCTTTTTGTGGAGCCCCTATGGGTTTTTGAGGCAAAACCTGAAGCTTTAAGAATTTTGTTTAGTTTTGTGTTTGTTTAATTAATCCTAAAATCCAACCGGAGATTATTAAACTAAACTGAGCAGTGATTTAACTTTTGAGCAGAACATGGACCAAAATTGGGACCAAATTAGGATTCTAAATTAGAGCAAAAATCATTAGGTAAAGAGAAAAGAAACCTTTTGATGTGATCATACACACAGTCTCCACATTGATAATTTAAGCTAAATGCTGTATATTTTATAATCTTCAATAATTAAAAAGTGGATTATCTTAGTTAACTAAGTTACTTAATAATCACTCAGAAATGCTGGTATTTTTTTAATATCTGATGTAAGTCCCTCACCTCCTCGGCTGTCAGCACAGTGAAAAGGAGGGCGGGTGCAAAAATACGGACTGGATATGAACCTGGCATCACATTATGTGTTAAGGGCAGATTAGACTTCTGCTACCGCACACATCAAATGTCTCTTTGGTCTGGTCGCGAACCAGTTTTGCTGGTATGCTTCTGCATCGTCGGTCTGGAATTTCTAGGGACGCACAGCAGTTTCCCACAAAAGCTCAAGGGGGAGCCTATTGGAGAACTCGCGAGAACTTTGGCGGATGGTCACGAGAACTTCGCTTTGGCAGAGACCTTGGCATGTTTATATCATTTGTCTAAGGCATCGTACAAGTACCTGTACTTCCGAACCTCCTCGATTAACCTTTCGTTGTAGTTGTCCATTGTAGTTGTTCCTCGGTTTTTAAAAATGGCACCGAATCGAGGAGGACGACCAAACAGACAGCCGGAAAGGCATACCAAGGACCAATCACAGCAGCTTTTTGTCTGCAAACTAGCGCTTGAGATCTGCGTCAGTTTGCGTCCCTCCGACGCGTAGTCAGGATTTTTTTAGGTGCGCAAAGACAGATTTGACAATTGCAGAGGCTATGCGTCACAAGCATAAATTGGCCTTAAGCATTAAGGATGTGTTGAAAACGCAAACTGGATTTTTATCACCATAGTGTTTATAAATATAAATAAGTGGAATGGAGTTGAGTATTAATGTCCGTAATTTTTTGGCGTGAAAAATTGCGGATATGGAGTGAGAGCGGGTGAAGACACTGAAATACGTGAGGCTCATGCCCAATAGGTGAGAGTCAACATATTCTCATTATCAGTTCGTATGAAATCGTACGAAAAGTTATGCACACTATTTCGTACATTTTGGACGTTTTTCCTCAAAAAAACAGATCAGTGCGCATGCGCAGGCAGACGTAAAACTTGCAAAAACAGTGCAATAATTACTTCTTCATGTCTCTAATTACGTTGCTTGCTGTTTTATATCTTAGGGTTAGGGTCAGGGTTAGGGTTAATTGTATGTTAAATTCTATGTTAGCGCATACGACGAAAAAAAACGTCCAAAACATACGAAATTACGGTGCATAACTTTTCGTACGATTTCATACGAACTCATAATGAGAATACACTGTGAGAGTTGACAGCCCTGTCAAGTAGAAACTCTGCAACCGAGGCATCAGTGGGAAGCCTGACCTGTGCTTTCAGTGTACACCATCGCGTGAAAGAATCTCCCAAAAATACACTCTGGTCTCGTTTCTCTCTTTTGTATCGTTTCTTTTCTTCTCAAACCCTTTGCAGACACTTTTTTTTAAGACCCTCGGCCATTTTTAAAGAACCAAAAGAAAGGTGAGTTTCAATGACTGTCTGAAACCGTAGCTCCCCACACATATACGCCTGAAAGTGCGCATGTGCAGACACATCACCGGAATGATTGGCAATTAGGAGGACCACTTATTTTGATGATTGACCTGGAAAAAGTTCATCCTGCCCTATGCCTTTGACCGCAAAATTGGCCTCATAACAGAAGTAAGCATTTGTAGATTAAGGACCCATCAAAATGTATTATTTATATACTATATTTTTTGTTAAATTAATACTTTTTCTCTGCACCGCTCTATGCGCCTTGCGCATGTTTTTTTTTGTCCAAAAAGTTGGAGCTGTGACCTTTAATTCACTTCAAATGTTATTTTTATTTGTTTAATGGGACATTTTAGTATCTACGTGTACATTTTATAATTTATTAAATAAATACATTTTATTTCAAATCATGGTTCATGCATTTATTTAATGGGATACTAAATTTTTTTTATTTAATAATATATTTCGACCTTCCATTAGCTCAGGAATCAAATAGCCACACACACACACACACATGTTGTGTCACAATATCCTTGTGGGGACCTTCCATTGACTTCCATTCATTTCCCACTAATTTATATGGCCTAACCATGACCCTTGCCCTAACCCTAACCATTACCGACACATACCTATCCCTAAAACTAACCTAAACTCAATTCACACCTTAGTCCTAAACCTAACCCTCACCCCAAGAAGAGAAACTTTCCTTATGGGGACCAGTTGTTGGTCCCCACAAGTACCTATGAGTCCCCAAAATGTAGCATATTCCTAGGAAATTGTCCCCACCAGGTATTAAAGACATGGCCACACAGACATACACATACACACATATCCTGGGACAAGACAGTTATATAATTTTGTACAGAGTACAATTTAAAATTTAAGTTCTGATCATTTTCAATAGAATAATGTAACATTTTTGGTCATGAGGAAGACTGCTAGCTTGACAGGTTGTGGCTACAGAGGCTCGTTCACAGAGTTTCTAACATATGTTGGAAAGTTGAGTGGAAGGAAAAAGTCTGGTAGAAACCTCGGCAAAGGATAAAGGTAAAGATAAATTATGGAAAAATGTCTCTTTTTTTCACTTAATTTTTTCAATAAATTGCACAAAAGATGATATAAACAGTCTCCTGGTTCACTGTTAGTATTTGAGGCCTACCCTCGTTGACATCATTTCTGTCAGACAGCTGTGTTTGTTCTTTAGATATAAGCCTTCATGAGATGCTTTAATTGTTAAACTCTAAATCAAACGTATCTATACAACATACGATGGAAATAATTGATCTTTTCAATTGTGGTGTAATTCACTGATATGCTTTTGCTAAAACAGTGGTTTCCAAATCCATGTGCTTTACAACAATACAGAACCTGACTTAACAATACAGGGAAGGTGACTGCAGCCCCCCTGACCTCTGGCTCTGGTTGTGACCTCCCTTGTCAGAAAAGAGCTAAAGCCTCCCCCTTCAACCTTCATATTGATTGCATTTGCATGCTGCTTCTGTAAGATGCTTTTCTACATAAATGCAGTCCTGGCTGGTTTCCTGCTGCATCTGAGCCATTTTAGTGACAGTTTTAATCAGCATCTATCTTAAGCTTCGATTCGTCTCATAGGGGGACTAAATGCAGATCTGCTTCGGCCTACTTGCAAACAGTGAAAAAAGCAAGAAAGGATTCGGATGCAAAAATCAGACACACACACACGCCTGGGGGTCTCGGATCAATAAAGTGCAGCCGATGCTTTGAATTGTGACCATCTGTGAGGGAGGGGATCAATTCCTGCTGAAACAAACACAAAGTAACAAAAGACGGGGTGAAAAAAAGGAAGCGGATACAGAGATACAGCAATGAAACAGAGGCAATAAAAAAATGAAAAATAAGCGGGGGACAGCAGGAAATAAACAGCCGGTTTTTCCCTCTGGTCTGTAGCACTGCTGCAGTATTCTGAGCCAAACCACAGCGTAGACAGAAACAAACCTCAGTCACTGGGTTCAACCGTGTGCAAAGCAGAGATTTTTCATGTTTTCCTCTTTCAGGAGGCATCATGATCAGCTTGCTGTTTGTTGTGCTTTAAAATTCAGTCAACTATGTTTAAAGGGCATTTTGGAGGTAGAGACTGCTTTGGAGAAAACACTGTAGGGGTATCATAAATAAAAAGCCATTTTTTAAAATATAAATCCAATAAAACTGAACTAAAATTGATAACAGTGGAAAAAACAAGTGAAAAAGCATAAGCTTGAATATGGAGGTTTAAGGGGGACAAAATTAATTAAATTAAAATAGCATGACATAAATATGTATTATGTGTTATCAAAGCAATAAATGTACCACTTAATAATATTTAATAAATCATTTAACAATCAAATATACCATTAAATTATATAATATATATCATTAAATTATAAAATGAAAAACTGAATAATTAAATATACTTTTTTTAAATTGTGAAATTATATAAATAAATCTCTCATTTTCATTAAAATGATTTATTTTTATTATCTATTTACTGATTTTCCCATCATAAAATTATTTAAACTATCATATTCGACCCAGTGGGCGGGACTAGGACAGCTTCCATAGGAACCCTGACGTCTGATTGGCTGCTTCTCTCAAGATAAAAAGTCACTTTTTTTCACTTAATTTTTTAATAAACTGCACAAAAGACCAGTTAATAATATTTAATAAATTGTTTAGCAAGATAGGACAACCTCTTCCTGAGTTTATTTCTCACTTCTGATGAGTAAAGATGATTAATTAACTTAATTAAATCACATTTTCCAAGTTCTTTATTTGCCTTCAAATGTTCCTCACAACACTTGAGAAGTTTAATCCCATCTATTAAGATGATGCATCAGGGCACTGAAAGCTCCTCCAAAGGACCAAATAAATTCACGCAGAATTTGCATATATTAAACTTCTTTACATTTGCTGTATCTGCAAACATTGATATTGCAATAAAAACTGCATATTTTGCACTGTGCAGCTCTAATCCAGACATTAAGTGACACTGTCTCCTTCTGTGTTTTCTTATTGGCTCCCTGAAGCCCCGAGCTCTGATCAGTTTCCTGGTTTTTCAGCATTTTGAGAATCACCTGAACTGACCATTTTTCGTTTTCCTGTCTTAATGAGAGCAGTGGGCTTTATGCTGCCCTGCAAGGCTTTAAACCTGGGTTTGAATGGAGACTAAGCCATTCTAAAGCACATATCAAGGTGCTCATTCTTTGCCTGGATCCATATTTATTTTTGATTCTGTTCATGGTGGAGAATCCTGCTTCATAGCAGCAGGTTGAGCCAAACATCCTCTAAATGTTCAGGGTCATCATTGAACACAACATTTCACTTTTCTTTCACCAGTTCACCACAGTTCTTCCAGCAGTCCACACTTTCTCTGCTCTCTTTTTCTCATCATCTTCTCCTTCTTTCCCATCGCCCGGCTTGCCACAGGTTTGCCTGCTGTGTCTAAAAGTAGCAGCAGCAGCAACCCAGACTGACAGCAGCTCATTGGATAATTTGCATCACGTATAGCCTGGAGCCGGAGGGCTTTACCGTACAAACAGGAGAAGTGGCGCAAGTGAAATTAGACTCTGCCGTCGGACAACGTGGTAATTTATAAATGTTTGAAATCAGGTTGGGTCCAGATCTGTGATCTCTGGTCTAGAAGGTCAAACCCATATATGTTTTCTATTTTTTCTATGCTGATGCAGATCAGGAAAAGTATAAAAGCCAAAACTGTTCTTTCTTTTTACTTCTACAAATATTAAAACCTGTAATCTATTCCCTTAAAGTGCTAGTACTGTTACCAGGCTTTCCCATGGTGGGTTAGACAAACGTTGGGTGCAACACTAACTCCTAATGCATTTAGAACAGATTAATTTAATTAACATGAACTCCTGTTGAGGAAGATTTTTGGAGGATTAATCTGCTACCTCACTGTTGAGAAATGACTTGACCTAAACAAGAAAAGTGGTCATGTTGACCAAACATTCCCTCTTAATTGGCTCTGCCAGTTTGTCATAGATCAGAGGAAACATGTTGAGGAAATGCTGCTTTGCCGTGACTGATGTCCCTTGAGGGAACACTGATTAACCTAATTGGCTTCCTCCATCTGACAGGATGTGAGGAAGTGAGAGCATCATGGCCCAGCAGTGATTCGATAAAGCTGTCGGAGAGAGGAGCCGGAGAGAAACAAAGAAAAGGGGGTGGGGGGGGGTCTAAAGAGTCAGCAGCAGAGGAGGATGAAGGAGGCAGGTGATGATCTAAAGCAGCGTCCTGTTCGGAGAACATTCTGTGAGAATATAAGCTACCTGACGTACTGCTGGACGGCCTATTGTGCAAGAGGATGATGGTTATGTAAGAGCGTGGGCATGACGCAGAGAGAGCCCTGCTATTATCGATAAAGAGCTGAGTCATGGACACCTATCTGTAAGTCGTCCACTCTTCTCAATTAATCCTGCTTATCTCACCTTACGCAGAGGAGCTGCAGAGGAAGAGGAGGAGGAGGAGGAGGAGGCGTGTCCTTTGGGATCTGGGCTTTCTGCTGCCTCTCTGTCCCTCTGGTTGCAGTCGAGCTGGACCCGACGCTCACACTCCAGGTGACAGGTGTAGCTGCAGTCTGAGGGGACAAACACACAGGAACCAGTCAGTGAGCCGGACTGATAAAACATTCCAAGCATATTGGCTCCATCTAGTGGCTGAAACTAGAATCACATATACAACCAGCAAGATTCCTTCTTATAAATATTACTATAAATATCATTATGTTAAGGTGGATAAACTAATGTTAACCAGGGCTGGCAAATTAATGGATTAATTGTGATGAATCAAGTAATTGATTGGAGTATAGAGACTGATCAAACAAAAATGTAAAAACAAAAACATATAAACATTTTGCATTCAAAATTAAAAATATTTTATCTCCTTTTATCCCAAAGTCCTCAACTGGAATAAATTTACCTTTATCTGGATTAAATTTGTATTTAAACCTCTTTACCTTTTGCCTTCTGATTATTAATCAAAAGGGCCAGGTCAGCCAGCCCAACAATGACCCTGAACGACTGCCTTTTCAGAGGAATAGGCCAGTATCGTTTATTGCAGACCAATAACGACCTCAAGGCCTCCATTATTAAGGGGTGGAGCTGGTTTTCCTGCTTCAATGTGCGTGTTTTGTAAGCCATTACAAGGCTTTAGTTGGGCTATTCAATAAAAGCCTGGATCTAAACGCTAACCCAGACATTTTAAATTGAAAAACCTTCCTGGATTGGAAGCGAAATGCCTTCAAACTTGGGAAGAAAAAGGTACAGTGGATTGTTTTTTTAAACTTTATATAATTAATCAAAATCATAGTTGACAGATTAACATGTTATAGAACTGAAACAATTAATAGAATCAATGAAAGGAACTCCAAAGGAAGGAATGCGATTAATTGATGGTTGATAAAATTGTAATCGATTAATCCTTAACTTTAGTATAAATACACTGGGAAAAAAATCTAGAAAAAAGTGAAAATGTCCTAAATTAAGTGTATTTACCCTTAATTTGAGTAGGTAAATGAGAAAGTTTGCCAATGGAATTAGTATTTTTACTTTTAAACAAAGATAATTAGATAATATGCACTTGAAATAGGACAATGCAATTGTGTTTTCTTATTTTAAGTGTAAATTGTCTTGTTCGAAAAATGGAAAAATGGCACTTTTACCTCCTTAATCCAAGAACAAATGCACTTGTTTTAAGAACAAATTACTTATCTAGATTTTGATTTATTCCAGTGTAACACATGCCATTAGCTGAAACCACTTAGAACAGTTCTTATACAACAACTCTCCAATATATATATATATATATATATATATATATATATATATATATATATACAAATTCTGCATTCAAGACGAAAAACCTTTTATGTCGATTAATATTCTCTATCTAAGTCATCAAAAGGCCCACTTTAGCCTCAGTTGGTTTAAATTCTTTGCAGAATCATGTCTTATTGTTAATTGCTTAATCAAAAAAAGAATTGAAAGCCCTCATTTTGAGCCAGATTCCTTTAAACACAGCCAACACATAAAGCTACAAAGAAAATCCCCTGATTTAACCGAAATCCAACTGTTTGAAACATAAGGATTTCCTTCGAGCCTCTTAATGGATTCAGAATATATAGCATAGAACTATGTTAAGAGGTTATAATGGACAGCCTCCCTGCATTTACACCCTTAAAGCTTTTAAAAGCGTAAAAAGCTTCCCACATGTACAATGTTCGAGTCTCATATGCTTCTGAGAAAAAACATGAACGGAGCTGCTTCCACAGAAACGTCTTAAAATAGTCGCCGTTTGTTCTCCGCTTTTAGACCAGTTCCACAAACAGAATGTAAGTCTGTGTCACTCCTGCCTTCAACACTTTCTTGTGGTCGGAGGTTTTTCCCAGCTCCAGATCTTACTTCTCCTCAGCAGTGACGCAGCCCAGTGCAACAGTAGGAAGAAAATAGACAGACGGTAAAACTGCACAGATAAGCACAGCTGTTTTACATGTTCCTCATGGAAGGAAGCTCCTAAAAGAAATGTAGAATTGCCCTGATCATCTATCTAAACACCATTTTCTTCTGGAAATGTATTTTTCATTCAAACCAAGTGTTTCATGTTTAAATACATAAAATAGTTATTTTAATTTGAGATATTATGCTAAAATAGGAAGGACTAGATTATTAGTACGGCAAAAGGTTTTAATCCCTGCATCACATCATGTTTAGCCCTAATTAGTAACACAGGTGCCTTAAGCTTTTCAGACAATTTAACCCTTTCATGCCAGTTGTTGCTACACTGGAAAAAATCAGAATCTAGATAAGTCGTTTTTTCTTAAAACAAGTGCATTTTTTTTCTTGAATTGAGGAGGTAAAAGGGACATTTAGCCAATGGAACAAGACAATTTACATTTAGAATAAGAAAACAGAATTGCATTGTCTAATATTAAATATGTTTTATCTAAATATCTTATTTTAAGAGTAAACATACTCATTGCATTGGCAAATCATCTAATTTAACTACTCAAATTAAGGGTAAATACAATTGAATTTATTTTCTTATTTCTAGATTGTTTTTCCAGTGTAATAAGCAACAAACGGCTTGTATTACACTGCAAAAATTGTAAATCTAAGTAAGTCACTTTTTCTTAAAATAACAGCCTTTTTCCTTGAACTGAGCAGGTAAGTGAGACACTTTGCCATTGGAACAAGACAATGTACATTTAAAATAAGAAAATCAAACAACTTCAGTCTCTTATTTGAAGTGCATAATATCTAATTATCTTATCTTAAGGGCAAAATTGCTCATTCCATTGGCAGATCATCTAATTTTCCTACATATATAAAGATTAAAGACACTTATTTTAAGACATCTTTACTCATTTTCAAACATTTTTGCAGCGTAGGCAAACAGCCACCATAGATTTTTTGCATCACCCCAGTGCTAGGCACAGTGTATGTTATAACTACTGTAACAAAATATATTTTACCTTCATTTTTATCTATTTAGTAACATTAACCATTTTATTTTAGCATCTCAGTAAAGGGAAAAACATGCAAAAAATGTATTATTTTTATGTACATGTAAATCAATTCAGGCTTCAAGGGGTTAAAGGCAACAAACTGCTGCTGGGTGGCTGTGTGTTTTTGGGATTCATCTTAAGAATTTACTAATTATGATCAAAATTCATGGTTTTTAATCTACCAGGACCATCATACTTCCACCTCCATGTTTGACAGCTGGTATTATGTTTACAATTTCTAAAAGTTCTCGTCTTTTTGGTTCATATTAATCTTAAAGACGTTTCTTTTATTCTGGTTAACAGCTCTCACTTATGGAGGACCAAAATAGACATAAATAACAAGAAATGGAGAAATAAATGAATGCTTAATAAGTATGATTAATTGGTTCTTTATTTAATTATAATCATTTTTAACTAATTTGTTACATTTTTGTAAATTTCGTCTTATCTTCCCAGTTCAATATTATAGCAGGGAGGGGAATAGATAAAATATGTTCCTTTATAAATTAAAATGTACTGATTTTAAAGGCAACTCTGTGCAAGTAAAAAAATTGAAAACATTAAAACTCTGACCTTATTCAACCAGTCAGAAATAGCTTAATGGAAGAAGTAAAGTTGTCTATAGGTAGAAGTTAAAGCCTGAAGGCACCGCAACTCCTCATTTGTACAAAAAGGCAGAAATTAAAACAAAAATGTAAAAATAAATGAATAATTAAACAAATAACTAAAGGAATACATTTAAATTGGGGGTGGAGACAATTAGGTGAGGAGAATTAAGAGAGTGGTAGAGTGCTATCATTATAAAATAATCTTAAGATTAAAGAACTAGAGCAACAGGAGAACATAAACAGAGATCATATTGATAACTAGGGGTCGCCCTGATTCAACGTTTTAATTCCTGATGCAATGTCAATGTTGCTGCTTTAAGTATTCACTCTGAATGATCCAATATCGATATCAGATATCCGATATCAGCATGCTAATAGAAACACTCCCCTTCTGTTTAACGTTTATGTAACCAAGTGGTTAATAATAAATGTTGTCATACCTGTTATCCTGTTCTCCGTTTGAGTGATTCTATTGACTTTATTAATCACCCAATACTACAAACTGATAACAAAGGTATGCTTTTTTTCCCCTGCTTATATTGCATTGGGTTAATATTGGTGTCGGTCTGCAGTATTGGTATATCAGAACTCAAAACAGTGTAATCGGGATATTCCTATTATTGATCAATACCAATATTAACCAGACACGATATCAGAACAAATCAAACAAACCTTTATTGACCATTTTGTTCCTGACAGAAATTAAAAACCCATGAAAAAGATGGGCACATGAAAATGGACTGATATGGCAAGCCCTAAATGTCAAAATTACAGAATAAGGCCAGGAACTAAAGAAAATGATAAACAATTAGGCAAATATTGAAAAACATGGGCTGCTCAGTGAGGCAGTGGGTAGCACTGCTGCAAGAGGGTTTCGGGTTCGATTCCCGGCCCGGGGTCTTTCTGCATGGAGTTTGCATGTTCTCCCTGAGCATGCGCTAAGATCCACGGGAAAATAAGCTTTTTTTCTGTAAGATCTAAACTTCAGATAAAGGGGTACAAATGCGTTCAAACAAGAGGAAAGCATGCACATAAGGAATACTCTGATGACTGCCCTGAAACAGGAGGACAAATTTAAGTATGTGTGAACGACAGCGACTGAACTTGCAGATAAAGAGGTTGAGGGAAGAGCTGGAACGGCGTCTTTGATAGGCAGGGATGTGTTGAACACAGGGAAGGGTTCAGATAAGAGGACGCCCCACTCGTGGTACTTTTAAGGTCAATGTAGGGAGACAGAAAGAAAGGAAGCCAAAAGAGGAAACTCCTTTTCCTGTCTTTGGCTTTCATTCTGTTCTCTATCCATGTTCCAATTGGAAAACAGACATTGGCATCACCTCCAACATTTACATTTACTAAGTATTCCTATCCCTGCTGGGGGAACGCCCCAACTGAAGCCACGACTAAGTCTGGTTTCATTGGCCTCTGTTCAAGTCCTAAAAGCGAGATTTACACAACTCACAAACAAGTCTTTACTTGCTTGTTTGCATTGCAGACTCTAGAGGCTGAGTACTATGAACGAACAGGAGAGGAAATCCCAGCCGGTGATCAGTAGGGGATTCCAACAGTCATGGTAAAGTGGCATGGGTGGAAGCAGAGAAAATAATAAAAGTGAAAGAACATGAAATAGAAGAAGTAGGATGGGGTCCGTGAAAAGGGAGGTCTTCTTGTGTAGCCTGCTGGGGACTTTCCTTTTTTTTTACTTCTGTGGAAATGTTATGGCTCAACCCTCTGTTGGGTGAAGAAGTTCCCTATACTGGAATTTCAGACTCACTTACAGGAATAACAAACTTTTATTTATCCTCCTATTACTGGCTGGGGAAAAAACAATGATTTACTCTACATTTTTACTTTTGTTTTGGGAAAGAAAATCCCCTCCACAGAGAAGTTGGCCTACCAATGGTCTACTCATCAAACGAATTACTGAAAGGCCCCTTGAAAGTCAATCCCTCCAACTATTATCTTCTGCATCGGTTAGGGTACACTCAATATCGGGTAAATCCCAAGCTGTCCCAGGTCAGAGGTTATACACCAGGGGTTTGCAAATCCAACTCCTGAAGGTCGGTATGGAGTTTAGAGCCTGCTTTATCCTCAGAGACCAGGTCGTCTGCATGTTTGTCGCAGTTAAAGCAGATATGCTCCCCCACCTTCTGCAGACACTCAGATACACCTCCACAGATTGCAGGTGACCACAGACAGTGCCGCAGATAGCGTCGCAGGTAGGAGAGAACGGAGGCCTGTGATTGGTCAATTCTACTTCCTGTTTGGTACCTAATGGCAGAAACTCTGGCTGTAGTGCCGTCCACAATGCCTGGCACACTATCCCAGACACTGCACAGGACGCTAGTTTGTAGCTCTGTGCCGCGGTCTGTTTGTTTACACCCGAAGCCAAAACACTCCGCCTGATGGCCAGTCTTTCAGGAACACTCACAGGTGATCTGTGTTGAACAATCCTACTTGGACAATCCTACCTAGTTCGTGATTGTCCGTTGTGGCATGGATTACCATAGCACAAGCCATGCTCAAAATTGGGTATAAATAAAAAAAATCTGCATCATACATGCGACAAGCTAACTACAACACACTGCTGCGGAAGTATACACAGCCCTTAAGATGCGTCCTTAGACCAGAATAACTGTTTCAAGAAATTAAAAGATGAGGAGGACTCTGGAGAAATTGAATGCATACTGAGGAGGTAATTCAACCAATTGATTCAGGTGTGTTGAACCAAAGATTAATCTAAAAGTTGCAGGATAGTGGCCTGCAGGAACTGGAATTACATACCTTTGGTATACACAACACTTTCAGTACGTTCTGGGTGATCACTGGGGTGTTCTCCAGTGTAACATACCAGAAATCTCAAAAAAGAGATTCCCTAATGCCTAAAGTAGCTCAGCTTACTGTGACACTAAAGAGCATCACCCTTAATCAAGTTTCCATTAGTTGATAAGAGTTAAACAAATTGGAGGAAGCAAATGTGAAGGTATCCAGGGTCTCCACCTAAAAATAACAATAACAATTGAACTTTATTGATCTCACATTGGAGAAATTTACCTCTGCATTTTAACCCATCCCTTTAGGGTGATCAGGGGGAGCGTGGGGAGCAGTGTGGGGTTAAGGGTCTTGCTCAGAGACCCAGAGTGCAGGCTGCCTAGGGCTCTAACTACTAGACCAACACAACACCAAAATAGGCCATAATCATAGCTGAGGGTTCAGGCATAGACAGACGAGAACGTCTTGGCTAAAGCTCTTTATTTACAAAAAAAAAATCAATTTGTCTCATGAGTGTTTTCAAACGTCCCGTTTAGTTTTTTAGATTTCTTTGGTCTAGTTCCTGCTCTACAAAGAAGAAGTATTATTTGTTAGCATAAAACTGTGTTGTCTGGATATGATGTATTGATAATACGTTCCACTTTTTTCGTCTCAGATTTCTTCTCTATGACGCAGCATTAGAAAAGACTTTGTGACCCTCTCCAGTCTGAAACCATGACACTCCTGTTACTAGTCAATTACTGCTCAATCCTGCCGTACCTGACTTTAAAATGATTTATTTTTCTCCACCTTCCAGCGCAGAGACTATGATGAAGTAGTGCCATAAACAATCATTAGCATCCGATCCTCCTGCAGAGTGTTGATGCCAAGAGCCAGGGTGTGTTGTCCCAACATGATCGTTGGCTCTGGTGTTGTGTGTCTGACGGACAAGTTGGGCTTGTTTCTGCTTTGCCGGAAAAACATGCAGGGTTTTTACCTTCCAAACGACCTTGCTTCAACAGAGAGTGATGCGAGGCGAGGATGAAAAGAAATAGAAAGTTCCCGTCCTCAGGGATTTGCATCAGTGCAGCCGACAGCAGAAGAGGAAGGGAACTCAGAACCGCACTATGTAAACATCCATTTAAAGAGGCTGTATTAACTCTCACTGCTGCAGGGATCGATAAGCAGGTGAAAGATGGGAAGCAGGGCACTTTGTCTTCCCCACACAGCATCGTTTGTGTGTAGTCTAAAATAATTTAGCTCTTTTTCTTTATTCTCCCATGATGCTTTAAACTTTCACCGTTATCTGAAGTAACCTGAAACATAGACGTGTGCAATCGCAAACTGGGCTGGGACAGGAATTACTGGATGTGGGTGGATGTTTTTCTGTTTCTGAGACAGTGGGTGTGGGACAGATTGGCGGTGTCTCTCAGGTTAAAGAGGATGTGTCTGCGTGGCAGTAGATAGAGAGGGGGAATAAAGGCCTAGTGGGGGTGTTTGGGGGGAGGGATTATTGTATTTATTCCATGTCTGGTTCAGGAAGGAGAGGTCAGGGGGGTGAGATAGATTTAATATTAGGGGCAGAGATACTAACACCGTCTCTAATGAATCTAAAGGAAGCTCTGGGGTCTAAGAAGGATCGGCAAGCAGCTTAAGAAAGGGTCTTTGGGGGGAGCTTTAACCAGTCTGATCCTATCACAGCTGATTTATCACTCATCTTCTTCCATGTGTGAGCAGTATAAAGACAAACCACGCTCCAGACATAACCAGCAGTCTAATCCTCAAGCTACATAAAATCTGCCCCCCTTCCAGCTGACATCTGTCTGTTTATGTATCCAGTTCGTTCATACATGTGGCACGGACGGGTCTGTCCTCTTACTCACCCCTTACATTAGGCATCCCCAAAGTCGGTCCTCGAGGGCCGCTGTCCTGCAGGCTTTAGATGTTTCCCTGCTTTAGCACAGCTGATTCTGATGATTGCAGTTCAGCAAAAGCCTGTTAATCAGCAATCAATGAAAATTAGCTTTGCAGAAGCAGGGCAACCTTTAAAACTTGCAGAACAGCGGCCCTCAAGGACGGACTTTGGGGATGCCTACCTTACATCTTTATCTGTGCAATTCAGTTTTATGAAAGTTTTTTTTTAACACTTTCTGGACGCTGGAGCAAAGAAATATTTCCTACTTGGGTTCTGGCAGCTGTATGTGTCGCAGCCCATTAGCCAACATAACGGTGACGTTGACTTCTGCTATAGTGACATGGTATAATACTTTTTCACTTCCCTTTTTTGCATGCAGATTAATTCAGACGAACTCTTATTTCAAATATGGCACTTATAATTTGATAGGTGACTAACAATAGTAGATTCTTTATAGCAAAGTTAATAATCCAGAATACACCTGTTTTTGTAAAAATGTAACTTTCCCTTGACAGTTATTGAATAAACCAAACAAATAAACATGTTGGACTAAAACTTAGGTTGTAATGTGGTACGTCAAAGAAAAAATATATATATATTTTTAAATATGTATCTTTTAGGTAATGAATTAGGAAGTACCAAAAATGAAACTTTTTTTTGTATAGACATCATTAAGCTTTAAAAATGATCGATTCTTTTAACCTTCTAGTAAAATGAAACGTGATTTATTATGAAGATATTTAAACCTAACTAACTTACTTAAAAAAGAGAAGAGGCATTTTGGGTTTTCAAACCTCTGGACAAGATTTTTTTCATAAAGACGACTGAACGAAATTAAAAGAAGTTTATTGGACTTCAGTATTGCTGCATGTAAAGGATATGCTTTAAATGTTAATTTGAAAAAAAAAAAAAACATTTTATAAGTCATAATTTGAAGGGTACTATAGAATAAAACATGGAAGCGTATTGCATTCATCAAAGAAAAAAAAATGTATATTTATAAAAAATAAAACAGAAAAAAAAAAAAATATATATATATATATAAAATATGTCAGACCTAAAAGTATAAAATCTGTCAAATAAATGTTGAAAAACAAAAAATAGAAATGTTTTTTAAATAATTGCATTTAAAGAAATGCCTTTAAGAAATGAAATATTTAAAAAATGTTTTAATTAAACGTTTTTCAAAGTTTCGTTTCTGAATCGCATCTTCTTCTTTTTTCTTCTTTTTTTTACTTTTTATTTAAAAAATGTGTTGTTGTTTTCCACGCATTCCTCTAGCAGACATGTTCTTTGCTTGCATCAATAATGGAACAAAATGACTCCATACTTATCATACTTCTAGCCAGCAGAGACTGTCATAGCCATTTGAGCACTGGAAAAAGTCAAAATCTAGAAAAGTAATTTTTTCTTAAAATAAGGGCTTTTATTGTTGAATTGATAAGGTAAAATAGACATTTTGCATATGGAACAAGACAATTTACATTTAAAATAAGTTATTTCAAGTGCATATTATCTAATTATCTTTTTTTAAGAGTAAAAATACTCATTACATTGGCTAATCATCTCATTTTCCTACTTAATCAAGGGTAAATACACTTAATTTAAGACATTTGTACTCGTTTCTAGATCGTTTTTCCAGTGAGGTGAAACAGGAGGAAGGGTCAGGTCCATCACAGGACAGAGTTTTGTCACCAATTATATCTTCTCCTTTTGCTGTTTTCAGCTCGTACACTTTAGGGACGGATTAAACAGGAAAACAGAAACCAAAAGCTGAAAATAAAAGTAAGGGACGGCTTGGTCTGTTATGATGTAGGGACTTTGGTTTAGATTTGGCTATTGTGAGTTGTGGTTTTTGTGATCTCACTCAGCTTTTTTTTTTCTTTGTGGGGATTTGTATTCTGGTCTTTTTGGGTTTTGACATTTTGAGTCATTCTTTTGTAGTTTTGTGTCGTACTAGATTTGTTTGGGTTTTTCCCCTGGGCCTCTGAATTTCTTTGTGAAGTTACTTCCTTATTAGATCCTGCTGTGAGTTCTCTGTTAACCAGCTCTGTTTACAAGCCTCTCCTCTTGTGGTCCGTGTTTTGCTCTCACGCTCTGAGCTACTACCTGCAAAGATCTCACTGTTGTCTGGATTCTCCATATAAATATTTTCAGTGTTTCTCATAAACCTCATGATTGATTCCATTTAATCCAGTGGGGAAGAATTTCACATATTGAGAAAATCAAGCTGGTTTCTTTAACAATACCAATTAAAATGAAGTAAACCTGTTTATCTATTTATGATTTAACTCATTATCAGGGATCCAGACACAGTCATGCATTTACCCAGTCCTCTCTATCCCTCTAAGTTGAAATAATATTGAAGAAAGCATAGTTATCATGTAAAATCTCAATT
>NW_015150525.1:1277867-1287203 GCF_000732505.1 Cyprinodon variegatus | reverse complement strand
ATGCCTTTCCGCCTGTCTGTGTGGTCGTCCGTCTCGATTTCAGTGCCGGGGCGTCATTTTTAAAAACCGAGGAACATCTACAATGGAAAACTATGACGAAAGCTTAATCGAGGAGGTTCGCTCAGAACCTGTTCCTCTTTGATGTCTAGAAACTCTAGATCCATCTTAGTGATCGTTATATCTTGCAGACACACCATTGTTGTTTTGGAAGATAAACACTCGCCGCCAAACTTATGGCAAGTTCTCGAATAGGCTCCCCCTTGTTCTTTGCCGGGAAACTGTTGTATGTCCCTAGAAATTCCAGACGAACGGTGCAGAAGCATACCAGCAAAACTGGTTCTCGACCAGACCCAAGCAACATTTGATGTGTGCGGTTGTAGAAGTCTAATTCTGCCGTTAAGTGTGATTGTGTGTGTGCATGGTTGTGTATCTTTGTGTTGCCCTGCTGTTACCCCGTCCAGGGTATACCCTGCCTCTCGCCCATATACTGCCAGAGATAAACTGCAAAAACGATCTAGAAATACATAAAAGATTCTTAAATGAATTGTATTTACCCTGATTTTGAGTAGGTAAATAAGATGGATTGTCAATGGAATTAGTAGCTTTATTCTAAGAACAAGACGATGAATTATCTTATTGTAAGAGTAAAAACACTCATTCCATTGGCAAAGGTCTTATTTACCTACTCAAATTAAGAGTGAATACACTTAATTTAAGAATTCTTTTACTTATTTCTATATAGCTTTTAGCAGTGTGAGACCCTAATGGAATAAGTGGGAGAAGATGGATGGATGGAATTAGACGTGTTTCCATCCACTGGGGCGAATAAATGTCATAAAAAGCATGATGTCACAAAAAGCTCCCATGTCTGAGGATGAAGAGAGCACATCCAGCCAGTCACAGTCAGAGAAACTGGACTACACTGAAAAACAGGCCCATCTCCAAAATCTTTAAACAAAGGTGTTGATGGCAGCAGCACAGCTGATATTTCTCTCCAGGATGGAGTCACAGCCAAACAGGAACAGAACAGATGAAGCTACTATGATGAGAAAAAGCAGAGGGAGCATCTGTTCTAATCGGGTAAGTTGTATTGACTTGCTATGTCAGAACTTCTTGGGAAGATATCTTAACTCCCTTTTAGCCTCACTGTTTCATGCTTGCAATCAAGCTCTACTCAACAGAACTCTACATTACATTTCCTGCAACAGAAGAATTTAGTTTCAACAGAAACGTTTCTGCTTGCATGTCACAAACCATGGAGTCCGTGACTGCAGATTGTTAGCATCTAATGAGATCAAAGGGATTACCTTCTTCTGCTAAGTTACCCCCTACACTTTCTCCACATACCAGCCACTAAACCTCGTCTGGGCCATCGCTGTTAAACTTTGCAGAGTTTCTAATGGAATAAACTCTTCAGGAAGTGAAGAGTCCAGTTTGTCCAGTTTATCATTTAAAAGGATTAACTGGGTTTCCTTCCAGGGAGCGCCTATAAATAGCACTTATCAGTCTGCAGTGAGGCTGCACTGGAGATGCTGCTTCAAAGGCTGCAGGATGACGTCACTCGGGAAGAGAACTGCTGGTGAAGAAGTCGTGTTTGGTCAGGGTCTTATCAGGCGTACGCAGGAGGTCAAACACACCCAGAGAAGAGCTGAAACCCCCCTTTGTTTTAAAGATTTGTGTCTGCAGTGCCCAGCCTATATTCACTCCCTGACTCCTTTCGCCCCAGCAGCACTTCAGGCTAATGTTACATCATGTACTCATCGGGCCCCTGAAAAAGAAACACATTAGCTCAGTCCTTTATTTGGGTAAAACATGGGGAAAATCAATGCTGTCGGCTTTTTGCAGGCTCCATCTTTCCTCAAATTTCTGCCACACAGAACTAAGTCAATATCATAATTCACTTAGGGAGGACTTGAAGGGGAACAAACTGAGGGTGTGTTTTGGGTATGTCTGACTGGGACGGTGACTGGCTGGTGATGAAAAAGCAACTGCAGCATTCGGCTGACTTGGTCTACCTGGTTATTTCTGCTGTAAACCAGTCTGCAGCCTGGATGAGGGAGAAATATGGAAGGCCAAAAGTGCCAAAATGTAATAATTCACTTTGTTTATTTATTTGTTTATTGTATTTTATTGAACAGTTTAAAATAAAAAAGTGTTTTTTTAATTTATTTTTTTATAACATTTTTACTTTTGTATGAACCATTACCAGACGTCAAAGAAAAATCTCCATCTCAGGAAATGTGAGAATAAAGTAATTTTATTCTTAACTAATTCTTCATGAAATATCTGTATGTGAAAACTGTAAGTTATCACTTCAAATTAATCGATAAACAATTTAAATATTTAAAAGGTAAACTTTTGTTTTTAAACACAAATAAATAATTCAAAGCAAAAGATATGTTAAAATATTATTTTATATCATCATTCATATCAAGTTTCTACCTTCCAAATCCATTACTGGCTCTGGTGGAAAACTGTGACAGGTTAAATAAATTCTCCCTGTAATTCAGCACAGGACTGTACTGAAGAGGATAAGGGCCACTGAAAAAAAAATTAACTGATTTTTGAATTTTATTTCAATTTAATATGGGAAAACATCAGAATTCTGACTTTAATCTCAGAATTCTGACTTTTTCTCAGAATAGATGTGGGAGCACTCAGCTTCACTGACAAAGATGTGAGTTGTTTGGGAGGGTCAGTGACACATTGGTGGAAAATAATGGAATTAGGCACATTTTTACGTGTCCAAGGGGTCCCTGGTGATGCTGTTTCATTAATGGAAGAGCAAAACATGATTAAAACAACAGAGCTGGTTTGGTCTTTAAAACAGACATGGCTACAGCTTGATGCTTACATGTTTGTTAGCTGTCAGAATTCAGTCAGAATTCTGTCGTTTTACCCATATTAAACTGAAATAATATTTCAAAATCAGTTAACTTTTTTTTATTCTTTCAGTGGCCCTAATCCACTTCCGTAGGACTGTGACACAAGTACCGGAACTGAAAAATAACATTGAGAGGATTGTAAATGGATAAGATTGAATAAAAAATAATAATTATTGGATTGTAGTTATTTTGGTGCTGCACAGGCAGAGATATTCCCTTACACAAAAAGCGACAGGAATAGTTCAGTCAATAGCGAGTGAGAGACAAAGACTAAAAGGGCTTCAGGGCTTTGGTGTCCAGTGATGGACAGAATGGCCGACACAAAACAGAAACATTCTGGCCCACAGCCAGCCTCTCTCTGAGCCCGCACCAGCCTAACCTGTCCACTCATCAACTTTTTTCTCCCATCTGAAATACTGACCTTCCATCCAAGGTCGTGATAAACCTCAGCACATATTTATGGCCATGATCATACCTGAACTGGTAAGCAGGGATCCGTTCGATGAGGATCTTCGCAGGATTCTCAAGCCGTCGCTCCAGGAGCGAGACTTGGGCAGCCTCTTCAGCAGCCGGCCCAGCCGCCGTGACACCTGACCGAAGCAGGCGCTGCCGGCCTCCCCTTCCGAATCCCCCTTCACTTCTTCCAGACACAGAGACACCTGACCCAGAAAAGTCCTCCTCACCGTTTCAACCCTGCCCGGCCCCTCCATTCCCTCCTCCTGCCCCGGTCGGAGAGCTGTTATCTGTGGCCCGGATGGAGCATGCTGGCACCATCCGTTGGGTACCGTCCGATGGGTGTAGCCGTCGCTGGACCTTCTGTCCTGTCGCCGGCTGACCCTGTTCCTCTGCGGACTCCCCCAGCGCCAGCCCACCCACTGCCCCCCTCTGCCATCCCAGCGGAGCCACTCTGCCACCGGTGCCACGCTCCGAATAAACAGCCCCTTCTCCACACGCTCCACCACCCCTCCACCTGTTCTCCCCACGGACTCCCCTATGCTCCTGAACGCCGCAGCTCACACCTGAACCTGGAGACTTCAATCCTGAATCCGTTCCCACCTCGTCCTGCTGTTACCGCTGCTCCCTCATCCTCTCTCCGTCTACTGCAGCACCCACACACTCTGCAGCAGCAGCCAGCCAGCTTAAAGAGACACAGACCCCCAAATACAAACACTCCTCTCAAGCTTCTCTCCTCTTCCCTCCAGCTACGAAAATAATTTCTTTTGAATATCAAACTCCAGATAGATGATCACTGATGCTTCTCCCACCTTTAAGTCTCCTAGCTGAGGGGAAGTGAGTCAGCCAGTCAATCTCGCCCCACCACAGCATATCTGGTCTGTGTGAAGCGGATACATCACCTCCAGCCTGTGTATGTGTGGGTCGAGATGACGTGCGGTGCGTCGGTTATTAATATGCCCTGTGAACAGGAAAGAAGGAGAGCGACAGAGTCCTACTCCTGTCCCAGTTCTGAACCAGAAGAAACTGGCCCATGTGCTCGACACGTTGACTCACAAGTATGAAATAATCCCAAGAATCGCGTCAGAAGTAGGATATATACTGAGATTTAACTTTGTTCTTTCTGGTGTCTAAAGAAGCTCTGCAGTCCCCAGAACGTCCGACCCAAGGGCATCCTAAAAATAACTTCACTCTACTTCAATGCAGACAGTTCAGGAGATGCAGTGAGAAAAATTTATAAATGAATTTTTTTTTTCTGAATTCCCACCCCAAACTGCAACTTGAAAAGCTATTAACACTGCTTGGACTTTTTCATGATGCGGCAACCTCTAATCTCTTTAGATTTGATCATCACTGCATGTCATACATTTATATTCTGGGCCAATGCTTCATAAAAAAACCTGTCCATTCTCTCCTATGCTTGAAACATTGCTAAAGGATACAAAAAGAAAAATAAAGAATAAAGTTCTGGCTTATTTGGTCATTTTTGATGCTTTCTGACGATTCTCAATCCAATTTGGATCTAGGCTTTAACTAGGGCACTGTCACATGGGAACATGAAGCTCAGACAGCATGGATAGGGTCACTGTCCTGCTAGAAGAGAGCTTCCAAAAGTAAGGGCCCCAGTGGGAGGTCACGAGACAACATGCTGGGGTCACAAGATGGTTTCCACAATTTTTTGTGATGTGATCCCTGAGATACCAACAAAGATGGAGCAGGCACCGTGCAAAGGGAGGAGGATTTACGTGACCAACGGGGAGCAAAAAGCAGTGATCGTCTGTCCGAACGGTCAGTTAAATGAGTTCACAATAAAGTTCACTATATAGTCCCCGCGCTATATAGTGATTGCGGGATTTAGGGCGAACGTCAGGACACCGTAAGCTTGTATGAGCTATGAGAACAGCAACTTTTAAATAGTCGTACGCATTTAATAGGCGTTCACTCTCGGGAGCGGGTACAGGGTTGTGCATGTGCGAGTGGAGAGGGCGGGTCTTTTAAAAAACTCGCAAAAATCCACCACAATACCTTTTAAATATGGTTACTACGAAGGCTATATACTCATACTTGATTAACTCACTGCATGTTTCAACACATTTCTTTCTCATGCTAACGCTACTAACATGAGATTAAAATCAGCTACTGTGAAGCAAAGAGCAACAAATCCAGCAAGTCAAAGCACTGGATCCAAAACAGTATGACAACCGGGAAACATTTAATCACATATTAATCTGACATCAGACTGTCTGTTACTCCAATCACTCCACTGCTGGGATATAATCCCACGGGAGACAGTCAGAGCTGCTGGGATTAGAGTGGCTGCAATTCCCAGACTATTCCTACCTACTTCTCCACAACAAAAGGAATTAGCAGGATAAATAAATTAGGGCTGAAACTATTAATTGGATCAATTGATGATCGAAATAATCGTCACCTAATTTAGCAATCGATTAATCGTTAACTGTAGTGTAGAATCTTTAAAACATTCCTTAAACTGAGAGAGCAGTAATGATATCAAAATTATAAAAACAAAATATAAAAATTTTGCGTTTAAGATAAAAAAAAAAAACATTTTTCATCTGTCACCATGCTCTATCCAGAACTCCTAAAGTGGGAAAGTTCTAGTTTAACCTGGTTTAATTTCGTAAAATGTCTTCTTTAAGCTATCCAATTATAAACCGAAAAAAGAAATGACAGGTTAATGGATTTGCCTAACAATTGTTAGTTGAGGCCCTAAAATAAATCAAATAAAAACAATTTATGATAGCTAAAATTATAAAAAAAAAAAAAAACTAGGGCAGCACCTATGGATTATTCTAATAGCTGATAATCTATTAATCATATTCTCAATCGAAAAAAGAAACTTCCAGTAAAGTCAACAAAAATTTAGAATATATAAAAAAAAAACACATTTTAAATGTACGACGAAGTATTAGGGCCAGGCTAGAGATTTTTTTTCCTTCTATTACAAGAATTAAGTCGTAAAATTGCAAGAAGAAAGTCGTAACATTATGAAAATAAAGTCGCAATAAGAATAGTTATAAAATTACGAGAAAAAAGTCGTAACATTATGAGAATAAAGTAATATTATAAGAATAAAGTTGTAAAATTACAAGAATAAAGTCGTAACAAGAATAGTTATAAAATTACAAGAACAAACTTGTAAAATTACAAGAATAAAGTAACATTACGAGAAAAAGTCACAACGAGAAAAGTCTTAGAATTACGAAAATAAAGTCATAATACGAAAAGAATAAAGTTTAGCACCAGCATCAAACTGGGCAGCAGGTCAAAGTGGACTCAGGCTGCTGATTGGTGGAGCTGGTCGGCCGCCATATGCTGGTCGGAGCTTGAAGCTTTTTTTCTGAAACGGGTTGTTGTACGAATACTTCATTCTTGTAATATTGCAACTTCATTCTTGTAATATTGCAACATTATTCTCGTAATAATAAGACTTTATTCTTGAAAAAAACAAAAATATCTAGCCCGGCCTTAATGCTCCGTCATATTTTCTAATCCCCAGACTCACTAGAAACCAGTTTCCTCACCAGAAACAAATTTTGATTTTTTTTCTCCATAGGAACATTATTATCTGACATTATTAAAACCATTTAACCATTTTAACTTTATTCTTGTAATGTTACGACTTTATTCTCAAAATAAAAAAACAAATAAACAAAAAAAATCTAGCCAGGTCCTAATACTCCGTTGGTATAAACGAACTGCAAATGACAAAACAAACAAACAAAAAAAAATACTGGCTAAAAAGAAAATTGAGCTAACGGCTTATATGGCTAACATGAGTCAAATTCTCATACTTATCATCACCAGAAATAAAATGATATAAAAAGTGGTCAAATTTATCTATTTGATTTTTTTTATTCTTATAAAAATGAATAAAAGGAGCCACAACCTGGTATTTTACATAAACCAAACTACTAAAACTGTCTTTAAATTCATATTTAATCATTTTTTAGTATAAAAATAAATAAATAGAGCCCCTCTTTTTTCATGCAAGCCTACGCAAGAGAAATGCACAACTGTGGATCTAGCATTAGCAACATTAGCAGTCTGCAATGTTAAGCCAATGCAAACTGCTAATCTTTCTATATCCATATGAAAATGCACATACACAAGCTGTATTTCAGGGGCCTGTAGCTGTATTTATTTAAAAATAATTCAACGTATTTTAAGACGATTTCAGGAGGACACCAGATTATGACTCCTTTAACATAATTTACAGTGAACTGATGGGCTTTGTAGAGTTTGCTTTATTTTCTGCTCAGTTACAGCCCAACATATCACTGTTTTTTATGCAGTGCCTGTGCTGTATTTTCTTTTTTTTTTATGTGGGAACATTATATCACCCATGACACTCTCATCTAACTGTCAAGCTGAGGAATGAAAATCAAAAACCAAAAACAAAACCTACAAAGATGAAAGGTGGCAGCACAGTCAGAGGGAAAGCAGTGCAGGGAGGAGGCTGAGCGTGGAGGTTACACTGAAGGGCTCCTTTACAGGGCAAGGCCGCAGCGGTCCCCTGTGGGACTTGAGCAGCTTGGGGGGGGCGCAGTAAATCCAAGAAGTGCCGACGGAGCGAAGCAACCAAAACAAAGATGCAGAGTAATGCTTGTGGTCGCATATCTCCATCTCTTGTCCCCTGTTATTTGACGGGAGTAGCTGGAAGGCAATTATAGGCCCATGTGTGCTGCTTCTATTCTGACACTTGTGTTTGCTTTTCTTTGCCTAGCGTACCCTAAAATGACTGACCTTGTGTTTTTACCCTCAGGTTTCTGCAGCACTCTCACCTCCGATGATGCGTGGAGACGGTCGAGGCAGCTGGCAGCACAGCGCAGATACTGGGCTTTTCACAGGTGTTCATACCCTGAAGCTTATTGCACGTTTTTTCATTAAACAACCAAATCCTTTTAAATAACTTATCATATTCCTGCTGCTATTTTATAAACCCCAGATTTGTTGAAACCAAAACGTGTTTTGATAACGTCTTCTCTGCATTGTAAAAAATTATCTTGGAATAAGTAAAAAATTTCTTGAACCAAGTGTATTTACCCTGAATTTGAGTAGATAAATAAGATGATCTGCCAGTGGAATGAGTACTTCTATTCTTCAAATAAGAGAAGTAGATCATATGCACTTAAAATAGGAAAATGCAATTATTTTTTTCTTATTTCAAATGTAAACAGTCTTGTTCCATTTGCAAAGTGTCTCTCTTGTTTCCTCAATTCAAGACAAAATGCACTTATTCTAAGAAAAAATGACTTATTTAGATTAAAGTTTTTTTTCCAGTGTGCTCTTGGTGATGCTACTTCTTCTATAAAGTTCTCTGACAAACCTTTACACTGGATTTTATTTTATGCAAGTAGACGTAAGGTTAAAATAATGCAATTTCTCTAAATGATTTGAGAGTAAATTTGCTGATCTTCCATCCATCCATCCATCCATCCATCCATCCATCCATCCAGTTTCCGTCATGTTTTATCCCAGCTAGGGTCACAAGGAGTGCTGGGAGAATTTAGAGCAGCCAATTAACCAAACAGTCATGTTTTTGGACTTTGGGAGGAAGCCGGAGTACCCAGAGAGAACGCATGCTCAGGCAGAACATGCAACTCCATGCAGAAAGACCCAGAACGTTCTTGCTGCAATGCAGCAGTGCTACCTGCTGCTCCACTGAGCAGCCCAATTTTATTCACATTCATTTCAATATTACATTTTTTCCAATTGCATTTTTTTCACAGTTTTTATATTCTTTTATTTCATTTTTTAGGCTGAGTTTTACTAGTTAAATTCTTTTTTAAATTTTTCATTTTTACTGATTAAATTTTCTTCTCTTCATGCAACACACAAATGCTCACATATTGACAAATGCAATCTTTTGCCAACATCCCTGCAGACCAATAGGAATTAGGGATGCACGATATTGGGATTTTGGCCGATATCCGATATGCCGATCTTTTAAAACTGATGTAGCCGATAACCGATA
>NW_015150525.1:1275074-1276858 GCF_000732505.1 Cyprinodon variegatus | reverse complement strand
GGCTTATAGTCCGGTGCGGCTTGTATATGTACAAATCATGCAATTTAGCTTCTGCTGCTTATATTCAGGTGAGGCTTATAGTATGAAAATTACGGTAATTTTCTATGAAAACCTGTTGTGTTTTTCTTATTAAATGTTTGTCAAAATGTTTCTGGATTGCAATTTCAACTTTAGAAAAATGTATTTTTTTCAAATCATCATTTACAAATCAGGTTCTTTGTTTGCAGCAATAATGGAACAAAATTTGCTCCGTACTCGGCCGCCACAGTAACTACTGTGATCCACAGTGAGTGGAGTTATTTTGCAGTAGAGAAACTGTGTCTCCCTGTGATTAATGCTCCAGTAATCGCTGCTCTTGCTCCAGCGAGCTCATGCTGATAGTGCTCTAAATCACACAGCTCTGCAGTGCTGGACCAACTCCTGCTCTTTTCCCGCATCATGTTAGGTTTCCTCCTCACAAACATCCTTTATTTCTCTTTCTTCCCATAATTTGGCCACATTTTTCCTTAAAATCCCCAACTAACCCAGTAACCTTCAGCCTCCTTTTTCCTCTAAAT
Organism: Cyprinodon variegatus; assembly: GCF_000732505.1. Lineage (NCBI taxonomy): Eukaryota > Metazoa > Chordata > Actinopteri > Cyprinodontiformes > Cyprinodontidae > Cyprinodon > Cyprinodon variegatus. Next base: position 1,276,301 of record NW_015150525.1, on the reverse strand, counting down.
CTAGAGTTCATTCTCCCATCCTTTCCTCCTCTGTTCTGGTTTATCCCACGCTGCTCTACAGTGTTGCTGACACCATGCTTGCTCAGCAGCCACACAGACATTCACATACATATAGCGCCTGGGTGGCGTGAAGCTCGCTGAGCTTCTTGGAGCAGACTTTAGTGTTTGCAGCAAAACACAGACTCTGTGTTTACATGTCAACACGTAAACTCATGACCAGGTGAAACTAGCTGCTAAACCATTTATTTGTCCCTCAATAGTTAGGACAGCAACAAATAAATGATTTTTATTATTTGAAAGCTGGGTTTCTCCTACCCCAGAGTGTTTTTTTTAAAGACAACTACGTGTTAATTCATGACATTTAACCCTGTTTTTCAAAACACCTGTTTTGTTTTTATTTAGTTAAATAGCTGATTTATCTTTTTAACTCATTGAAATATTTTCAAAAGCATAGCAGAGTTGGTAAACACTTCCCAAAACCCCATCATGGCATCAGGTTTATATTTTCTTACTGCAGCAACAGAAACATCTCTTTGCAGGATGATTTTCACTCTCCTTCCTCACTGTTATACTGGTGAGAGTGGGAATACTGGGAGGCAAAGCTGGCAGGACGAGATAAAGGGATTTAAACTAAAGGCTTCTGGTTCAGTCTGTGGAGTGAAATAATTGGATATGTTCATCGCACATTTTTAGAGTCCAGCGACACTCGTTCCACCCAAGGCCAGCGGGGGGGCCTCAAAAGCACCCACACAATATCAAGTAGATCTCAAAAAGTGAGATTTGTAATACAGTCTAGAATTTAAGTAAAAATGGTAGTTTGCGAACAAATATAGATAATGGGGGGAAAAATAGCAAAATTTGACTATGTTTCAGTAAAATGTACTAACTATATAGTTTTGCTTTGATATTAGAGTATTCTAAACACAAAAATAACAGATTAAAATAGAAGGGAAGATCATTTATTAAAAAATAAAGAACTTTCCTATTTTCCATATTCTGGCATAATTCCCAGGTTTCCACCCACAGGGTTTATACAGGGATGGGTAACTCTAATTTAATGCTTTTTAATAAGGGGTGGAACGATTCAAGAAATCTACGGTTCGGTTTGGTTCACGTTTTCATGGTCACGGTTCAGTTCGGTATATGTTGATTGTTACACCGAAAAATTATTTTTTTTAATAAAAATTAATGAAAAAATAAAAATTAATGAAATTAATGAAAAAATAA
>NW_015150525.1:1271674-1272841 GCF_000732505.1 Cyprinodon variegatus | reverse complement strand
AACTGAACCGAACGGTTCCGACGGTTTTCATAAACCGTTCCAGCCCTATTTTTAATGCTCTTTTAAAATATATATATAAAACACGGCAAAATAATTTATTATCTTTACCATCGACAGGTTGCTGCCATATCCCGAATTCCTTGTTTTCCAGCTACTTTTGTTGAAATTCCCATTCTCTAGCTTTTCCTCCGCCTCAAGCTTCTTTTCCGAACATATGGGTTTACAATCAACCAGAAGCAGTTCCTCGCAAACATGCGGAACCAGATATATCTGATCAAATATATCTGATGTAATTGTTTCGTATAAACTTTTTTTTTTTTATAAGTATTTTAAATGCCAGGATAATCACATTTAATGAATGTTAATGCCAATTAGGGCCTTCATTTAAAAAATAATAATTTAATGACTTTTAATGATTCTTTAATGACCCGCGGAAACCCTGATCCAGTTTCAGATTTTTTAATGATAATTTCGTAAAACTATAAACGCATTTAAAATGCAAAGGTATTGTGCCTTTCAACTCTAAAAAAAAATGTGCGTGCTAGATCATGCAGGAGCCAAATTTCTCCTCGTGCACACCCTGTTTAAAATGTGCTGTTCTCATAGCTAACTTGAGCTACAAGATGATCACTGCTTTTTGCTCCCGATTGGTCACGTAACTCCTCCTCCACTGCACGGTGCATACGCCATCTTTGTTATTAGTCGCCGTTGTCGGGTAGTGACAGCCTATGGCGGCAGTGGGCCGCACTGACAGCAAATCCCAGACTGCTTTAAGAGGAGAGCTCTCTGTGCAAAGCACTCTGGGATATATCTGCCTCTTCTGAGGCCTTCTCATAAACTTCGTAGACACTGTTTCTCTTATGACCCTGGGTCATTTTCAAAGAACAACGGTAAGAAAGGTGACCTTCAATGACTGGCTGGAACTGTAGCTCACCACCAAGGGTGTAACTTTGTGATAACATTTGGTGGGGACACTCTAAGAGGGGGGGCTGAAGGACCTACAGTTACTCGACACAAACACTTTCAATAGGGTTTGTATTTTCCAAAAATGAGCTCAACAAACATATATTTATTAAAGCCTTCTTATTGTTGAGAACACAAAAGAACCAAAATACACTGATATTTATGATTATGGGTAGTTAGACATTAATGTATAAAAAAAAAGGG
>NW_015150525.1:1268089-1269384 GCF_000732505.1 Cyprinodon variegatus | reverse complement strand
CATCGCAATAATTCAAGTATCGTGATGCATCGTGATAGAATCACATCGTGGCCTGTGAATCGTGATTCGAATCGAATCGTGACTCCTTTGGCAATACCCACCCCTAATGTATTCCGTAAAAATTAAAAAAATATCCACTGGACTTGGTTTCCAAGATTTGAAGATGTTTTGCCACCTCTCCAGGAAGCTTTCTCAATTCAAATGTCTGGATCCGCAGTGAGTTTGAGTCTTATATAGACAAAGCCTTGTATCGCTTGGAAACATGCAAATGGTAACCGATGAATGGGTCGTTTGGTTCCATCGTTAGACTGTAATATCTGAAACCTGTCTATGATTCTGAGGGTCGGTCGTTAAAGGTGGGGGATTGTCTCCTGTAATACCTGAAGTCTATGTAGTGAAATTATTAGTGGGGACATGTCCACACCAGTCCTTCAGAAAGTTACTCTTGTGCTCATCACAAATATATACGCCTGAAAGTGCACATGCACAGAAAAAGCATTTGGGACGGCATTACGTAAACATATCACCAGAATGATTGACAATCAGGACGCCCACTTATATAGATCTTATGACCATCTTTTATTTCCACCCAGAAAAAAAAGGTCATCCTCTATACCATTAAATGAGACAATAAAGCCAAAATTCAACTTTCAGTGGACAGTGTGTCTGTTCGGGTAAAATGGTTTTAATAATGTCAGATAATAATGTTGCTATGGAAAAAAATATAAATATTTTTTCAGTGTCTGGTGAGGAAACATTAGATTAGAGAAGAGTATTTTTTATCTAAAGTCTGGCGATTAGAAAATACGATGGAGTATTAAGAAAAGGCTAAAAAAAAATTTCTTCGAGAATAAAGTCATATTATAATGAGAATAAAGTCGTAACTTTCGAGAATAAAGTTGTAATATTACGAGAATAAAGTCATCAACAATTCAGCAACCCGTTTCAGAAAGAAAACTTTGAGCTCCACCAATCAGCAACCTGAGTCCACTTTGACCTGCTGCCCAATTTCATGCTGGTGCTAAAAGATTTCCTTATTGGTCAAACCAGAGCCAAAGTATAGATTCTTATGATGCTCGACGTTCCACATTTTAGGGAAGAAAGTGCTTCTTGAGGGAGTTGTCGTAAAATACAACTGGTTTCTTGTCATTTTATTAGTTTATTCTCTTAATATTACGACTTTATTCTTGTAATTTTATGACCACTCTTGTTGCGACTTTGTTCTCGTAATTTTATTACTTTATTCTCATAATGTCACGACTTTATTCTCGTAATGCTACTTTATTCTCGTAATG
>NW_015150525.1:1267502-1267851 GCF_000732505.1 Cyprinodon variegatus | reverse complement strand
CAGGAGCCAAATTTCTCCTCGTGCACGCCCTGTTTAAAATGTGCTGTTCTCATAGCTAACTTGAGCTACAAGATGAACACCTTCAACACTTTCAATAGGGTTTGTATTTTCCAAAAATGAGCGCAAAACATATATTTATTTAAAGCCTTCTTATTGTTGAGAACACAAAAGAACCAAAATACACTGATATTTATGATTATGGGTAGTTAGACATTAATGTATAAAAAAAAAGGGCGAATAACAGCAAATATTCGATGCCAACAGCAACATGTCATGCCTCCCTAGTATGGACAGAATTTCGGTTTCATCCATCCATCAATCCATCCAGAAAAATGTGGATAAATTGATG
>NW_015150525.1:1261948-1264289 GCF_000732505.1 Cyprinodon variegatus | reverse complement strand
TTTATTCTCCTAATTAGATAACTTTATTCTCGTAGTGCTACGACTTTATGCTTGAAATAGAAGATAAAAATCTGTCCTGGCCCTAATTCTCCGCCATAAGAAAATGTGTCCGACAAATGACTTAAAAAATAAGGGGGACAGTATTTGGGCCCCATAATAATCCGGACCGCCTGTGTTTGCAGGCAGTGGGTGGTTGATGACCTCTCTAAATGTCCTTCAGCCTCACATTATTTCAGATTTAACTGTGCAGAAACACTGTTTTTAAACTCAACTATCATCCCTGTTGTTTTAGGAATGCTGTGTAAATAAATGAGTAATTGTCTTCAGCTTTACTCACTCTGACACTGCAGTCCCCGGGCTGTGACCTGCCTGCTGCAGGCGTCACACCAGTCCTGCTTCACCGGCTTGGGCAGGAATCGGTGTCCCTCTCCTCTCTCTGCCCGCACTCTGGGGTCCATTTCCCGTGGGAAGATGGACCAGGCCTGCCTGCGGTGCGGTTCGGTGCGGGCCAGCTTCACCACGCCCGTCCTGCCTTGAGTGACCCGCTCCAGCGGCAACCCGCGGCTCTCTCCGGGGGTTGACGCCGCGGAGCAGCCGCCCTCTGGACCGTCCCGGAGCCGGTGTGCTCTCCTCGGTCCGCTCTCCATGGCAGAGCCTCCTGCCTCCTTCCGACAGCCCGTGTTTTGGTTGGAGTCACAGGTCATGAAGCCGCTGCTGCTCATCCCTGAGGCGACCACCCCGCAGCTAACCGCCTCTCTGTCCTCCGCGGGGCTACGTGGCGCTCCGCGGCCGGCCGTGGCACCGCATCCTCCGGCGGGCATCATTCCTCCAGCGGGTCCCGGACGCCGCAGGCGACGAGCCCGCAGCTCCTCCTCAGCGGCAGCAATCTCCGAGCCGCTCCTGGCGAGCATCATCTTCTCCCAGGACGACCTTCTCCGCGGCGGGATTTTGTTAGTGGTTCCGGGCAGTTGGAAGAGCAGCGGCTCCGTGTGCGGACCGGGCTGCTGACCCACCACGCTCACAGACGCCATCACGCTGCTGACCGTCAGCTGGCTGCTGCTTTTCTTTCCGTGCGCTGAATGTAAACTCCGCTCACTTGGTGACAGGTCGCTTTGAGGCGCCGCGAGGAGCACGAGCGATAAAGGCAGCGCGCGCTCCACCTCCGGAACGTCGGGAGCGCGCGCTGCTCACGCTAATTCACTGAGATTTTCACTATAGAGCATGAAACTTTCTGAGAAGTCCTATAAGAGGTGTTTTTTTATCCTCTTCCCAGCCAAAACAAGCAGAACATATATATTTATGTTTTTACTCTCAATATTTGTCAAATATAGAGATACAACCTAACTTTGCACATTTTTGCTGTTTTAATTTTAGATTTCTGGGTTATGGGGGGTCTAGATGGGGGTGAATGAGTGCCAGGACCCTTGTAGATCTTGTCCTGATAAGCAGAGGCGGAGCTAGATGGGGGGCCATGGCCACCATTTTTTCCCCCTCTAATACAGTTGTTGGCAGCAGTAATACTCTGAAGGGGAATGTTCAAATCTATTAAACATTTCAATTTTTCAAATATTAACAACTACTTGACAACAGAAACACTGTGGTTAATTATGCACATCTATATACAATCATTAAAGATGATAAGCACAGAATTCATGTTCTTTTCAGAACAAAATTCTGAATTATTTTGGGTAAAGATAAAATTTTGTGCCTCTGCAAGTCATTAGAAGTCTTCAGTGAAATCATAGATAAATAACTACTTTAAAAATTACTTAAAAATGCATTAAATATGGATATTAGTAGATTTGAATATTATTTATTTGCAGAATGGTTATTGATAAAACTAGGAAATGACAATGTAAAATATATTCGCCCCAGAACTCAAACCTGAAAGAATTTTGTCCCCTATTTTACTTACACAGCATAGATGTTTAAATATATCAGTTTATTTGTTACCAAAGGCTGCAGGGAAGTATAGTTTGTCTTTATTTAGAAAATATGGATGTTGTATTCATTCCTGTTGGAACAGTGTAGATTGACTCTGAGGTTCTTGCGCATTTCGGCCCCCCTTATTAGGATTTTCTGGCTACACCTCTGATGTTAAGGCCCCTGTACTGAAAACATTGACAAACACTGGTTTGTCGGAAACATCTTGCTAAACAGTTAGCAACTTATTGCTAGTAGGTTCCCAATGGGAAATTCCAGTGGGACCAAGTACTAAATTGGTGACTTAGAAACGACACTGTCCAGGAACGCTATGGACAGAGGAAACATGCAAGAGGAGGAGAGTTTTGTGTCGGAGGTCGTGGATGAGTCTCCTCCGTCATCCATTTTTTATTTAGAG
>NW_015150525.1:1257193-1261928 GCF_000732505.1 Cyprinodon variegatus | reverse complement strand
TTATTGTCGGGAGAGTACAAATTTCATTGCATTTGCCCGCCGGGCAAGTGCAGTGATCGCAAAAAAGTATTTATCACTCAAAATTACTTTAAAATCACCGACATTAGCTGAAAACGACCCAGCCGGCGCCATTTTTGTTGTTTTGTACGCCATCTGGCGGAAAATCTCGCGGCTTTTTCAAATCACGCGAGATTTTCCGCCAGATGGCGTTTTTTTTGTCAACCTAGTGGTAACTTTGATGTAGTTACCAAAACCACAAACAAGCTAGAAAGCGCTATCATATGGCAGTCTTCTGTACAGTGGTCATACATTAAAAAATGTTCATTAAATTTTTTCCTCTCAGACATTGGAGAGGTGCAAAGCAGCAAAACATGCGGAAATGATCCATGGTTTCAGCGAATCATTAAAAATAGTTGCAATTCATTAATTTTTTTGGATTTTTTCAGTAATTTTATTATTTTTTTAAATTCATAAATTTTTATAATTTTTATTTTTATGTTTTATTATTCGGTGTAACAATAAACATATATCGAACCGAAAACCGTGACCATGAAACCGTGAACCGAACCGTGGATTTTGTGAACTATTCCACCCCTAATATATATATATATAGGTTCTGACTGAATAGGTTCAGTAAGAAGAAGTGTCTTAACATTTTAACTTGGAATTACAGCTTTGAAATAGTTAATAAATCACCAGCAATTTAACAGTGTTCGACAGTATAAAACATACAACACAAAGTATTGCTTGTTTGTGGGGGTTAGAAAAGGACAGAGAAATTTCCACTTTGCCAAAAGCGTGTCATATGAGCAGCTAAAAACCCACAGAGGCAGCTGAATGAACCCCCGCTGCTCCCCCTGTCAGAACTGAAACCTCCCAAACACCCACACTCAGAAAAAAAAAGGCTCACTCTCTCTACTGTTTTGATTTTTTGCTGTATTGAATTGATTTGCTCTCAATTTTAAAAAAGGTTGTTTGATCTTGACAGATAAAAAAACAAACCTTCAGGTTGAATTCATGGGGACTATAACTATGGGAACGTTGGAATAAAGTGTAAAGGTGTGAAAGCATGAAAAATTACCTTTAAAATGTTATTTTTAACCACAAACAACAACGTCTGGGATTCCCCCAAACAGACCTGACCACAGATACAATTATGTAGATTTCACACTAATGTGCTGTCAGTAAAAAATAGTGAGAAACAGCGGGGTCACTGCAGAGTTTCCCTCATGTTTACTGTTTTAAGGGAAATCACATGGTAAAAAAAAAAAAACACAAAGAGAATGAAGTCATCCCTTCAACTACGTCAGCTTGTAAAAGTATTTACATCCCTTTAACTAAGTATAATTGTCATAATCATAAACTGATGCATTTTATTGAGAATTTAAGTTGCAAAACCGATTCAAAGGGATTAATAATTGTGAAATAAAAATAAAAAAACCTCAATTGTTTATTGAAAATTGTTTGTAAAAAAATATTGTTGGATTTCTCCGTTGTCATGCCCATACAGTCTGTAACATGCAAAGCCTTCAGCCTCTTAAGGAGGATCTTTAATCCATCATCTGCAAAGGGAGGAAGGACTGCAAAGCCGAATCCCAGGATTAATCAGAGAAGCAGATGTTGGTGATAACTACAGTAAAATGGACATTGATAATGGGCAAAAACTGTCGCTGGAGATTAAAACAGCTTATGTTTGAATTAGTTTTGAATCCTTCTTTTTCATAAGGATGTCTTATTGAGATTAAAGTATTCTTAAAATAAAGGAAGCCTGGAATACATTTCAGAAATGTTATTTATTTATTAAAAGAAAATTGGATCAGAAGAGACAGATATATTCCATAATGCTTTGTGCGGAAAGGCTAATAACAAAGATGATATATGTGTGTGTGTGTGTATATATATATATAGATATTTACAAGAATATCTCAAGTGAATATCACTCGAGATATTCTTGTAAATCCACCAGGAAATGTTTGTAGTATAAATGATTTTTAAACATTTTTCTGTGACTATGAAATATGATAAGGGAATAGTTTGACTAAATGTTAAAATAAATTATTTGGTGGCAGTCAAATGGTAGCTGGTATGAGGTGAAATGTGTTCCATTATCTAAATAAAACAAAATGCAACCCAGGAATTAAACTTTAAAACAATTTTTTATATAAATAAAAAGCAGTCAGAGAAAAAAACAGTTTTACTCTTTAAACCTTCTATTAATAAAATGTTTTCAAAAAAATCGTATTTCTTTAAAAATTTGTCTTTTTTTTTCAAATTTCTGTTACTCGAATGCTACTGTTACTAGAATGAGTTAAGAATTGCATTATTTTCTCTTCTTGGGGCGGGCTTTCCTCTGGAATAAGGAGCAAAGATGCATTTCTATTGGTCTGCTGGATGCTAGCTACGCTATTGTATGGTCAATGTGAACGTGAAAAGAAAATTGTAAAAAAAAAAAAAAAAAGGAATCAAATTTTAAATGAAAAAAAATGTATAATATATATAGATATATATATATATACACAGTATATGAAATACATTTTTTATCGAGTCAATTGTGGATTACCTTTCATTTCAATTTTAAAAAGTGTTTTCTTTGCTTACAACAATAACAGAACAAAATTCACTCCGCATTGGAGCTGGTACTCAAAGGAATGAGTTAAGAATTGCATTCTCTTCTCTTCTNAAAAAAATATTGTTGGATTTCTCCGTTGTCATGCCCATACAGTCTGTAACATGCAAAGCCTTCAGCCTCTTAAGGAGGATCTTAAATCCATCATCTGCAAAGGGAGGAAGGACTGCAAAGCCGAATCCCAGGATTAATCAGAGAAGCAGATGTTGGTGATAACTACAGTAAAATGGACATTGATAATGGGCAAAAACTGTCGCTGGAGATTAAAACAGCTTATGTTTGAATTAGTTTTGAATCCTTCTTTTTCATAAGGATGTCTTATTGAGATTAAAGTATTCTTAAAATAAAGGAAGCCTGGAATACATTTCAGAAATGTTATTTATTTATTAAAAGAAAATTGGATCAGAAGAGACAGATATATTCCATAATGCTTTGTGCGGAAAGGCTAATAACAAAGATGATATATGTGTGTGTGTGTGTATATATATATATAGATATTTACAAGAATATCTCAAGTGAATATCACTCGAGATATTCTTGTAAATCCACCAGGAAATGTTTGTAGTATAAATGATTTTTAAACATTTTTCTGTGACTATGAAATATGATAAGGGAATAGTTTGACTAAATGTTAAAATAAATTATTTGGTGGCAGTCAAATGGTAGCTGGTATGAGGTGAAATGTGTTCCATTATCTAAATAAAACAAAATGCAACCCAGGAATTAAACTTTAAAACAATTTTTTATATAAATAAAAAGCAGTCAGAGAAAAAAACAGTTTTACTCTTTAAACCTTCTATTAATAAAATGTTTTCAAAAAAATCGTATTTCTTTAAAAATTTGTCTTTTTTTTTCAAATTTCTGTTACTCGAATGCTACTGTTACTAGAATGAGTTAAGAATTGCATTATTTTCTCTTCTTGGGGCGGGCTTTCCTCTGGAATAAGGAGCAAAGATGCATTTCTATTGGTCTGCTGGATGCTAGCTACGCTATTGTATGGTCAATGTGAACGTGAAAAGAAAATTGTAAAAAAAAAAAAAAAAAGGAATCAAATTTTAAATGAAAAAAAATGTATAATATATATAGATATATATATATATACACAGTATATGAAATACATTTTTTATCGAGTCAATTGTGGATTACCTTTCATTTCAATTTTAAAAAGTGTTTTCTTTGCTTACAACAATAACAGAACAAAATTCACTCCGCATTGGAGCTGGTACTCAAAGGAATGAGTTAAGAATTGCATTCTCTTCTCTTCTAGGGGCGGGCTTTCCTCTGGAATAAGGAGCAAAGATGCATTTCTATTGGTCTGCTGGATGCTAGCTAGCAATGTCAGTCTTGTATTAAATGTCAGTCTTGTATATTTCTTGTACATTTGTATATTGCAGAGAGTAAACGTAATTTCATTTCCCTTGTATGTCTTGCACATATGTAGAAAATGACAATAAAAGCTGACTTGACTTGACTACACTATTGTACTGGTCAATGTGAACGTAAAAAGAAAATTGTAAAAAAAAAAAAAAAAAAAGGAATCAAAATTTTTAACTTTAATTTGAATTTTTAAAAGTGTTTTCCTTGCTAACAACAATAACGGAACAAAATTCACTCCATATTGGAGCTGGTAGCCAAAGGGAGGCTGAGGTAATGTGGAGGTTTAAGCTGTAAAGTTGTATTAAAGAAAAATGAACCAACAAAGACTTCGGGCCGGATCAATCAACTATAATAGTAAAAAAAATAAAATACTGAACACAGATTATAACATATCTGGATTTATTGATTAAAGATCATGAACACAAAGACAAAAACATCTGATTGCATGTAAATATCAATGCCTTTCATCCTCTAATCTGGAATGTCAGTATTCATATATAAATGCACTCACAGAGGCAGAATGGTTGGAATCTCAAGTGGCTTTTTCAGTGGAAGGGAAAACAGGAAATGAAATGAAATAAAACATTCCAGCTGCTGACAGAGCATTGCTTGGTTTCATCCCCAGTCTCTCACTATGGCAGCCTATTAAAAATACAATAACACAAAAGGCATTAATGACCTTTGTATTGAACCGTTTCACTCAGTCAGCAAACACTCTTCCAATGGAGACAG
>NW_015150525.1:1251727-1254602 GCF_000732505.1 Cyprinodon variegatus | reverse complement strand
CCAGCAGCATCTAGCCAATGAAATTACCTTACCAGGCTAAATGAAGCTGATGAGGTTTTCTTGTTAAATAGATATGATTAAAAAACGTCAGCTAGCTACTAATAGACAACAATTAGAATTTTTCATTTAATACAGGGGTGTCAAAGATAGTGGTTGGAAAGAAAACCTGCAGCCACACGGCCCTTTCTGGAACCAGTTTGACATCCCTGATCTAATCGGACTGGGGAAAATAACTGAGCCGATCACAGCTAGTGCGGCACCGCTGTCTGCCAAGGCTGGTGGTTTGATCCGGAAGAAGCTGCCGGTGGCAAACCTTTTTTGTTTTTTGTATTCCGACCAAATGAGGTAATTTCCTTGGCTAGAAGCTGCTTGACTGCATCTAGTGCAGATTGCTTTGGCTTGAGTTTATCAAAAGGTCAACACATTTGCAGTCAAATTTTTTGTAGGTTAATTTTTTGCAGCTGATCTGTTTTAATTAGATTAGCTTGCCAAGCTTCACGTTTTACGCTCTGCTCTTTGGATTTAGTGTTGCTTGTTTTCCTCTATTTTGCTAAATTTCCAGCCTTAAACATCATTTAGCTCTAGATGAGCTGCTTTTATCTAATTCTATTTCATTTGAATTGATAAACCAGCAAAATAAAGGTTCAAACAACGGCCATGAACGTTTTCTACAGATGAAACTGCCTAACCAAAGGCACAAGGGGAGCAGATGGTAACATCTGGGTTTGAGGTCATTTCCAGGAACTAGACCGAGTCCTAACTCAACAGGGCTTGATCCAAACAGCACCAAGCGGTCCGGCTGATGTCATGAAACAAGCAGAAACTTAAAAACACCTGGAGACCATCTGGTCCTTGTCCCTGGGTGTGATTTCAGGTTGCTGCTCAGCTCGACCAAACTGTGGAGAGTTGAGGATCCTGTCCACTGCCTGCGGAGGAAACACCAGACAAAACATCTTCAGGGACCCAAAACACCACCAACACAATGCCCAACTATTCACTATCAGAGAGCACGTGTGCTGCTTGTTCCTAGTTAAGGAGACAGTGTTGGAGCTTCATGTAGAAGAGCACGGCTGAGTCTTTTACCTTATTCTGCTGCTGCTCGCTCGTTTCCAAGTCTGCTAGTAAGCCGGCCGAGAAAGAATTAAAATCCCGCAGTCGGTTCTGCATCTCCAGTAACACACTGGAAATATGAAGAAAAACAACATTTAGTTATTATAAAGATAACACAGATGAGAATCAATTAATGGGACTGATTAAAAAAAAAAAGAAAAAAAAACTGCTTGTTCCCATTTCTGTAGAGAGAATTAACCCGGAGAGTGGAATAAAAATAAAAAACTATGAAAATGTAACTACACTGAGTTCTCCTAATTACAGTTCCCTGTGGGAAAACACTAGTATTTACACCACAGCATCACCAGGAGGCAGAGAAAACCGCCTCTCTGATGACTCCTTAAAACCTTCAAGACATAAAACTGATATATTATTTCTTGTAAAATTATTATAAATGATGTTTTTTAAATGTTATTTCCTTAATCCGGTCAAAACGGAAGGATCATGTGTGTATATATATATATATATATATATATATACATACATACATACATATGCAGATACATATATAGATACATACATACATGTACCTACATACATACATATATATATAATTCATTCATACACATATATACATACATACACATATGTATGTATGTATATTTTGTTTGTTTCTTTTTTTTTTCAGACGGTGTAAAAATTTATTAAAAACAAAAGCATATATATATATACACACACACACATATACATACGTATATACACACATATATTTTCTAATATAACCTGCATGCTAAACAAAACGTTTAATATAAAACAGTAATTACCGTATTTTCCATATTATAAGTCCCTACTTTTTCCCCAGGGCTTTGAACCATGCAGCTCATAAAAAGGAACAGCTTTTCTGTGGATTCTTTGGATTTCCTAACATCTAGAGCGGGAAGTCAAAGTTGGAAATGAAACAATAAGGGGCTAATTTTCCTTTAGCATAAGAACATGCAAGCAGCAGGCACCACACAGAACAAATGTCCCGAAATCACACATTTTGGCATTTATTTGCCACATTAAAGCTGCTGAACTGATGAAGAGACTGGGCTCAATGCCTGCAGAGCTGAAATAAAGAGCTGACGACGTTCAATAGAAGCTCGTCAGTAGAAGCTCGTCACTGCACAATCCATCCCGAAAGGACAATCCGTACCATCGGCTCATTTGCTAAAGTGCAAGCAGATACTCATTCAGGTTTCCATAAACCATAAACCTTACTTATTTCTATCCTTAACTCACTAAAGAATGCTAATACACATCTTTAAAAAAATGCCTAATGACTTTTCTGAGACAATTTGATGCTTCTAAGATTTTCTCCGTTTAACTGCTTTTTGGACGTCATCAGGCATGCTCAGAGCAGTTCGGCAAAATATGATTAAACCATGTTTATCTGCATTTTAGTTGTTTCTTTCTTTAGATTACGCACTGTATACCATAATGTTAACATGAAAGGAAAAAGAAAACTCAATAAGACCAGATTTATGTTTAAACCCAGAGCCGAAAAAGTTAGCTCCCGGAAGTAGCGTAGGATCACATTTCCGGTTCAGATTGGGCAGAGACGACTGACAAAACAGAAAGGATTTTAAGGCATGAATTTTCTCAGGAAATCCATTATTAACTTTTAACACATTATATTTTTGTATGTTTAATATTTTAAATGAGGGAAAGATGTAATTTAGGTCTTTTTTACAAAGTAAAATCGAGGGCGCCTCCGATGTACAGTGGGGCAAAAAAGTATTTAGTCAGCCATCAATAGTGCAAGTTCTCCCACTTACAAAGATGA
>NW_015150525.1:1250092-1251459 GCF_000732505.1 Cyprinodon variegatus | reverse complement strand
ACCGCGTTTTCTAAAGGTTTTATTTTTCTAACTCAGCACCCAAAGATCATTTAAAACAAAAAATGCTTTTACCAATTTCAATTTATGAAAAACAACGAGATTGGAATAAGATAAATCAATGCAAAAAAAGAGAATTAATTTAAAGCGGACGCATGACTTTGATCATGCTGCTGCCCTGACCTGCTCCACGTCCTTGTTGAAGCCAACAGGTCTTTATATCTCAGCAAACATTCCTCCCTGAATAGAGATTTCACCCGCTTAATGTGGGAGGACAGGTGGATTCTGGGAAAAAAAAACAAAAAAAAAACAAGTTCAAGGCTTTCCAACGCTTGATGCTTCAGCTCAGTGGAAACATGAAGAAAAAAGATGCAAACTCACTTCTCAAACTTGTGTATTTGTTCGTCATTATAAGCAAGTTCTGGTAAAAAGAATGAAAAAAAAAAAACAGAAGTAAATATCCTGACTTAAATTAACAGCTTTTGCTTTTTAGTGGTTCATTAAAACCTTATCAAAGAGTTAAAAAAATAATTCAAATAAAGTTTGAGTCTCAAGAGTTATTTGTTGGAGCAAAGCTGTGAAACAGTATCTGCTCTGAATCAGTGGAAATCTGCCTCCAACTCTCCTCCAGTCATTACACCTCCACCACCGTGTTTTACTGGAGGTATGTTGCTCCTTGAAGAAACCTTAACAGATTTTTTCCTTCTAGTATGTTATAATAACTTTCTTCTTTAAAAAACGATTTTTTTCTTTGCGAATATGAAATTCGGAATGAATTTTTATCTCCACAGTATTTTTTATTTAGTACGTTATCCATGCAATCTCTTTTGTCCATTCCTGTATTTTTCTACTGTGGAATCACAAACACTGATGTTTGCTGAGGCAATGTATGGAGTAAATTTTGCTCCATTATTGTTTTAAGCAATCCAATAAATCAGGCATCCCCAACCTCGGCCCTCAAGGCCCACTGTCCTGCAGGTTTTAGAGGTTTCCCTGCTTTAGCACAGCTGATTATAATGACTGCAGTAGACCCAAAGCCTGTTAATCAGCTTTCAATTAAAATCAGCTGTGCTGGAGCAAAGAAACCTCTAAAACCTGCAGGTCAGCGGGCCTCGAGGACCGAGGTTGGGGATGCCTGCAATAAATGAAACGGTGAAAAACAGCAATTTTCCTGTTTTCTGAGGGTTTTTTTGTCATAGGGAAGTCATATTTAAATGTCACATCATTGTTGCTTAAAGCTACAGTGTGTAATTTTCAGCGACATCTAACGTCCAGACTGCAGACTGCAGCAACATGAACATCTCCCCCCACCACTTCCCCCCCCCCAACAGTACGGCGAGCGTTACGGGACAAAATGTCTTCCACAACGT
>NW_015150525.1:1247236-1248738 GCF_000732505.1 Cyprinodon variegatus | reverse complement strand
TATATATATATATATTTGTATTATATATAATATAAATATATTTAAATGCTGTTTTCTCATGATGTGCTTCTTTTTGTAGTGCTTAAGCCTACTTCCTCTTGTCAGACTTCTTCTTCTCAACCCTTTATAGGCCAAGTTAGCGTTTTTGATCATTTGCATAGTGTTTACAAACAAGGCCCCCCCCCCGTCCCTCAGTGAGGTCTAGAAGTAGAAGATCTATATCCAGCCATTCAGCAAAGATACTGCTACATCTTATGTTAGCATTTGACCAATTAAGTGAGCCCTTGAATGATATATTACCTACTGTAAGTTGAAAAAGTTAACAAGTCAAGAAAAAAGGTAAAAGCTAATTGAAAAGTTAAAAAGTAAAGGTAAAAAGTTAATAAGTCTAGTTAACCATTGTATTTAGGTTTATAAACTAAAAAATATAAGTGCCAGTATCAGCATTAATGTCTCTAAGGTTATGTTGTACAAAAAAATGTCTTTCTTTCACTCTCAGTGTTTTTCATGAATTTCTTATAGAAGCGCTTTTGTTATTTTTCTTACTATATTCGGGCAAGTTGCCATTTCTAGTTGTAACATTTACATAAATTTTTGCCATCAAAATATTCATATTTTTTTACTGTTACCAAGATAATAAGGTTTTGTCCAGGATTCCAATGAAATTATTGGCTTGAAATGTATATTTTCAAAGTATTGCACTGAGTGCTCTATGAAGGGTTAAGTGATTTCTTGTTTGACAGCTCTGGCAGTAATCAGGACTGTATATAGCGAGCAGAGTTTCACTAAGCTTTTTATAACTTATAGAACAGGTTGTTGTGTAAAAATGTTTTATATATATGTATCTTTAAAACTTCCTTTTGAATGTACACAAAAGATTATTATTGATCTGATAAAAAAAATGTTTTATTATTGTGATATTTTTTCACAGTACTAAATCTATAGTCTGTCCTTAAAGGCCACAATAAAAATAAAATAAGTGTCGAGTGATCAAAAAAAAAGTCTGCATACTTCCTGTGAGCCTGTCTTTGCGATACTGCTGATGAATTGCCGTTATCTTCTCCAGCAGCATCTGCATCTTCTGACAGCTGTGGAGCAAAATGAACCATAGTTTCAAACAACTCAAATATATTCTCCACAACAAATCCTTGCTCTAAAACGAGCCGTACCCCTTATCATGTGTGAGGGTCTCGGCCAGCTTGGCCTGCTGTATCTGCAGGTGCTCCAGCTGGGTCTGAAACTCCCGGATCCCAGCAGAATAAATAGGCAGGTGCTGATGAATCTAAAACGACAATATGAAGAGAATCTCTTCAGTGATAAATAAACTAATTAATATGATTATTATTATTCAAACATCTACATTAGGGCTGTAACATTATTATTTGATAATTCTAGTGATTACACAAATAATCAAACAAAAAAGAAATAACATTCTGCAAATTGTTGACTTATTGCTCCAGCTTCATTATATATATATACACACACATATACATACATATACA
>NW_015150525.1:1245523-1246553 GCF_000732505.1 Cyprinodon variegatus | reverse complement strand
AACGCCCCCTCCATTACTCGACACACGCCTCGAAGCCTCGGCTCATCTCATAACATCACTACTGACTTCCCTGGAACCTGAACCTGCACCTAACCTGTTTTGTCCTCTCTGCTTTCCAGGAAGATCCCTGTCTGAACTCAATAAACCTTTGGACTTTTTCTCTGCCTCTGTGTGAGTGTTCTGCATCTGGCCTAGAAATCCTGCCGATCATGACATATATATATATAAATCTACACACATACATACATAAATGCATACATATATAAAAAGAAAATAGAAAAAATAGATATATTGTTAAACTCAAAAACTGCACATATACACTCCATATATGTAATGCTCTGAGGCCTTCACGAAGTGATCCTCCAGCCCTGATGTCAACAACCCGTCGATTCAAACAAAAGTACCCTGCACAGTGCTGAGGCATTCTCTTCTGTTCTATGTAAACAAGCAGGTTGGGGTAGCTGGTTGACCTCCCCAAGATGGCGCCTGTAATTTCTGTGCCGCAACAATCAATACGGGGTCTACTATTATATGTATATCTATGGTGGCATCCATGTGTTAGCCATCTAAGCTATCGTTAGCTGGAGCCACCTGCCTGCAACACAGTGTGTCTAACATTAAAACCTTGAGAAAGATACTTTGCCTCAATGAAATGTAATAAATGTGGTGCTCGAATCATTCAAGGAATAGTTACAGCCCTGTTAAAAAAAACAATACTTTCTTTTAAAAGAAGAAATTTCATTCAGCAACCCAAATCTAAATTTAAAACATTATGAAATTTTAAAAGAAAGATTGAAGAGAATCAAAAGAGGAAAATGCAAATTAAAAACAAACAGGGCCCGTTTATCAAGCTGGACGTCGATAAATACATAAAGGGAAAGATTCTCATAGAAAGATTGAGGTTATTTTATCTTAGTTGTAGCGAATCAAAATAAATGAAATCTGGATCAATTAAAAGAATGTCGGACATCTAAATATACATTAATGTGGCAAAAACAAGTTAAACCAAATAATAACAAAAAATACGAAT
>NW_015150525.1:1240499-1242349 GCF_000732505.1 Cyprinodon variegatus | reverse complement strand
GATGTCATTTGTCATCTTCAGCATTACACTTGAGGAAAAATATTTTGGTAATTAGATTTTGTAGAAAAAATATCTGTGATTATATTTTGAAGCCATTTTGCCCAGCACTTATTGAGGCCAGTCAAAATAAAGATGCAAAATAGATCAAATAATAGGAGCTTTCTAAAGTAATATTGTCTTATAATATAATATGGATTTAACAGGAGTGAAAGACTTCCTCAAAATACTGATCTAAAACTGAAACAACTAGATTTTAGAGCTTTTTGTAAATATTGGCTGAATTGTGCTTGAGTTGGGTCGGGACACATCATCCCTTTCGACGCTGGAAAAATGATCTAGAAATAAGTAAAAATGTCTTAAATTAAGTGCATTTACCCTTATTTTGAGTAGGTAAATAAGTAGATAAGTTTGCCAATAGGATGAGTATTTTCACTCTTAGTATAAGATAATTAGATAATATGCACTGGAAAAAAGACAACGCAATTGTTTTTTCTTATTTTAAATGTAAATTGTCTTGTTCAATTGGCAAATGTCTCATTTTTCCCCTCAAAAGTGAGATATTTATTATTTTAAGAAAAAATTACTTATTTAGATTAGATTTTTTTGCAGTGCAGTGACTTATCAGTAGCAGCTAGCCTGGAGTGGCTAATTAGGAGGACCTGAACAATTGGTCTGATTGGCGCCTTTAAATAATCTGAGTTCTAGCCCCACTCCCACAGACTGCCACTCTGGGTCTCTGAGCAAGACCCTTAACTGCTCCCCGGGCGCCACACACAATGGTCACAATGGCAGACCACTGAAGGGGTTGGGTTAAATGCAGAGGTAGTTCAATTATATTATTAAGCTTTCTTTGTAGAAACTCCGTTTCACAGATCTTCATCGCTTCAAGCCCAATACAGGCATTTGTTTTCAACGCAAACAATCACTAAAAAATGTCGCTAACTTCCAGCAAACCAACAGAAATGAGTCTTCAGTCCTCAGAGGAAATCCCGCCGCCAGAAGTGATCTGGAAAACGCAATATGAAATGAACGCAATTTGGAAAATTTGAAATTTGGGGGGGGAAAAAACCCCGATGAAATAATAGAAACTAAAAATAAATCTGTATAAAATTTTGAAAAACTTTAATGTGAAAAGAATCATGTTTTTGACAGGATGATCTGGTGAACTGTAAAGTGCATTGAGATGACGTGTTGTGAATTGGGGCTATATAAATAAACTAAATTTAACTGAATAATATTTTTTTTATTAAAAAAGCAGAAAAAGATAAGTTACTGTCTAAATAGGGCTGGGCGATAATTCAATAACGATATATATCGATCGATAGACGTGTAGCGCAATAGAAAAAAAGAGTCGATAAAAGTTCGATAAAAAAACGCAGTTTTCCTTCCTTCTCATTGTAGCCTAGCATGTAGGTTTATGCTAGTCACTACTTCCTCCTAACCAATCGCAATCGCGGACCCAGGCACGCCGTCACAAAGCGCCGCCCTCTCAAACTACAACACAGAGCACATGAAGATGTCGCAGCAAGGAGAGGCGGAGGAATTTGTTCCAAAGAAGGTTTTTGTAGTTCGCCAGTTTGGAAGTATTTCGGTCATGGCAAGTCGGACAAAAAACAAACCACAGTCATTTGTAAAATGTGTCGGGAACCAGTGAAAAGTCTGATAACACAACCAACTTTGTTTTTTTATCATCTCAGCCGCTCACAGCCGCAGGAGTACGAGCTGTGTAGGCCCTGACGCGGCTCTCCTCCGAGGAATCTTGGGGAATTTCAGGAAAATATTTATATATATATATATTCAGTTCTGGGCAGTTTCCCACGTAGTTCTAACAATTGAGAGAAAAATGCTGA
>NW_015150525.1:1237356-1238973 GCF_000732505.1 Cyprinodon variegatus | reverse complement strand
GGGGGGTCAAATAACCTGCAGTTTTCTGCATGCTCGTGTCTCACATGTAGCTGTAGTAGCCCTGCAGCAGCAGCTCTCTGTACGTGTGAAGCTGCTGTACGATCCTCTTGTACTGGTGGACTATTCCCACTGTTACCTGAAGGAGAAGCCAACAAACCATCAATGAATTGCTGATGATAAAAAAATGGAAAAATGTAGCAGTACCTTGGAGAAATTATAATCCGTCACCACGTCAAACCTGGATGGGATTGGGGGCGTCTCCGCTGCATAGAAAGGATTATTATCATATTATTGAAGTCATTGTTTATGTTTCAGACCAAAAGAATAAGAACGCGAGTCGCCTCACGTTCTCTGAAGGGCAGGCTGGTGTTGGTTTCCGGCGCGCTGCTGAGCAGAATAAGAGGCTGAGACGCTGAAGTACAGGGAAGGTTCACCACCTTCATGGCGCCCTCCAGAACCAGGTCATGACCCAGGTACATGAGCTGCTGCTGCTGGATGCCAATACCAGTCTGGGCCGCCACCTCTTCAAAGAACACCGACACTCTGTGGAGCGCCAGAGGAGACATGTTTGGGTTTATTTCAGCCATATAGTTTTGTCAGTTTGAGAAAACAGCTGCGATACGTTGCTGCAGTTTCCAAACTCCTCTGGCCCGGGCTCTTTCTGCATGGAGTTTGCACGTTCTCCCTGAGCATGTGTGGGTTCTCTCCTGGTACTCCCGCTTCCTCCCACAGTCCAAAAACATCACTGTTAGGTTAACTGGTTTCTCTAAATTCTCCTTAGGTGTGAGTGTGTGCGTGTGAATGGTTGTATGTCTCTGTGTTGCCCTGATACGGACAGGGGACCTTTCCAGGGTGTACCCCGCCTCTCGCCCATAGACAGCTGGAGAGGCACCAGCACCCCTGGGGTTTAAAGAGCCATATTTATCTTTTGATTGTATTTCAAGTAAAATATTAGCCTCTAAAAACGGATCTGTTCTGTATAATAATATTATACTCATTAGACTCATTAGATGGCATCAAGTCTCTACAGTTCAAAGTAAATGTATAACACCCCGGTTAGATGCTAAATGTTCAGTTATATATATATATTTTTTCATTTTTAATCGTTGGTTATGTCTCACTTTTGCATTGTATCTCAGTTTAACAAGAATGTTGGTCACCTTATGAGCGCGAGTATTTAAAGGCACGTCGCTGACTTTGTGACCTAAAGAGTT
This sequence comes from Cyprinodon variegatus, assembly GCF_000732505.1. Lineage (NCBI taxonomy): Eukaryota > Metazoa > Chordata > Actinopteri > Cyprinodontiformes > Cyprinodontidae > Cyprinodon > Cyprinodon variegatus. The sequence continues at coordinate 1,237,759 of NW_015150525.1, read as the reverse complement.
GATGCATATGAGTTATTTTAAATGATTTCTCGGGGCCAATATATAGCACTTGACACTATCAATGCTACAAGCGGGGCTCCCCTCTTGAAATACCAAATATGTAAGTTGGGAGAAGATGCACCGCCATTGGCCAGGTCATGTGACCTGGAAGAACATATGGCTTTACGGCCACAGGCTTACATCGCCATGGAGCTAAGGCTTTTACTCTACTATTTTTCCGCCTACTATACTGGTCATGGCTGAGGCAAGGAAAAAGTTTAAACCTTCTGAGTGTTGGGATCTGGAGGTCTGTCCACTTTCTCCACCAGAGGGCGTACGAGATCTCCTGGAGCCGGAGCTGATTGCACCACCTGTCTCTCATCTGCTCATCAGGAGATCCGTATTTAAGGAGGCGGAGGGCTTC
>NW_015150525.1:1233796-1235607 GCF_000732505.1 Cyprinodon variegatus | reverse complement strand
AGCCAACCAGCCTGTCTGAAACTCTGACTCCTTGGGAACCCGAACCTGATCTGTTTTCTCCTCACTGCATCCTCGACTGAACCTGCCTGAAACCTGAAACTCTGAAGAGTTTCTCTGCCGGTGATCTGCCTGTCCGCTCTCAGAAGATACTGGAAGGAAACTCTAATCAGTGATCTGCCTGCACTCATTAAGCTCTGCCTCCTCCTAGCCCTCAGCCTGCCGACAGCCTTTGGAACCTCAAGGTTCCCCCCCTCAGCTGCTCTGCTCTACTTCAGAACAGGTACAGCCCTGCTCAATCTCAATCCTGCTAAATACCTGGACCTCCACTAACTCCTCTGTCCCCCTCTGCAGTGAACCCACTCATGACCAGACAAGTTCCCCACTGGACCTGATCATTTAACCTGTACATTCATCTTTTAATAAACCTTTGAACTGTTCTCCTGCCTCTGAGTGTTCTGCATGTGGGTTAGACACGTTAAATCAAACATGACACTGAGGCCAAAAAGAGAAAACGTGAAAGGGATCGTGTGCGAGGAAAAACAAGAGCAGATCACGGAAAGGTTTATTCGTTGGCGCACGCTATAAGAAGGAGTTGGATGTAAAAACCATTCTCTTTTTTCAGCTTTATTATTAGTTAACACTTTGCTCCTAGTGTGCAGTCATATATCTTTGTTATTATTCTCAATGTTTAGTAGAAGTAAAATACAGTTTAAGAAAGCTAGCAGGCTACAAACAAAAGCTAATTGAGACGCCCAGTCCGAGTGGCTCTTCACTGGACAATCCCCTCTAACGACCCCCCTTTCAGAGACATAGACAGGTTTGGAGCATTGCAGCCTGACAGAAGAAGCCAAACGACCCCCATTCCAACGGGACGGACCCGTTCGTCTGTTTCAATTTGCATGTTTTCTAAAGGCTTTGTTTTTGGTCCGCTCTATAAAGCCTGGAACTCACACTATTACTGACATTTTGAACTGAAAAAGCTTCCTGGATGGGAAGCCAAACATGTTCAAACTTGGAAACAAAGCCCAGTGGATTGGTCTTGTTAACTTTTTTGGAATGACTATGACCTGGATGACTGAGAATCTTCACCAGCATCTTATTTGGCGCTCCGCCACTGGTCCGCCACGTTGGCGGTCTGGACGTCTTGCCCCGGCGGTGCTCTCCAGAGAGCAGCAGCGTTTCTCACGCCCTCTTAGCTGAACCTAGACGCCTAGCGTGGTCCCCAATGAAAAGACACAGGATGCTGGGCGGCTTTTTTTTTTTTTTTTACTTTTACAACAGTGCTGCAGCACCTGTGGCCACTAAGGGCCACAAGTACCACTAGCACCCCTAGTGGCTAAAGTTATAAGGTGTTCCTTTAAGGAGAACTGGTGCTCTGTTCGAATTCCTCGAAGGCCGATTAGGTCACAGCGCGGCGCTGAGGTCTGGTCGGATTCCAAGACTCCTCGTTATGCGACATACAAATGCATCTTTCTTTTTGCCTGATTTTTAAGGAAGGGTCCGATGTATCCTCTCTGCCCTTAGATATCCCAGGATTCATTGCGAGACCAAGCAAGCCAGCTGCTCCGTGATCAGAGGAAAAAGATACTTGGCGCCCAACAGTGGTGAATATAGGAAGTTCAGTTTAGTTCTGTGAATAGTTCCATCTAAGATGAATGAAAATAGTTGTTTTAATGGTTATTGATTCAGATATGTGGCGGTTTGTTTGATTTATCTAAAGGTTTTTATCTGTTACTGTGTAAATGGGTTAGGCTGTAATTTAAAGGAATAGTACACCCAAAACATGATTAGCCTTCATTTTCTACTCACCC
>NW_015150525.1:1229347-1233229 GCF_000732505.1 Cyprinodon variegatus | reverse complement strand
GGGTGAGTAGAAAATGAAGGCTAATCATGTTTTGGGTGTACTATTCCTTTAAGGACAGATTCTAATATATCTGCAGGGTTGGGACTATAAATCTGATAGAATGTTTATCTTTTTATTGGTGTTTTGCACAATTTGCTTTAAAGTATTTATTGTTGCTTAATATTAGAGATTTTGCAGATATATGATTTATACATACATAGTTTAGATTGACTTATATATTTCTACCCCTTTTATAGAATAAAGTAGAATAGAAAACCTTTTCAGTGTCCCACAATGGGCAAATTTACAGCAGCAGAAAGATTATTGAAAATAATTGAACAAATGTGGACCTTAGAAAAATGTATAACAATAACAATAGTTAAAATGTAAACAATAAACTGTGCATCTGGAGAATAAATAACCAATATCCAGCTATGGATATTTTTACAGTAATGGATATTTGAAAATAGCAGCAACATCAGAGATGTGCAAAATGACAGCAGCATGTTGTTTAACTAAGTAAGGTTTGTATCATTACATTAGCTTTTATTTGTTGATGTTCACGTCGGTTGGCACCTTTATTCCACATTAGTGAAGTCTTTGTTCACTTTCCAATGAAAAAAAAAATTAAAAAATGAAAAAGAAACAGTTTTGAAAAGTTAGGTATTCATTCATTTCCTGCTTTGTGTGTTAACTGTCACAATTGCTAGGGGACAGAGCGTACAGCGGTAAAAGCCGCCAAAAGGCTGGACCTGTTTGAATTCACAGCCAAAGTTTCTCAGGTGACAGTAGCCCCCCATTTGCACTACCCTTTTGAAACCGTGCAAAGATGAGTGTAAATGGCACGCAAAACTGAACCAGACAGTGCCAGACACAACCGAACTGCCCTATACTGGTACTACTTCATCAGTAGGACTCGGCTCGGTTCAGTTCTGGCTCAGTTCTCAGATAACAAAAAGCGCACGAGCAGACCGCGTCATCTCCTTACAGTCAGCCTCCACAAACATGAAATTTCAGATAAATTGGATCGGGGGGGGTGGACCACATGCAGGCGCAGACATACGTGTTGTAGTGATGTATGTAAATGCTGTGAGCCACGGCCTGCTGCAGGGAGAACAGATGAACCGGCTGCCGCTGCAGTATGTCAGTAGTGGCTGTGAAGAACTGGTCGAAACCCCAACACCTCCCCTGGTCAGCCTCCATTATGCCTGCGAGCACCGGAACTAGAAGGACTTTCAGACCCCTGCAGACAAACAGATACAGCTTTGAGTATAAATGGAAAGAAACGGATGTAAAGAGGATAAAGATATCCAGACTTACTGAGAGAGCTGGCAGCTGTACGGCAGGTGGTAGCTCCACTGTATGGGACCACCTTCCACCTGCTGAGTACCGGCTATCGCCCCCATGGGTTTCTCTGTGGTTATCTTGTACCTAAAGAATGAGTCAAACAGGAAAGGGAACGTTGGAAGTGTCCGAAACTCCAAACAGAATTGAGATGGGCGCTAGAAACGGCAGCTTACATGGTGAGTTTGTTTTTACGGGGTCCTTCGTACGGCGTGAAAGGCAGACTCCCTGTGGCGGAGTGGTACAAGGTCACGCCGATACTCCACAAGTCCACGCTCACGCCGTAGGATTTCTGATGAGGCTTACGAAGCACGGCGCGTTCATACATGTCTGGGTGCTATTCATGGAAAGAGAGAAAATGGAGGAAAAATGTGGTTGGACATAAGCTCTGGACTTTTCAATACGCTATGCATACGGCCAAAATTGAAAAAGCAGATAGAAAGTTCAGCGTATGGCAGTGATTTAGATGATTCTGGGACGTCTGGCTAAATCGGCATGTGTGACAGGGCTCTGTAGAGTATAGTCGGCTTACAGTGGAGTTGTCATTTTCGTTAGGACTGCATTTTGTTTTTTTTTTATTTAGAAAATCTAAAACTTGTTAAATTGCCTAATCTCAAAAATGAAAAAAAACCTACCAGATATTCTTCAGTTCCATAAATAGACACAAACTTCTCGTCGTCCTCCAGCTCTCGAGCTGCTCCAAAGTCCGTCAGCTTGTAGACAGACTTGCCGTCTTCTCCCACTTGCCTCATGATGTTCCCCGGCTTGATGTCCCGATGTACCACCCCGTACTCCCTCAGATGGTTCATACCCTGCACTGTGGAGGCCACATGTTGAGGACAAACGTCAAACGTGAGCCAGAATCACACGTGGGAACCTACCGATGCACTGCAGCACGGTGAGGAACTCCGCTTCAGGCAGGCCGAAGGCGTTCTCTGGATCTTCCAGCAGGTTGAGGAGACTCCCTCCTGAGCAGTACTCCATCACCAGAACCTTCTGCTTCGTCTGCAGCTGCCAAGAGAACAACAAAGTCGGGAGCCTTAACTTTTTTTGTGGGCATCATTTTAAAATAGAAAAAAAGTTCAGACTTTAAATGGGAAAAATCTGCAAGCTTATATTTGTATCACTACCTCCTCAACAGCAAACAGTCTCACAATGTTGCTGTGGTTCAGCTTCCTGAGCATCTCGAACTCCCTCATCTGGACATCGTGGGGGCGGCTGTAGCTCAGCACATTGAACACTTTGACAGCCACCAGCTCGCCGGATCTCTGCACAAACACGCATCCCAAACATCACACAACAGCGTCACAGACAGCCCACACCACTGCAGCCACAGCACTTTCTTATCTCTGAAGCTGCATCAGCAAAAGACGTCTGAGCTGATGACTAAAACGATACGGGAAGTACTGCTGATGTCAAACGGCTCTTCAGGCGTGAGTACCTTGTTACGCGCCTTGTACACGCTGGCGGTGGCCCCTTGACCGAGGACGTCATGTACCGACCACAAGTAGTTGGTGGTGCTTCCTGTTATCCCCGACATGCTGAAAGGGAAGCAGCAGGAAGCAAGAAGAGTCATGCAAGAGCTGAAACGAATGAGACAAACTAACTTCATCCCTACAAATATTTTAAGTGGACAAAAAAAAGGAATCTGGTGTTAGCCAGCATACCCTCAGTAATACGCATTACATGGAGGTTTGATAGGTCCACCACACACATTAGCTTTTGTTTTGTTTTTTGTTTTTTTAATAATTGCAAGTCCGTTTGATGAATGATTTGTATTTTTTCACAGAGATTAAACATTTATAGGGAGAGGATTCTAAAACTCAGGATATGAGATTTATTGGGTTTTAGTTTGTTTATCATAGGCGGCATGCTGATTATTTTATCTTTATTCAGTTTTAATTTAGAGAACATGAAGAACTGCTGAAATTATTTTCAGATTACACTTTAATTCCACGGGTGAAAAGGAATGACTTAAGGGTTAGGACTAGGATTCACTTGGTGATAGCAGCCTACTGAGCCTACTGGCACAATCTGAGGCAATCCTATGGGACGGATAGCTTCTAATGACGATCAGGCGCGCATGCGTATTACTAAGGGTGTGCTGGAATACCCGTTAAAAAATTGTTCTTGAATGATTCAGCTCCACACAACATCGCCAGAAGTACTTTTGAACGGGGGTGTTGTGAAAATGTTTGCTTTTGTTTGGTTAAGAGACCTATGAGCCTAAAGAACTACTTAAAATACAAAAAATAAATAAATCAACAACCAAATAGACTGAGATTCACTACTTTATTGTTATATACACTTCAGTGCATGCAACCAGGGTCTGTAACACACAGACATCATCAGTTTTCAGGTGAATATATGCACTATTAATTAAACATCACAATAACACCATAGATTTGGTCAGCTGGCATGTCCCTGAGTCACTATGTTTATGTCCAAAATCCTTTTAAGCAAACCACAAGGAAATAATTATATTAGTAAACTATTTAAAACTATTGAACAGTTCTCCACATCCATTACACAAAGAACCCAGGATCAAAATAACACTCT
>NW_015150525.1:1225894-1227366 GCF_000732505.1 Cyprinodon variegatus | reverse complement strand
GAAAACGGCGTTTCGAAATTTTCCCACTCTAAAGGCTGAATAAAAAAAGATTGTTTACAGACCCCCGAAACGCCGGCTTCGTGTGGATGAGAGACTGGTTTGGTGAAAAATTTGTGCGTTTAGGCCATGGTTCATCTTCGTGTGGACGGGGCCTTAATTTTGATAGCCGGAAAGATATCGAAATATATGGTGATATTGTAATATGGTGATAGTATCGTAACGTGACCAAGTATCGCAACAGCCATGCCAATACTCACCCCTAGTATAATGTTTACCATATTTTCACGACTATAAGGCGCATATAAAGGTCTTTTTTTTCCCTCAAAATGTGCGGCGCGCCCTATGGTGCTCTATGGTATCTGCGGACATTGTTGAGACCATCATGAGAATGTTAAAGGGGGAAGTGTGGGCGTGGCTTGTGTATAAAAGAACAGGTAGGTGCTTTATGCAGAACATTGTTGTCTTAACAACCCTGGAAATGGCAAAGAGACACGCCTATGAAGCACAGTTTAAACTGAAGGCTATCAGCTACGCAGAGGAACATGGAAATCGAGCAGCCGCGAGAGAATTCAAGATAAATGAATCGATGGTTCGCAAGTGGAGGAAGATGGAAAACGAACTCCGACAGGTGAAGAAGACGCAGCTGAGTTTGCGCGAAGGTGGCCCGGGTTGGAGGAAAGACTCGAGCGGTGGATCATCAAGCAAAGAACGAGTGGGGCGAGCGTTTCAACGGTCGCTGTTCGACTAAAAGCAGTAAAGCTAGCGGAAGAAATGAAAATTGAACATTTTCAAGGAAGTCCGTCGTGGTGCTTTCGTTTTATGAAACGGTGCAATTTTTCCATCCGGACTAGGACTACAGTTGCTAAGCAACGTCCGGCGGATTATAATAAAAAGCTGGCGAGCTTCCACTCCTACTGCAGCAAACACAACGCCGACAAACGCATCCAGCCAAGCCACATCACCAACATGGACGAGGTGCCGCTCACTTTCGACATCCCGGTGAATCACACGGTGGAGAAGAAGGGGACCAGCACTGTAGCGATACACACAACGGGGTATGAAAAGGCGTCGTTTACTAAAGAGACTTTTCCAGCTGGAGTAGTTATTAAGGCAAATGAAAAGGGCTGGATGGATGAGGAGATGATGAAAGCGTGGCTGAGGGAGGTGTATGTGAGGAGACCAGGTGGTTTTTTCTACGCATCAACATCGCTGTTAATCTGTGACTCCATGCGTGCCCATCTCACAGCCGATGTGAAAAAAAAAGGTGAAACAAATGAACGCTGTGCTCGCCGTTATCCCGGGGGGTCTGACAAAGGAACTGCAACCGCTCGACATCGGTGTGAACCGGCCGTTCAAAGTAAGGCTGCGAGCGGCGTGGGAGCGATGGATGACCGAAGGAGACCACAGTTTCACGAACAGTGGAAGGCAGCGCCTGGCTAGTTACGCCACAGTTTGCGGATGGATTGTAGATG
>NW_015150525.1:1223172-1225138 GCF_000732505.1 Cyprinodon variegatus | reverse complement strand
CGCGCCCTATAATCCAATGCGCCTTATGTGTGTGTTAAATACAGAAATGACACACATAACTGAGACTGAGCCTTTTAGTACGATGCGCCTTATGGTTGTGAAAATACCGTAGTTTACATATCAGACTTATTTATGTAACTATTGTCCAGAAGAAGCCTAATTTAAATGTGTATATTTTTTTATGCTTCTGGGTCCATGAATGGGATCATTCAGTTATCTAAGAAAGACTGCAAAGAAATAAGAGTTCTTTTTTTTAAATAATAAGTTTAATCCTTATCTAACAGTATCACAAAATATGGTGATTAAACTTAAGTCTGTATCGCTCAGCTCTGTCCTAATAATCATCATAATTATAAATGAACTTTATTGATCTCACATTGGAGAAATTTACCGCTGCATTTAACCCATCCCCTTGGGGAGCAGTGGGCTGCCATCCTGGGGCGCCCGGGGAGCGGGGTGGGGTTAAGGGTCCTGCTCAAAGGGCCAGAGTGACAGTCTGTGGGAGTGGGTTTGATAATTCCAAGCTCTATGCCCTAACCACTATAACCATCATTCCCTACGAAGGCTTAATTCTTTTGTTTGTGGAGCTGGATCTTAATTATTTGTGACTAAATAATAAAAATACATTGTTTTTCTTGACATCTAGTGAACAAACTCCACACTAGTGTGTTAAAGTCAAACTTTAAACCAGGGGTTTTTTCAGCATTTTTCGGGCCAAGGGCCCCCAAACTGATGGTGAGATGGATCCCCTAATTATATATATTATATGAAATAGTGTTCTATCAAACTGGTCCTATATTCACTCTATTACAGATGGAGTAATGTAATGTAAGTAATTTCTCCCTGGGATTATTAAAGCGTTTCTGATTCTGCTTCCTGGTTGATGGGACAGGTGTTGTGAAAGAAAAGGTGCCCAGCTTGAAAGAGCTCCTGTGTGTCTCTGAATGTGTGCATTGATGACTGAAAGACATCTTCTTCCTCCATTTATCTGTTTACTACAGCGTGTTGAATTCATGTTAATGTTTATTTAAAGACATTTCAATTAGTGGAAAAAGATTGCAGGGGGTATATAAAAAAAAGTCTAATCAACCGAAACTTTCGTGACCCCCATGCAGTACCTCTGTGGACCCCCTAGGGGTCGCGGACCCCCTGTTGAAGACCTCCGCTTTAAACCATCGCTACACAGCAGGTGAAATAAGGTTGCTACCTGTCCCCAGCATTTAAACCCACACAACCGGGATTCGAACCCGTACCCCCGGCATTGGACCAATTAAATTAACGAGTTACAACGAGGCTACATGCTAATGAGCAGTTAGCTACATAGTTTCAGGTAGTAACAGTTGTTTAGCTAACTGGTAATAAAGTTAGCAGCTCAGTTAGCAGCTCAGTTAGCTCACCTGGTTCCGGCTCTGCAGTTTGCTGAGCTGTTATTCATCTTTCACTCTTTCTTTAATCCGTTTAACTCGATCCAAGACTCAAACCTTTGAGCTGAGGAGAAAACACCCTCGCCTGGGAACAAAAATAGGCCAATGTTTAATAAGTTGTTTAGCAGAAGAAGACAGTGACAGACGGCATGCCGCAGGACCGGCCGGGTCCCCTGAGTGTGACAGCAGGGTTTGAGTTGGATTCCTGAAAGGCAGCAGCAGCAGCAGCAGCAGCAGCAGCAGCAGGCTGTCTCTGTTTGTGGCTGATCCGTCTGATGGAGGAAGTGTGTGGGCTTCAAAAGGGGCGGACGTTTCTGTGTGGGTAATGGCAGCGGAAATAACAAGGGGACTTGCAACCTTTTAATTTCACTTATTTAACCAGAAGCTGCGCAAATAAGCGACCTGGATGCTGCCGGAAAGGCCCAGCAGGCAGAAGGAAAACAGTGCAATAACTTATATATAGAGAAGGTATAAGTTATAGAACACAAGTCTACGGAAGAGGCTTAGGGCCACTGAGAAAATAAAAAAGTGACTGATTTTTT
>NW_015150525.1:1220922-1222407 GCF_000732505.1 Cyprinodon variegatus | reverse complement strand
CTGACTGAAATCTCAGAATTCTGACTTTTTTGTTAGAATTCTGACTTAAATCTTAGAATTCTGACTTTTTTTGTTTGAATTCTGACTTTAATCTCAGAATTCTGACTTTTTTGTTAGAATTCTGACTTAAATCTTAAGTTCTGACTCTTTTTGTTAGAATTCTGACTTTAATCTCAGAATTCTGACTTTTTTGTTAGAATTCTGACTTAAATCTTAGAATTCTGACTTTTTTCTTAGAATTCTGACTTTTTTGTTAGAATTCTGACTTAAATCTTAAGTTCTGACTCTTTTTGTTAGAATTCTGACTTTAATCTCAGAATTCTGACTTTTTTGTTAGAATTCTGACTTTTTTGTTAGAATTCTGACTTGAATCTTAGAGTTCTGACTCTTTTTGTTAGAATTCTGACTTAAATCTCAGAATTCTGACTTTTTTGTTAGAATTCTGACTTAAATCTTAGAATTCTGACTTTTTTGTTAGAATTCTGACTTAAATCTTAGAGTTCTGACTCTTTTTGTTAGAATTCTGACTTAAATCTCAGAATTCTGACTTTTTTTGTTAGAATTCTGACTTAAATCTTAGAATTCTGACTTTTTTTGTTAGAATTCTGACTTTAATTTCAGAATTCTGAATTTTTTTCTCAGAATTCTGACTTTAATCTCAGAATTCTGACTTTTTTCTCATAATTCTGAACATAATAAAACATAAATATGGATCTAGGCACAAAATGAGCACCTTGATATGTGCTTTAGAATGGCTTTGTCTCCATTCAAATCCAGGTTTAAAGCCTTGCAGGCCAGCATAAAGCCCACTGCTCTCATTAAGACAGAAAAACAGTGTTTTACATTCTTTTATAAAATATGTGAATCAGGAAATTGTCTATATACCAAACTGAACGATTGTTGTTCTCTACTTCAAAAAACACATTAGATTTTAAATGGAAACATTTTCTTTTTTTTTTCTTTATATTTAAAAATTCAGTGTATAACATGGATGCATAAAAACCTCATTTTATTTCAGTGTTAAATTCTGTTTAAAGTTACAGATTCTAATGAAATATGTCTCCAAACCTTTACTGGTTGTTGATGTTCTTTATTCGCACCCTGCTGATTTTTTATTGGTTACCCCTGGTTTATAGGGTTGTAAAACCATCATGCTTTGTCTGTAATCTGTTGAAAATGCCAGAAAGGATGTTTTCTTGTGATGTGTATGTTGAACCAGCCAGTGCATGTCGTCCAAACCCAGTAAATCCAAAGTTTGTGTGCCTTTCACTGACTTTCTGGGTGAGTTTTAATGCACTCTTTTAGCAATCCTGTGGGAAGAATCACCATTTTTACATCCTTTATCTCTCAAGATAATGTCTGACACTGATTCACTAAAGTGAGAAAACCTGGAAATGTGTTTTAACTCACAGATGTCAAAACTTTACATGTTTGCTCTTTTACATCGTGGCAGTAGGCTACTTGTTGCTTTTTGAGATCTTTAAG
>NW_015150525.1:1216664-1217774 GCF_000732505.1 Cyprinodon variegatus | reverse complement strand
TCACATTAAATTCACAAGTTCGTTCATTTTGGCACATATTTACCTTCATAAGTGTCTGAACCTTCAGAGCTTCAGGTGAGGGTTTTTTGTCTTTTTTTTTCCAGTATGAGTAATTGGATGTGTGATCTCATTTGGAGCTCACAAATGATGTCACATTGATTTTAATAAAGTTTGCCTGATTAACATGTTTGTTTGGTTGCCTGTTATCTCCACATGTATATAGTAAGAAATGCGTTTGCAATTAGTGCAGCAACTAACAATTATTTTGCAAATCGATTAGTCTGTCAATAATTTTTTTGATGGATCGATTAATTGGATACCCACAGGTTCTGCAGAGCTCACTGCTCCAAAAATGCTTTGGGACCGTCTACAAAATGCAAACTAATCAGAGAGAAATATTCAAAAGCGGCACCAAGGAGAGGTGGATTATTATCACATTCATTTCATGTGTACATTTATTGGATTCGAAAATAATACTTTTTGGAGGAATTTCCCAAAGCCTAAATGACAAGTGACACCTCTTTTATTATTAGAATAAGAATAAAATGAGCAATGACTACGCTATAGATCACTGTAGTAGTTCCAAACATCATGTTTGAAACATGTAGGATGCATAGATAACCTCATCTAGTTCAGGCTCCAACTCTTACTTTTGAGAATATGTGCTAAACTCTATTTTTGCAGATTTTTTCTATGTTAATGTAAGCATTGTAAACTCATCTAGTTCACACTACAACTCTTACTTTCAGAATATGACTCTATTTTATTTATATTTTTTTATTTTTCCATTGTTATAAACAGGCCAGGTGTGCAATCTCTGCATGGAACCACAGCACTGAGCGTTGTGTGCGCTGCACAAAGTATACCTGTCACAAATGCAGGAAGGACTCACCTTGGGTTTGTGAAAACTGCTAAATGGGACAATTGTAGCTTCATATGTAGTGCTTTTCCTTGGGTGAAATAAATGTTACTCCAGTACTGAAATCATACTGTTTTTCATTTTCTAAGCTGAAATGTTGAATGATGTGAAAGGCGAGACAAAACAAAATACAATTATTCTCTACGTCAGGGGTCTTCAACGTTTTCGAGGCCAAGGACCCCCAAACTGAT
>NW_015150525.1:1208086-1214628 GCF_000732505.1 Cyprinodon variegatus | reverse complement strand
GTTTAGGCCAGGGTTTGACTTCGTGTGGACGGGGCCTAAGAAGGGCTGGTCATGTCACAGGTTATTTGCATTACAACAAGGACAGTTAGCAACATAGAGTGAATACACATACTTGAAGAGGGGAGGGGGGCTTGCAGGAAAACTGGAATTCTCCGGGACATCCGTGGAATTCTCCGTGTTAAATTAGATGTAATATCTATCTTATTGTGTTTCGGTTGTTAATTCTTTGAGTCTCATTCGATCGACAAATCTTATAGCAAGCCATGTTTATTTAAAAAAAAAAAAAAAGAAAAAAACAGATCTACTACAAGATGAACTACACATAGAATTATATAAGGCCTGTTTGATTAAACTACTATTGCTGTACAATACTGTACCAAAAAAGTGTACCTCTGTAATGTACAACATTGTATATACAAAATACATCCGAACACGATTCTCCAGTAATACAGAGACAACTATAAATAGATTTGACATTACTGTCTTCATTTTTTTTTAGTTCTGTGATTTTTACCCCCCCCAAAAAAAAAAAAAAAAATAATTCACGCACACAGAAAAATGCATATTCAACAATATTCAACTCATTGTCCCCACACAGTTAGTCCACATGCAAGCAGAGTGCACAATGATTAGAGATCACAGAAGGACAACCCCCCACCCACCGCCACGCCGGCTTTTCACCAACCGCATGCATGTCTATGCCGCACATGTGAAAAGTTGTGGTCCTGAACGCACACCGTCCCTCCAGTTGTGAGGTAAGAGCAACACCAAATACACCAGTTATGCACAGAAAGTATACAAAGATTTCAGAGAGACTTGACAGTTACAGTTTATTACAGGAATGCAGACTGAGCTGTAGAGCTGGGGGATGATATGATCCCATTTAATACTTTACAAATAATGATTAAAACAAACAAACAATAAAAAAAAAGGTTACAGACACAGAAAAAGGATTAAAATATACATTTGTGCTCACACTCTTTCATTATTTCACATCATTTTTTTTTTTTTTTGCAATGGGAAGGGCAAAGGATATAAAACCAAAAAAAAAAGAGAAAAAGAATACATTTTGTTTTTACCATCATCTTTTAATAAGAAAAAGCTGGTCTGGTTGCTTGGGGGTTGCTACAATGACTGGAGACCACATATCAGCCTTCCTAACAGCTCTGACCACCTTTACAGTGTCTGGTAAAAGTATTCACACCCCTTTTCACTGTTTTACTGCTACCACCACAGCCGCAGTGTATTTTAATGGGATTTTGCACAATAAGCCAACAAAAAAGTGGTTCAAAATAGAAAGTGCAACAAAAATGATCCATGTTTTGGTGGAATGTGCATGTGACGATCAGAAATCAGAGCCTCCCGCGTCAGTTTTCTGATAGCAACCTTTTTTTTTTTTTTTTGTAATTACAAAAAACGGAATGCTTTAAAGGCACACTATGCAACATTTTTCAGTTAATTAATGTGTTCCATAACGTTTTGGATGATTAAATGAGTCATTTCAGGTTGAACAAAGGTTTTCTCGGCCGCCCTGGTGGTCTGTGGGGGAAATACCGCACTTGCAATTGCAGGAGCACCGACCCGCACCCACAGGCTCAGAAGTCTCGCGAGAGTCGGTCTTGCTTTACGGCGAGAACTGCTACACCCCCCAGTTAAAAGCATGCTCGTTGCTAGCACAGTGGCGATCAATAAATCCAGAAAGACAGTACTTAAAATCATGTCATCTTATCTTCAACAAACTGGACTAAACCTAAGGATTTAAGGAAACATAAATAAGATCAAGTAGGTGGCGATAATGCTCCATTTGGTTGCAAGTCGCCAGTAAAACAAGAAGAAGAAGAAGACAGTGGCGATCTTTGTGCAGTGCTGCTTTCACACCGGACGCAGCAAAATCGCGTCTGCTGCTTCATTTTTACTGCTTGTACCAGTTAGTTCTGACGCGCGGCTGAAGCAGCTTTGCTGCTCTGGCTGCGCGGTGCAAAAGTGTGTCTGACGCGTGTTGGGCGGAGCTTCACTATCCTTTCTCTGCCTTGCAGCTATATTTGCTGTGATCAGTGGGAATAAAGTAGTTTTAATATGTTTTGAAGTGAGAAAATACACCTGAAAACGTAATCAGTGCAGTCAGTTCATTCAGATTATCATCCTGCCTTCCAATATTTTTTCTGTCGGAGCCGCTCAGACCCCCACATACCAGCGGAGCGCCGACAGTAGGAATCCCTTCATCAGCAGCCTCTGGCCGGGTCGCCTCCTCGCGGTTCACGGCGGCAGCTGGTAGGTGTTTTTCATCTAAATAATCCAAACTGCAGGCAGCAGGATAATAAAAGCCAACAAATTCTGCCGGCAGATTTCTGCATTTTAAGTTAATTTAGGCGTCAATAAACTGTTTAAGAGGAGTGATCATAGCGCTCTGATCATCAGCACTGTGTCTCTCTCCCTGCCAGCTCCCAGATCAGCTTCTCTGATTGCTTGACGCGGCGCGTCGAGCAGCAAAAATTCAATTTTTCCATGTCGAGCAGCAGCGCGTTTGCGGCGCGTTTAGATGTTTAGTCATTCGTTGCGTTCGCCTGTCTGCTAAGCTCAAAACAACCGCGCCTGGCTTGACGGAGAAACCAGGAGAACAGCTGTGCATATTTACGACAGTGCACTTTTACTTTCGCCCTCTGGGGGGAGCCTCGCTGGAAAATCAACACCGGTTGCATAGTGTACCTTTAAACCTGTAGCGGGTCTGCAGACAAAGTGGCTCCAAATAATCTTAGATAAAAAAACAAAAAAAAACTGAAAAGGAACAAACTAATTCTATTAAACACAGAAATAACCCAGAAGGTTTTCCACTTTTGGGGCTGCTCAGTGGAGCAGTGGGTAGCACTGCTGCCTTGCAGTAGGAAGGTTCCGGATTTGATTCCCGGCCAGGGGTCTTTTAGCATGGAGTTTGCATTTTCTCCCCGAGCATGTGTGGGTTCTCTCTGGGTACTCCGGCTTCCTCCCACAGTCCACTGTTAGGTTAATTGGCTTCTCTAAATTCGCCTTAGGTGTGAGTGTGTGTGAATGGTTGTCCTGTTTGTCTCTGTGTTGCCCTGCGATGGACTGCATCTTTAAAATAAGTAAAAATGTCTTAAATTAAGTCTATTTACCCTTAATTGAGTAGGTAAATGAGATAGTTTGTCAATGGAATGAGTATTTTTACTCTTAAAATAAGAAAATTACCTACTGTAATATGCACTTGAAATAAAACAATGAAATTGTGTTTTCTTATTTTAAATTTAAATTGTCTTGTTCCATTGGCAAAATATCTCTTTTACCTCCTCAATGCAAGAACAAATGCACTTATTTTAAGAAAAAATGACGTATCTAGATTTAAGCTTTTTCCAGTGTGGCGGCCTGTGGCGACAGCTGGAAATAGGCACCAGCAGTCCTCGTGAACACGTTTTCCACGAATAATTGCTTAAATGTACACTCACTTTACCTGACTTTTTAAAGTCAGTAATTCACTTTTGTTGTAAACAACATTTTATAACAAATGATGGCATCTTGCAAACAACATCGACTGAATTTCATCTCCATTAGGATAAATCCAAACTCTACTATAAGAGGTTTTTCTTTCCAGTAATGATGAACAACAATTATCCATCACTACTTTAAAGTACAGCTGAAATTACACAGATGGCAGTAGGATCTCCTCACTATTTTCCTTCTACACAGAAATATTTCACCCAAATTTTAAGACTTGTGTAAATTTATCACATAATACATTTCCATTTATTATTTGTTATTTATTCATTTCTAACCCTTACACGGTGCATATACATTGTTGTAATAAAGCGTATTTATTTCAAATACATAACTGTCAAATTTTAGTATTTATCAAAATTAAAACTATTTAACGCCTTTATTTAAAACATATTTAGTTTATTTGCATAAAGGTAACATGATTTCTATGCAATTTTATTTATTAGAAATAAACTCCTTGGTATTCATTTTGAGCAAAAACACTTTGGAAATACTAAATAAACAAACTTGACATTAAATAAGCTGTTTATTTAAACCTATTTTTTTTATAAGTTTGCGTTAAAAACAGCTAAAGAGATTAAACGGGAATTTGTTATGTAATAAACTGTCAATCTTAAATTTTGGGCGAAATGTGCATCAGATTTATGAGCTACTTTATGTCGGTTTATTCCCATCAAAATACATTAAATCTTAAGGTTCTAATGTGACAAAAAGGAAAAGGAATATGAATACATTTACAAACTGCACATCCCACATTTCCAGGATACTGAGGAAGGTGTCTCCACCATGTTGCTTACAGTTGGCGTTTATTTACGTGCAGGCCTGGGTCAGGGAGGTGCATAAGCTCTCTATCCATGGATGTGCACACAGAGAGATATAACAGTCCAGAATCGAACCCCCAACACATTCTTGGCATTAACTTGGTGACATATAAGATGAGGTGATTGGTTGTGCTCACATCTGCACACACTCAGGGAAGACCTGCAGCTGCATGCTTCCAGTTATCAACATGACTAGTAAATAGAAAACAGAAGATCGGCGTGTTTAAACCCTTTTTTTTTATGGTAATCCTGTTTTTTCTAGAAGTGATGTCACAGCTGGTATCGCCTAATCGGCTAGCTGGTTCTATTAGCGGGCGCCAGCATGCATGATAGAAACCTGAAAGGCGTTTAGCTGCCTCAAACCAGCACACATCAGGAGAGAATGTATGAACGGTCCCTCCTTAAAAAACACAAATAAAAAAAGCTGCTGCAGTAAAGCAGCATCACACCGCAGAAACTTTTTGCTTTCATTGTTTTATTGCTATATTAGAATTACTGTCGGCCGTGTTAAGTTCATGTTACGCAATCAGACATGAAAACGTGTTAAATACTGAGTGAGAGAGGTTCAGTAAAGCTCTTGATCATGTGACTTGCACCGATATTTGGCCCAGTTTCCCTCTCATTTCAAAAAATGTCCCATCTGCCTTCCTCTGAAGCAGCGAGTCAGTGTGTTTCGGTTCTACAAAGTGAGAGCGTGGCTTTCACAGTCTGTTCTGAGGAATCAAACAACGCCCTCGTCTCGCTTTACTCAGAGGTTTTTCTTAAAAAAAAAAAAGAAAAAGAGAGAGGAAAGAAGAACCCTTTTGTGTCTATTATACAAAAAAAAAACAGTGCTTTTTTGTTCTTTACATGTAGAGCAGGTCACACTTTCACCTGCACTTAGAAGCTATTTCATATGCGAAAATAAATCACACACAATCAAAAAAAAAATAAAATAACTAGTGTGTGTAGCTCCTATCTCTGGAAATCCAGCAACTGTTGTGATTTCTCTACGGAGGAAAAAGAAAAAAAAATCCAAGCTTCTCCTCCTAGTTGACTTGTAGTAAATCAGAGCCGCCAGCAGAGGGCACACTCTTCTTGATAAAGTCAATGAATCCTAAGATGCTGCTAGCGAGTTGATGTTATGAAAGAACTGAAGTGCTTCTGCACTAAAAGAGCTGTGAGGATTGTTAGGAGGAATACAGGAATCTTAAGCCGGACAGGATTTATCATTAGACTGAGGAGGAGGAGGAGGAGGTGGTGTGTGAGGAAGAGAGTGTGTGTGTCCTAACAGTGGGGGAGGTGGCGTCGGAGGGACTGTGGAGGTCGGAGAGCCCATGGCGGGGCTTCCCGTGCCTCCTCCACCCTTCGGGAACACCACAGGCTTCGGTCTGGTGGCCGGCGGTCGCATCTCCCTGAAGGACGGTACGGAGGAGGAGAGGGTCGATGACGAGAGAGAGGGGGAGGTGGCGGATGGCAGCGGGCTCCGAGTCGGAGTCTTCGCCGGGCGGAAGGAGGAGGGGACGTCGCTTGCTGACGAGGCGCTGCGCTGAAGCGGGTGGACGTAAGAGGGGCCGCCCTCGCCGTCCCGCAGCAACCGGGAGTGGAGCGGGCTGGAGGGCTCGGAAGCTCCTCCTCCTCCGCCGCCGCCTCCGCTCATGCCTTTCAGCTGCTCCAGTGTGTCCAGAACCACATCAGGGGTGTGCGTATGTTTGGAGGTGCTCTGTCTTTCAAACTTACTGAGCTCACTCAGGGAGGAGTCCTGCGGGTCCTGCAGCGGGCACACTAAACATGAGCAAACATGGAGGATGGAGGGAAGCAAAGCGTCAGAGCAGATAGAGCCGTACCTGTGAGCTGAGCTCCACGTGACCTATGACCTCAGGATCCAGGGGTCTGTGGTTGCTGAAACTCTTGGAGCGTCCTGCAGGGGTGGTCTTCTTTAACTGAGGACTCTCCACCTAAACAGGAACAACGGCCTCCATTAAAAACCTTCTTTACCTGCTTACCTTCTCACTCTGCTTACAAGATTCTTACAAGTAGTTTATGAAGAAGCAGGAAAAGGTGAGGAACTGATAAAGGATCCTCAGCACATAAAACATCATAGTCTAAAGCCTGGTTTATGCTCAGAAACCAGGTTGTGCTCAGAACCCCCCCCCTTCCGCAGACAGTCTGGTGTAGAGACTGACACGGGAGTGGATTTTCACTCCTGTCCCGTCCCACTCCCACAGAAAAAAA
>NW_015150525.1:1203958-1207811 GCF_000732505.1 Cyprinodon variegatus | reverse complement strand
CAATCACGTGATCGTTACTAATACTGACTCCCATCCCACGGGAATACCATGGGAATCCCGCGACCCGTGGGATTCCCGAAAAAATGTCTGGTGCACCTCCCCCAAAATTGACGGCAGACAGGAGGCCTCTGATTGGTCAATTCTATATCCACTCTACACTGCATGTATTTCCTGTTTGGTACCTAATGGCAGAAACTCTGGCTGTAGTGCCGTCCACAATGCCTGGCACGCCTCGGACACTATCCCAGACACCGTGCAAGATGCGAGTTTGTAGCTCTGTTCGACGGTCTCTTGGTTTGCACCCGAAGCCAAAACATGCAGCTACACGGCAAGACTTTGGGGAACACTCACAGGTGAACTGTGTGTCGTCCGGCGTTGGATGAGGGGTTGTAGACGGCGGAAAACCTCGTCAAACCCACACACAGACACCCAGAATCCACAGCTAGTTCGTGATTGTCACTCTTGCGTTGTGTTGTGGAATAACAAAGCGCAGACCACGCTTCAAAATTGGACATAAATCCAAAATATCTGCGTGATATCTTCCACTAGCTAACAGCTAGCTAACTAGCTAACACTGCTGCGTACATGCTTAACCAGTATAACCAGCCCTTTAAAGAGAGAAAATTTGTGTGACAACGGAGGGACATGAGGGCCAAAAAGAGCGGGGATCCAGGTGGAAAAAGGGTCCCAGCGTTCTCGCGAAGTCCATCTTCACAAGTCGTTTTCCACAATGGCGGTCAAACAGGAAACAGGAAATACACAGTATGTAGAGTCTGTGGCACTGTCTGCTGTCACCTACACTTTTGGAGAGGTGCATCCAAGTGTGGAAGGGGCGGGGGGCACATTTGCACACATGCAGACGTCTTGGTTTCTGAGTATATATATATATGCATATATATGTATATATATATATATATATATATATATATCTCAGCCTTAAGATGATCTAAAGGAAGCGTACCTTGGTTTTGAGAGAAGAGTGTCGAGTGACAGAGTTGAGGATGTTATGAACGCTGACTGGACGTTTGTCTCCAAAGTCTTTTAATTGAGCTCCACCGGGTAGAGACGCCGTTCTGGCACCTCCTGCCCCACTGCTGCTGGCTCCTGGACCAGTGCCGTCGCTCTCTGATCTGAATGCTCTTCGGACATTTCCGTGCTCAGGGCGCTTCTTCAGCCTGGAACACAGAACATGGTAAGAACCGCAAACACCTCAAATAGTCGTGCTCTGTGGATGAAAGACCCACTTGAGGTTGGCGAGGTAGATGTCAGCCACATGGCCTCCTGTGGGGGAGGGGGCGCTGCCCCGAGCGGACACCCTCTCCTCCAGCATCTCCCTGCTGTCCACATCAGGCTTTGGACTTCCACGATCGACTTCGCTTCTGAAAATGCAGAAAAAAACCCTCAGAAGTTTCACAGAAGCTACATAAAACAGGACAATCCTGGAAAAAACAGAGTTCAGGACGACGGCCCCAAAACAGCTATAAGAGCAACAATATAGAGGTTTCAGTCCCAAACTAAATCCTAAAAGCAACACTGGCTAAATGAATCAGTCTGTTTCTGTGGTTTGAATCGGAGAGTAGATTACTTTAGCCCAGCAGGTTGAGAGGTGGTGGAGTTATAAACTCAGGCATTCTAGATGAAATTCTGCATCAGAAATCTGTCTGTCAGCTATTCCAAAAACAAAGTTAAAAACAATCCACTGGACTTTGTTTCCAAGTTTGAAGACGTTTCGCTTCCCATCCAGGAAGCTTTTTCAATTCAAAATGACAGTAACAGAGTTGAGTTTGAGGCTTTATATAGTGGACTGAAAACAAAGCTTTGTTTTGGCTTAGAAAATGTGCAATTTGAACCGAACAAATGAGTCCGCCCCTTTGGAATGGCGGCCGTTTGAGTTCTTTGTTAGCCTGCAATATCCGATACCTGTCTACGTCTCTGAAAGGGGGGTCATTAGAGGGAATTGTTGTCCTGGCTGAATAGGTGAGATGTTCTGTTCCACTGTATAGAGGTGGGGGTTGAGATGATAGCGGGAAGGAATCAACTCAATCGCTGCACTGTAGGTTTTTGAAAGCTGAGTCCATCCCCTCTGTTTAAGGCTGGTTTTTCTTTCTTGACATAAATGGCTTCCTTCACACCCCTCTCAAACCACCTGTCTGCTTTGTCCAAAATGTGAACATTCTGTACCTCAAAAGAACGTACTTTGTCCATAAGGTTTGTCCATAAGGTGTAGATGTACCACAGAGTCCAGTCCCAAGGAGGTTGTCTTCAAACTTGTGAACAAAGTCCAGTAGATTGTTTTTTAACTTTTTTTGGAATGACTATGACCTGGATGACAGCATGTCTGTCAGCTAACAACAGCTTTTAGCTTAGCTTGTGTAAAGTAAAACTCAATCTGGAGAAGATAAATAAAAAAAAAGAACTTCGAAAATATAAATTATGAAAAATAAAATTCATTGAATATAAAAAAAAATCCATTGTCTAAGATATCTAAAAATATTTTTTATTGAGTTCTGCAAATTTTATTTTACAAAACTTTTTTTTTTTCAAATTCCCATCTACGAAGCATTTTGTTTGCTTACAACAATAATAGAATAATATTAACTCGTATAAAAGTAAACCAACCCTCCAGATCCAAACTGAACCACGGCCAGACTTTAAGCAAACAGCTGCAGGTTTTAATTATTTATTAGTGGAAACATCTAAAAATCAGAGCCTTTCACTAAACCTCTGTCTGCTCTGTTTATGCGGGGAAGGAGACTAGATTCCCAGTCACATGCAGGCTCCACTTCCTTAGCAACGGGGATTTCCAGTGCATGAGTTTCAGTTGGTGTTTGGTCAGAAATCTCAACATGTGTTCGACCTCTTCCCTCTTTATGTTTTAAACAGACCACTGTTTGTCCTGTAAGCAAAAACATGGGGTTCATCTAATTAATAAAAATTGTTGCAAGAAAACCCCAAAACAAAACAACTTGAGGACTGTTTCTCTAGCTTATTTATTCTTAGAATAATTTCGCATTATTTTATTTGGGTGGGGTAGGCCATCTGCTTCTAAATTAGATTCTTTCTTTTCCAGTCTCCTTTTTTTGGCTTTTTCATGCTTTGGTTATGACGGCTGGTCAGTGGATAAGTGGGTAGCACTGCTGCCTTGCAGCAAGAAGGTTCCGGGTTTGATTCTGCATGGAGTATGCATGTTCTCCCTGTGCATGCGTGGGTTCTCTCCGGGTACTCCGGCTTCTGACTGTTGGGTTAATTGGCTTCTCTAAATTCTCCTTAGGGTGTGGGTGATTGGTTGTATGTCTCTGTGTTGCCCTGCAAACCAGTCCCGGGTGTACCTGTAGACAGCTGGTGATAGGCACCGGCAACCCTTGTAACCCCAGCAGGGATAAACGTGACAGAAAATGGATGTTTTGGTTACATGATGCTTATTTTCTCTCCAGAAGTTAATAAAAATAGGTGGAAAAAAAAAAACCCAGCAAACATCAGTAACGGTTCTGTCAAAAGAGTAATAAATAAAAGAATACAAAACCAAGATCTTACGTCTCTTGAATAATGATGTACTGGTGCGGCACCAGACCAGACACTCCATCGTGCTGCCCCTCCCACCAGTCTTCGGAGGCTCGCTGGAAGAGCAGGAGAGAGGCGCCCTTTTTGAACGTCAGCTCCCGACCGGAGCGGCCTGTGTAATCGAAACGGGCGACGGCTTCGACTGGTTCAGACTCTGAAACAGCCAAGGTGCCTGACATTCAGAAGGTGGGCAAACAGAGGCGAGTGGAGCGACAAAGCCAGGGTGCATAAGGAGAGAGAGAGAAAGAAAGAAAGAGAGATGGAGAAAACGGTTAGTGCATAGCTGGTTAGT
>NW_015150525.1:1199734-1202687 GCF_000732505.1 Cyprinodon variegatus | reverse complement strand
AAAAGAAAAAAAAGAAAAAGAAATAGATCCAAAGGACCTATCAGTAACCATGTCTGTTCCAGTGCATATCATCAGTAAAATTTCTTTAGCATTATGTCTTCAGTACAGGGGCCATAACAGGGGCCAGGACATGATTTACTGGCCCCTGTTAGCCCCTGTCTAGTACCGCCCATGCATAAAGGTATACAGCACAATCTTTTATTTCCGTCCTAAGTGCTTTTTTTGCACATGCTCACTTTCAGGCAGATATCTGTGGTGAGCTACGGTTTCAGACAGCCATTGAAGCTCACCTTTCTCACCGTGGTTCTTTGAAAATGGCCGAGGGTGGTAAGAGAAAAAGTGTCTACGAAGTGTATGAGAAGAAAAGAAATGCCTCACAAAAGGTAAATATATCCCAGATTGCTTTGCGTGGAGATCTCTCTTCAAAAAGCATTATGGGATTTGCTGTCAGAGCAGCCCACTGTCGCCATAGGCTGTCACTACCCGACAGCGGCGACTAATAACAAAGATGGCGTATGCACCGCGCAGTTGAGTAGGAGTTATGAACGGTCAGTTAAGGTCAGTTAACTCAATTCACTATAGTCCACTATATATTCCCCTCTGTATGTGGACTTGTATGAGCTAGGAGAACAGCACGTTTTAAATAGGGCGTGCACGAGGAGAAATGGGCTTGTGCACGCTTTTGCATCTGCAAAGTGGAGAGGGCGGGTCCTTTAAAAACTCCTCCACAATACCTTTAATTATGAAGATATATGTTTTTTTTTTTATTTGTTTCCATGGAAGGATCTGAAAGGTGGTATATGTCAGATTGACTATCTCAAACTGTATCCTGTCGAGGATTAAGTGTGACATATGCTCCCCCCCTCTCTCCCTCCCCAGTGTGGCTCCTATCTTTCCAAAGAATATAGGCATCGCTATAGGAAAACGCCTCACCGTGGGGCCATGCCATGGGCAGCCATAAGAGCACGCCCAAGTCAGTGTTCTGGGGCATGCATGGCCCTCAGCTCCCCACCCATCCCAATGTATGTGATGAACAGTTGTACTGACACTGAAATCTCGATTACAATGTAAATTGTAATTGACAATAAAGAAAGTGATCGATTGATTGATATGTGAGTTGCTGGGCTTTGCCTGTAACCCATCGATTTGTTTCTGGTGTTTCTATCCTGCTCTAAGATCATGCTTTGCTCCTCTCGCTGGCTTTTATATGTGTGGTTTTTTTTTTTTAAAGGAATCACCAACAATCAGATTTCTCTATGTTTTACTCTGTGTGCAGGTGTTGGGTTTCAGTTAAAACACGCTCTTCACAAAGCGTGATTTTGATACTCCTGCATTGATATCAATCCTGGAAAGATGCTAACATTAGCCCGCCTTGGTATCTCCACTCTTCCACCAGTCAGGGCCTCACATACAGGCAGTCTGTAAATGTTGTTACTTGTGTAAGTTTTTGTACGAGACCTGGAAAGCGCTAATGTTGCTAACACCACATCCACATGAACACGCATACACACAATAGCCGTATGAACCCTCGGGATAAAAAAAAGGGGTATAAAGAGGGGACTTAATCAGCTACATTAATTTTTTTTGTCCCAAAAAATCATTTTACATGAATTTAAAGACAATTTCAGGATTATCTACGAAGGATAGACAGGTGACTCTTTTAAAGGTTACATGAGGCAAAATTCTCCCTTTTTTTGCAGTTGATCCCGGCAGCTTCTCCAGAGTTATCAGGGGCCTCCTGGCTGTTTGTCTTGTCAGTATAGATGGATGTTCCTGTGGATTTTCAGTGGTGCCTTTACTTACCTTTGCAGACTGTAGCCTTAACACTCAGAACTGCTGCTGGGTTCCTTCAGACTTTCACCATGCTGTTTGATCACTAATGTTTAACTACCAGTTTTAAGAAGTGAGGCAGACACCCTGTTTTATTAGACTTAAAACCTCCCTTTTGATAAAACTTATAAGCTTATAGTTGGAGTGGCTCAGGTTATCCAGATCTATCTCTATAATTATGCTGCTATAGGCTTAGAATGCTGGAGGACTAAGGGACCACTTTTCATCATATGTCTATTCTCTAATTCTGCAGTACTTGTAAGTTCAACCTCTAACTTTATATTATAGAATCTCCATCTGAGCCTGATTATTCTAGAAGTGTCTAAAAGGAGTTTTACCTCTCCACTAAAACCTCCTACATGCTAGCTTTGAGGGATGGCGTCAGAATGACATAGTACAAATATCTTCTCAATCCACTTGCTCATCCAGGTGAAGCAAATCCTGGAAAGCTAATGATTTAATTCAATAAGTTAGTCTTCATTAGTAAGAAAACTTTCAACCAATATGACCGTGTGATCTGACTGAATTTTCAACTAACGATTATTTAGCAAATTAATTAATAATCGGATTGTCAAAGGTTCCTTAAAGAAGAATTTTCATGAAATTGAAAATGTTTCCAATTGAGGAGTTCTGGATAGAGCATATTGATTAGTGTTGCACTGATCCCGATACCATTTTGAGAGCCAAAAGTTTAGGCAACTATTGTCACCCATTCCAGGTAGGCAATAAAAAGTTCTACTGGATTCACTTTGTATTAGTCTTTTTCCTGCTTCACAAAGGTAGGCACACACATCAATTTCAAACAGATGGTATCGGTATGGTATCGGCCAATACTGCACAACCAGGTATCGAGTATCGGAGCCAAAAAATGGCAATGGTGCAACACTGAGGCCCCGTCCACACGAAGCCAAACCCTGGCCTAAACGCACAAATTTTTCACCAAACCAGCCTCTCATCCATACGAAGCCGCTGTTTCGGGGGTCTGTAAACGATCTTTTTTTTATTCAGCCTTCAGAGTGGGAAGATTTTGAAACGCCGTTTTCGCGTTTCCATCTTTAAGCTCTGACCGCAATTTTTTTCTTACACGCATGTGTCATAGCGTCGCCTCTAAACACGCATGCGC
>NW_015150525.1:1195073-1199418 GCF_000732505.1 Cyprinodon variegatus | reverse complement strand
TATTAGTGCGCATGCCCATCATTTCGTCGCCTATTTTTGCTTTGGCAACACGTGAACCTTACCAGGCCTGGCATACATTTTGCAGCGTTTTCATGCATTCGTGTGGACGCTCACATTTATTTTACGTCTCCGTCTTTACGACAAACGTTCTGGAAAATATTAGCGTTTCGTGTTCGTTTTGACTTCGTGTGGACGGGGCCTGATATTGATGGACGAAAACATTTTTTCATCTTAAATGCAAAATGTTTCAATAGTTTTTTTTTTTTACCATATTGATATAACTACTGTGCTAAGTGGTTTGCTCTGTCAGCTACAAGCATATTTTACAGTCCCTACACTCCATTTAACGATTAATCGATTACTAAATTAGTTGACGATTATATCAATAATCGATTAATCACTATTAATCGGATTAATTGTTTCAGCCCTGAACTGAATAAACTGAATAACCCCAGGGGAACTTTACAGATTAAACTGAATTCTAAATAAACACAAAGGGACCATGTTGACATCTGCTGGACTGAATATCATTTAAAGATATTAGGGTTGAGATAACTAAAAAAACATATTTTTTGGTGTGTCACAGTGCAACTTTGTGTAGGTTTGTTCTTGCAAATAAAAATAAATACGACGAACTGAAGTCCACGGCTCTATCGAAAAAAAATTGGGCATGAACGTTTTTTTCAGGAACCATTTGGGTTTTAAAGTCTGTTTTATTAAACAATGGTGAGGTCATAAAATAATTTATAAGTTAGCAACCCTTTAGTGCTGATTAGTTTTGGCTTGGGATTTTGTGATTTTGCCCTTTAAACTTTATTGCGCAGTAAAAACAGAGACGGTAATACCGTACATAAAAGTTGTATTGGAGGAAGGAATAAAAGTTTTTAGTGTACCTGTTCTGATAAATCTACTGGCATAAAATCATTGTAAATCCAGTATAGCCTATATGTAACTGTAGTTATAGCAGGGTTAAAGTACACTGGAAAAAATTGAAATCTAGATTAATAATTTTTTCTTAAAATAAGTGCATTTGTTCTTGGATTGAGGAGGTAAAAAAAGAGTATTTGCCAATGGAACAAGACAATTGACACTTAAAATAAGAGAACACAATTCATTGTCTTGTTTCAAGTGCATTTTATCTAATTATCTTATTTTGAGAGTAAAAATACTCATCCCAATGGCAAACTACCTCATTTGCCTACTCAAATTAAAGGTAAATACAGTTAATTTAAGAAAATGTTTTACTTATTTCTAGATCATTTTTCCAGTTTGTGCCTAAATGAAACAAAATAACCCAAGTGTCATTTTATTCTGTAATAAAAGGCTGGACTTCTAAGTTAGGAGCTCAATAAATCACAGCCATCAACAGTTTGATTACATCGTTTAAACCTTTCCAGTTACACTGAGCGTCAGTGATCATTATAACTCACTCCAAGACTTGTTAGTAGACCGAGATTGAAAATTAGCCTCTGCTTGCACCGCTGTGTGCTGCTTGACCTGCTCAGACGCGGCTTTAATCTCCCATGTGATGGACAGTAAGCTGATTCCCATGGTCTCCTGGCTCAGAGTGGCTCAGACAGGCCAAGCAAATCTCTCCCTGGCAGCCCTTAGATAAATCCCTCCTTTCCTCCAAAATGTGGTTTAGAAAAGACTTGGACAAAAACATCCCGGCAGTTCGACCCGTTAGCGTTCTGTCCTCACCAGAAGTCCTCCCCTGCTCCAGGGAAGGTGTATATCGGGCCTGGCAGGTCCTGCAGGCCGGGGAAGATGGTGTCATGATGGATGATGATAGTTTTAATGAGTTCGTTGACGTGAGCCTGGCAGGAGACCTGGTCATGGCCTTCGGGGACAGACATCAGGGTGGGGCCGAAGCAGATGGCCAAGTTGTAGGGGTCCATCATGTTTTCCTCACTGTACTGAGACAGACTGGGGGAAGGGAGGGGACAGAGGTGTTTATAACATTCATATATTCACTACCTTCAAGAGACAAAGTACAATGCTAAAATTGTGTGTTTTCAACTTTTTAATTTTTGACATCATGTAAAATCTAATTCAAATACATGCGAAACGTAACATCCAATGGAGTAATTTTAAATTCTTTGCATTTTATTGCTTATCAATAAAAAAGAAGCAACTTCCAACTGAATCGGCCTCATAAAAAAGTTTCCGATTCCAAAGTTTAGGATGGCCGACGCTAAATGACGCTCAGCACACTGTGGTGAGCGAGGATACAACGCAGGAACACAGGAGGTGATGGTAAATCAGATCTCCGCTTTCTTCACACAAAGCTCTTCGGTTTACCCAGAGGGCTGAAATGGCAGCTCTATCCTCAGCTCTCCCCAAAAACCTCTTTTTTTTTAGTTTTCCAGGATTTTCTTCATAGGCATGCTGTAACGCATGTTTCCTTCCTTGCATCTTTAACCCCTTTAGTCCAGCGGGTCCAATACAGGGCCTATCTGACACCTGCTCATGCTGATCCAGTTCTAGAAATGGCCAAAACACAGTCACATGGTGTTTCATGCACACGCCTTTCAAATGGCACTTCAAAATCTTTCATAATAATTTTTTCACGACCTCGTAATTTTAACAAACCCCCAGTATTGATGTAAAAAACACATTTGGCAAAGTTTGGTGACATTTATGGATAAATGTGCCAAAATGGCCTCTCCGCCTAAGAAATTTCTCACTAATACCATTCTAAAATAAATATGATTCATCTGATTGAGTCCAAATTTGGTATATTTTTACACAACATTTAGATTTAAAAGTCTGTACTACTTTTTTGTGCTATAAATAATATTTTGGTAGTGTTTTGCAATGTTTATTTCAAAGAAAATTTTGGCGAGGTTCAAAAAATGCAAAATATTTTGTATTTTGTCCCTAATATTTCAGGCAGGGTCAAAGCTACAATGGTGCTGACACCAGAAAACCATTCTATGACATCTTACCTTTACAAACGTACCAAAAGTTTCTTCTTAAATCTAATAGCTGTGAGGCTATAAGTGATTTACTTTTGTGTTTTTGTCAGGCAGAAATGTATTTATACCCCCTGAGGGTGTGAGAGGTTAAAATTCCACCTGACATGTGTGACTCTGCGGGAGTAATGCAACAACAGATTTTCATTTTTAGCCACACCCCCTAATGGAAACTGGAGGCTCAGACCTTTCCAAGGAGGGGTTTGAGGTGATTGTGTGACCATTTCAGGTGAAGAAACTGTTACATAAGCTTGCTCTGTTATTCTTATTTTCTTTTCAGTGTGCTGATATTATTGGTAAATTTCAATCAAACAAAGGCTTTATCTTATGCAGAAGGTCTCCAATAATGTAACTCAGCACATTCCTCTGGCCATATTCCCTTTTTATGAGTAGAAAAATGCATTTCTGCAGTTTTGGCATTGTGCCCAAATCACATTTTTCACCTAACACTCTATCCCACTAAAACCGTTGTGGAACAAACATGCTTCAACTTATTCAGTCAAATTTAGCTTGAGTTATAGTCAAGATGTGGATCTATAAAGTCTGAGGGTTTATCCAGAGTTTTAGATGGGCTTTCATGGTGTTTTGCAGTGTTTATTTTGGAAGAAAATGTTGCCGAGGCTACATTTTTTCCATTTGTTCTTTGTTTAATCACCTGTAAATCAGACATGGTGATATTTGAAATAGTGGTCCCACCTGAAAAATATTTCTCAATGCCTTTCTGTCACACAAATAAAAACAACTGTATTTCCGATTGATAGTTTGAGAGCTCTACTTGCTTTAATTCATATATATTGAGGCAGAATTTGCTCCTAAGACACTCTGGGCTTAAGGAGTTAAGATGCTTCAGTGGGGGTATGTTGGGTGCAGCTATGCTATTATGGGCCATCAAAATAAACCTAAAAGAGGAAATTAGGCTGATTATTAAATGGGAGACTTTCATTTCCGTTGCTTGTAGTTTGACATTTCATGACAGCCCACACTGATAGTGACAAAGGTTAGAGGATGTTGTATGAAGGCCCAAAATAATCTTCTGTTTGTGGAAATCTCATTGCAAATAGGACAAAGTTGCAGCAAGATCTTTAGGTTCTAGAACTTGGTTTATTAGAGCATTTTTTTCACATCCAGTGCGATCAGGTTACCTGAATTTAAACAACAGCCGAACCCGATACTATTCGAGCTATAATATGTATTATGATTACATGCCTGTCAAACAGTAGATTGTGTTAACAGGAAAAAATAAATCCCATTGTTAGTATTCCAATTAAACCTCCCCTCTGTATAAGAGTTTTAACCAAACCGTACTTTTAATCACTTCTGATTTAAATCCCTATTTATTGCTGCTTTATTTTTTGTGTTTTGAAACACTC
>NW_015150525.1:1192595-1194473 GCF_000732505.1 Cyprinodon variegatus | reverse complement strand
CTTCCTGTTAAAAGGGAGTTTTTCCTCTCCACTTTCAAAAAGTGCATTTAGATTACATGTGTTGTGAATTGCACTATATAAACTGAATTGAAACTGAATAATGTAATGCTTGCAAACACACATAAGAGATGTCTTTATATTTTTTCTTATCTTGACATTTTCTTGCATTTTTTTAACCTTATCCAGTTTAACTGAAAAGAGATTAAAAATATAATTCATTAAACATATAAATAGATGAAAATATTTCTATAATGAAGGGCCAGGAAATAAACACGGGAACTTGAAATATTTCCGATATACTAGATTTTATTTTATTTCGCTTTTACTTTGAAAGGCTTTGAATAAACTTCCGGTTCTGACAGTGCTGGGCTAAAATGAAGGGTCCTCACAGTGCGGGTCTGCAGCTACACTCTTTTTAACAAATCACGGGTTCTGGTCATCGATTGTGTTCAGATTTAATGAAGGCAATCTATGTAATAAATATAAAGACAGTTTAACCTTTCCACAGAGTTTGGAGCAACATTTTGATGCGTAATGATCAAATCATCAGTTCTAGTTTTATTATTAGAAGCACATCTGGGAAACAGCTAAGCAGCATATGAGGGTTCAGGGTAATTAACCTCAAGGGAATAACGATTAAGGCTCCCACTGTGGGAAGCCACTGCACATTATTTTGACTATTTTAACATTAAGTATTTTTCTCCTGCCCAGCTTTATTTATACTGGATCTGCTGCTACTCACTGGTTGAGGAAGGCGAACAGGTATCTCATGATGATGAGGGTTTTACTTGGAAGGCTTTGCAGACCCTTCTTAATGTGAACTGCTCGCTCCTGGAGACTCTCCATTGCTGGAAGAAAAAAAAATAAAAATGATAAAAACAAACACTTCAGTGATCTATAAGAGATTATAGTATGAGATACTCACAGACACAGGATATGAGGTCATGGAAGACTTCTTTGGGGAAGAGTGCGTGATCCAGGCCTCTGAAGTAGAGCTTCAGCACTCCAGCAATAGAGTCCATGTCATGGTCATTCTGGTCCCCAGCCAGCGGGTCCTCGCCTATATGTGAAGGAAGGAGTGACGAAGAGACGGGTGTAACATATCAAACAAAAACGGCTTTTTTAATGACATATCCTTCTGGATCGGACTGTTACCTCTCTCAAAGGCATTCTTGATGTCGTTGACCTCCACCTGAGATCCAGACACTCTGAAGATGCCCTCATGCTGCAGACCTACACAAAAGCACACATAAACATTCTTAGATGTTCTGTCCTGGAGTGGACTGGTTTCCAGATTTAGGGATTTTTAAGCTATAGTGGAGGATGTTCTTTTTCTGGGAGGATCATCAAAATAAGTAGTCCTCCTAATTGTCAGTCATTCTGGTGATATTAATACGTAAGGCCCTCCTACGTGCTCGACCCCATTTTCACTTACCGGTGGTGAGTCTGACATAGTGAAAAATTGCAAATCTTCTTTTGGAAAGTAAGCTTGTATGAGCGATGCAATTGGACAGCAACTTTTGAACAGGGCATGTACGAGGACAAATGGGCTCCTGCACGCTCTCATGCGCCTTTGATAGGCGTTCCCTCTCAGTAGTGGGTACAGGGTTGTGCATGTGCATATTTTGTTTAAGCGGAGAGGGCGGGTTTGAAAACCCAGGAAATAGGACTTTTTCATGTTAAAAAATTTGTGTTGGTGTTGGCCTTCCTTTAAAACCTCTCCCCCAAAGCGCCTTCTGGATTTACGTCATTCATGGTGGGATGCTAACACAGGGTTTATACAGGAAGGATTAACTCTTATTTAATGCTTTTTAATGCTCTTTTAATGTACTTAGAAAGAATTTTTATGCCATCAACACTTACCCATGACTGGCATAT
>NW_015150525.1:1187071-1191513 GCF_000732505.1 Cyprinodon variegatus | reverse complement strand
ATTAAATACAGCAGTAAAATATATATATAGTATATAAAATATATATGTATATTGGCAGCAACTGACATAATTATTATATTTAAAATGTTTTTTTTTTTCTCAGTTTTTGTGAAATTTCTTTAAGGTATCTTTTTCAAACTTATAACACTGTATGAATCTTTTACCAACTCAGATCTAATGCTTATTTTTCTCTTTCTCACAGGTTTAGGATACAAAGTAAACAAAGTGTTTTTCTTAAGCAAACTCAGAATCAATCCAACTGTTCAGACTAAAAAGTCAACAACCAATCAGGGAATAGTAAAGCTGGGCCTGAACCTATCACCTAACAGGGAGGTTTTTCTCACCATGGCGACTAATGAAGCGGATGCAGCTCTCGACCATCAGTGGAATGGTTTCACCTGAGTCCTGAAAGAGGGAAATTAGAAAGCTATTACTGGAAATAGGTGGGAAAAAATGCGACACACGCACACACAGTCCGTTTCTTCATGATGCATGCTGGCACAGCAATTTGCACAGATGAACCCATTTAGGGGGTAAAACATATCAGACATAAGGTAGACATGACGGGTGCAGCTGTTGCTAGGAAACCACACTTTTTCCTTTCTCTTTGTCTCGCTTTTCCAGAAACCCAGGGAGGTTTGGCTACAAATTATTATACAGTGGAAACTATTATTTATGCTAAAGAAAATGAAATCTATTGGATGAAGGTTTATTCTAACACTAGAAACTAAACTGGTTAATCTTCACACTGTAAAAATACTCCAGAACAGTCCACCAGGGGGCGCTACAAACTGAAGTTTTTTTTTTCACTTAGAAAGTCTCCTTTGATCATTTAGCCCCCCATATGTGTATAATTTGTCATCTAGGTCAAATAACAACCCAAATTTGCAGCTATTATTTCTTTCCCCCTGTAAAAGATGAAGAAAGAAGTCGAATTTTAGAGCAAAAACACCCTGAGACAGATAATTACCTGCTTCCGCACGGTTGAATTTCTCCTTCCACTATGGAGGGAGAAAAAAGAAAAATTGGTAACAGCACTCTGTCATTATGTCACCAGAGAAAGTCTATTTATATGCACGACTCTTGTTATGCTCTATTTGTACTAGCAGACTCATATGTGTTTGAGAAACAGCCACAAAGACCACTGGCAGAGATGTATAAGCGCACATTTATGAGTGTGTGAGAGAGCATATTTCCTTCCTTAGCCACACCTACCTGGCAGGGCAACAGTCCGTTTTCTGACCTATAGGAGGGAGAAACAGGAAGAAGAAGAAGAAAGGGAGTGGAAGAGGGAAGAGGGAAGAGGGGGGTTTATAGAGGAGACACAGAGATAGGCGTTTATAACAGGAACAAGACTCATGAGGAAATGGCTTTAGATGAAAACAGGGACATTAAGTTCCCTTTTCAGGGTGCACACATAGATATAATAATAAAGATGTTTTCTGAGGCTGTGGAAACTGTGACATGTGTGAGCAGGAGGAACACACCCCAAGCAGACATGTTGGAGGGCACAGCTGCATCCACATATGGTCAGAGCTGCTGCGACCTTCCCTTTAACTCACACACAGCTTGTGATTATTAGATTTATTAAACTCTTTCTGCTTCACTGCTGTGACCCCGATGTGTCTGTGCCACATTCCCCATCTCCCTGACCCCCCCCCCACCCCTTAAGGGCTGGTTATCCTATGTGTCTCAGTGAGCTTTCTGCAGATATTTTAGATTTATGCCAAATGTTGAAGTATGGTCTGCGCCATGTTATTCTATGCCACAACGGAAAAGGGGAAATCATGAACTAGCTGACGGTCTAGATATGGCCTAGGCGGTGAGGAAGAAGGGGCAAGTTGGTGTGACAACGGAGGGACATGAGGGCAACTAAGAGCGGGGAACCAGGTGGAAAAAGGGTCCCAGCGTTCTCGCGCACCTCGCTCTTCTATCTGGTCCAACTTCACAAGTCTTTCTTTACAAACAAAACTACCGGTAGGGTACCAAACAGGAAATATGCATAGTGTAGAGCGGATGTAGATTTGACCAATCAGAGGCCTCCTGTCTGCAGTCACCTACAATTTTATAGTATACATCAAGCTTTACAGGGGACTCACACGACTAGAAAAAGAGGCAATATTTGGAAGGTATGAAGGACACTCACTCTCACCCAGAGTCTTCTGGATTAGGTCATGCTTGGCCTCCAGCTTGGTGATCAGACTCCTTCCTTCCAGAAACTCCTTCAGCTTCTATAACACAACCATACATCCACGCAGCAGGGTCAGTGTGGCTGCAGATTGTAAAGCTGTTTGAAAGCTTGCACTTACGGAGTGAATTTTGTATCATTGTTGTTGCAAGCAGGGAAGGTGGAAATTTTAAAAAACAAAACACAATCCAGAAAACTTCTTATATATATATATATAAAAAAAAAACTGCTTGTCTTTCAGAAAAAAATAAATATATTTTTTCTTCGTTTTTACTTCTAAAACATATTTTCAATTTTTTTTTATTTTAAGACTGATTTTTATGACTTGCATTCTTTTTAAATTGTGTTTTGCACACCGGATAAACTTCAATTCAAGCCCTGGTTCTTCATAAAGTGAAGACAATTGGTTCTGTAAAATGCAATTTGAAAAGAATGTAATCTGTAAAAAACTGAAACTGAAAAAGTGAAATTTGAAAAAACACCATAAAAAAATTATCACAAAAAAATAATAATATATATATATCTTATAAAATGCGAGAAAACAACAAAGTAACTCAAAACCTTTTTAGTTTAATTTCTCGATTGCACTTTCTTAAAAAAAAAAAAAAAAGTGTGCAACAATAATGGAACAAAATTCACTCCATATATGCACATCAGGGCTCTTTTTTGCTTGCTTTCAAAGATAACATTATCAAGGTTTGGGCTGATATGACATCATCACTTAATTTAACAGTATTTACACAAAAGTTTTAAAGAAAATATCCCAACGTTATCTCTGTGCTTTTGTCGGAGACATAAACGTGAGAATTAATGAAAAACGATTCCAAACTTCTCCGGCTCTTTTTTCAACACCATCTCTCTTAATGTGTCTTAACATCACAAGGGATTAAAAGAAGCAAGTTACAACCTTTTAAATACATTTTAAAGTTAAAAAGAAACAAATTTAAAATGTGTTCTGATGCATTTCAGTGATCCAGATAGAAAAATCAAAAATGCCTTTTGGACAGGCTAGAAGTCTCTAGCTGCCAACATTAATAACCGTTCAACAGACAGCAATAATACTTAGCACTAAAGTTACAACTGTATCCAGCAGCTTGCTCAGATTTTGATCATTACATTGCTTCATCTAACTAAACTAGTTTTAACCAACTAGATTGGTTGTTTTTCCAACCAATCTATTTTTGGAATCTATCCAAACTAGTCCTACAAACACTACGGTCAAAGTTCTTGTGCTTTCTGAACCACTTCCTGAAGCCGTCATGTGGTATCACGGTAGCGAGGCTTCGGACATCATCAATTCTGGCCCCTCCCCTAAATGAATCACGCCTCGAGAAAAAGGCCCCTCCATTATTCGACACGCTTCAGCTCATCTCATAACATCACCACTAGTGTGTATTTTCTCCTGTTTTTAGGGTAATGAAGTGGATTTATCAGATGGAGGCCAGGCTCGTTTCTCAAACTGCGTGGTTCTGTATTTTTGGGGACTAACCGTGAAGTAAAACTGCTCGGTCTCCTGCTGATTGGCCCGCCGCTTGGCCAGGCTGGGTTTGCTCAGATACGACTCGCTGAACGTGGACTTCACCGACTCCATGCTGTGGCTGTGGTGGAAGCACTCGGACACGTCGTAGTCCTCCACCGTCACCATGTCTTGGATGGTGGACAGAGTGGCCTCCATGGTTTTTTTCACCTGAGGAAAGGGGACGGCAGGGGGAAACAAACAAATCAACCCGGTGTCCCAGAAAGAAAGGGAGGAGCATGAAGGCGAGATCAACGGGGCTTCTCACCTCTTCATTCTCGATCTTCAGAGTGGAGAGGCGTGACTGCAGCTGCTGACACCTCTGGCTGAGGTCGGTTTCCAGAGGAGATTGCGCACACATCACACCCATCTACAAAAACACACAAAAAAACAGCACTTTTCACTAATAAATTCTTCGCCTTTTACGCAGACAACGCTAACGGAAGGCGATCCGTACCGTGTCGCCCATGTGAGACTGAAAATCAAATCGAGCCGGCGGGCAGAAGACGTTGTTGTAGGTCTCCATCAGCTTCTGCTTGTCTGCGTTGGCCTCCAGGCTCTCCGCTGCTCCTTCCAGTGTTTCCAGACCCGTGTGCTTAGACGTCTCTACGTTCTGCTCTGCAGACAGGTAGGTCCTCAGGGCCCGGTGCAGACTAGCATGGTAGCCCAGATCGCAGCACTGTCACACATGCATTATAGGACGAGGGGAAAGAAGAAGAAAAAAAAGATAACGAGAGA
>NW_015150525.1:1180750-1186208 GCF_000732505.1 Cyprinodon variegatus | reverse complement strand
ATGACATTTCAACTTTATTCTCGAAATGGCGAGTTTAAAGTTGACACGTCAAGATTAAACTCAACATGACATTTCAACTTTATTCTCGAAATGGCGAGTTTAAAGTTGACACGTCAAGATTAAACTCAACATGACATTTCAACTTTATTCTCGAAATGTTGAGTTTAATGTCGGCATGTCGACTTTTAAAGTTGACATGTCGAGTTTAATCTCGTCATGGCAAAAATATTTTTTCTCTTCATGTGTGGCCCTAATACTCCGTCGTAGATCAGTGTTTGTAAGCTAATACACAGGAAAAATTATCAACACATGCTGAGTTCTGCAAAACTTTTATTCTAGAATAACTATTATTTATTACTTTCATTCAACCAGAGGCTTTGTGACACAGTGCATCACAGTGTTGATATAATG
Source organism: Cyprinodon variegatus (assembly GCF_000732505.1). Taxonomy (NCBI): domain Eukaryota; kingdom Metazoa; phylum Chordata; class Actinopteri; order Cyprinodontiformes; family Cyprinodontidae; genus Cyprinodon; species Cyprinodon variegatus. Next base: position 1,185,797 of record NW_015150525.1, on the reverse strand, counting down.
CTGGCTTACTGCACGGATAAATGTATTTGACCAGATATGCAGAAACTAATGCAGCATATCCTAACTGATTACATGGGGAAACATGGTAGTGGTAGCATCATGCAGTGGGGATGCTTTTTTTTTTTTATTGGGGGTAGGGATGAGAGGATTGTTGGAAGAACACAAAAATTAGTGTTGCACCGATAGAGACACAAGTATCGGGTACTAGAATAGTGGTATCGGTATCAGTGAGTACCAACAAATAGGGCACCGATACCATTTTAAAAGCCAAAAGTTTATTCAACTATTGTCACCCATTCCTGGTAGGCAATAAAATTTCCAAAAAATAATGATCTTGACAAAAAGTAAGCACATGAGGAATTCAAGACAAAAGAAAAACAGCAAGGAAAGAAAAACTACATTTAGATAATGGGGTAGGGGATAAAGTCGGGGAGAAAATATTTTCCTTCATTTTATGTCGCGTTTATGGCGCAGCTCTGCGCTCTAATAATCTATTAAAGCATTCACCTATAAACCATCAGAGTCTCTCTAAGCTTTTATACAAGACTTTGTTACACTTCTGTACCCCGTGTGTCTCAGCTCAGAGAGAAAACTACATAAATGCTAATAAAGAAGCTGTTGGCGCTCATGGCATGAAGCCTTTGGAAACAAAAGTGACACACGGACAAAGGACGGCCGCTTTGCCGCCTTCATTAGAGCCACTGAGGCTAATGTGAAGAGACGGACCCAGGGGACAGCACAAGCTCTAAGCAGAGGAACGAAGGACACACACCGGCTCGTATCACAGGGTTACAGCTCGTTTCCACTCACATCAATGATGTCGGAGAGGTCATGGATGTAATATTTGAAGACGCAGCTGTTGGTGGCCTCCAGTGCCAGCAGGTACTCATTCCTGGCCTTCATGGCTTTCAGCCTGTTCTCCGTGTATTTGGCCTGTCTCTGAAAAGCAGAAGAGATTCATGTAAAAAAAAAAAAAAAGGAAGGATGTTTGAAGAAGGATGGCAGGATGCGTGAAGGAAAGGTGGAGGGTAACAGGTGTTAATGTGAGACGCTTCAGTATTGATGAAAGGGGAAGACGAGGTGCAGCCACAGCAGAAAGGGTTAGCCACCATCCATATATCATTCATGAGGCGCAGACATGTTCCCCCCCCCCCAAAAAAAATCTTCCGCCCCAGCTGACCTTCTCCTTCATCTTTTCGATCTTTTTCACGCTGGAACGGCGGACGACTCTCTCCTCGGTCCTGATGCTGCCCAGCGCGTCTGGGGAGCGCGGCGTCTGCTTGTCTTCCTGTCGACTGGAGCGTCCCATCTGCTTCTCCTCCTGCTTCTCCGCCTCCTTCAGCTTGGACTCTGCATTGATGCTGTCAGTGTTGTACATGTGGTACGTCTTCATCACCTGGAAGCAGGAATTTGAGGCTTTAATCGATGCGTTTTTCAGATAGCCTGCGCCTCTGTGAGCTCACGGTGAAGGTTTAAGTGAGCACCTACTACATGCAGCGTCAGCAGAATTTCATTGACCACCACCAGAGCTGTCATTATACCGTTCTGCTCAGACCATCAAACAGCACAGCAGAAAAACACCCTACGCATCTATGAGAGCAATCTATTTCTATCTCTTTCTATACGTTATAATTAGAGAATAAGAACTGCTTTTATGGGCCTGGCTGGCCTACAGTACAGCTAAATAGTTTTCTTTAGCATAAAGCCAGGAATACACGCTGATGGCCTCAGTCATTTGGTGGTATCATGCACTATTTGGAGCCAAAACTCCAAATAGTTTTTGGAGTAAAACAATTACTCTGATGTTAACCCTTTAATACGTTCAATGTGGAATACATTTGGAAAATCTTTAATTTTAACAGAAACTATAATCATAAAATGTCAATTTGTGCAAATGACTTTTTAATTTGTATGGTGTGTCTTAAGCAATGCATACACTGTATGATGTTTTTGCCCTGGAAAAAATGACCCAGAAATAAATAAAAATTTCTTAAATTAAGTGTTAATTTCAGTAGGTTAATGAGATAGTTTGACAATGGAATGAGTACTTTTACTGTTAAAATAAGATAATTAGATAATATACACTTGAAATAAGACAATGCAATTGTGTTTTTTTTTTTTTTTATGTAAATTGTCTTGTTCTATTGGCAAAATGTCTCTTTTACCTCCTCAATCCAAGAACAAATGCACTTATTTTAAGAAAAAACTGATTTATCTAGATTTTGATTTTTTTTTTCAGTGTAGTGCTAACTTTCCAGTCGTGCGAGAATTTTTTGATCGAGCCGACTTTCAGCCTGATGGTGAGTCACGTGGTGTACAGGGGGTAACGAGGGGTGATCAGCCTCTCACAGCCGCCTCCCGATCAGGTATCGTGAGGTCGGGAGAAAATCAAACATGTTTGAAATTCAGTCGACCGTCGTGGGCAAATCGCTCAGTGGGCAAATAAGGATTCTTCTTCTTCTTCCTCTCAGATGAAAACACAGAAGCATGTCAGGGATGCAATGAGTGAAATGCAGTTCTTTCTGTAAAATTGACAGACCATAGTAGCCAAGTTTGCTCAGCCATGTCTTTGTCCAAATACGACGTCTCCTTTTCTTTTTAGGGCTTTCAGCACAAAATTACAGAAATTGCCAAGGCAGCGTTTTACTCTTCTCAGCTTCATATTCCTCTTCTACTCGTTTGGCTTCCGGATAGACGAGTCCGAGTAGCGACATCTCACTGCGGAGCTTAGACTCTTATTGTAAGTGTAGAGTAAAAATACTCAATCTATTGACAGACTATCGCATTGACCTACTCAAATTAAGGGTAAATACACTTAAAGGAATAGTACACCCAAAACATGATTAGCCTTCATTTTCTACTCACCCCCATGCTGAACAACACTCTGGAGTACTTTTTTGATATCTCAAATGCATCTGGAGATCTGGGAGGCTTCTTGCTGTCTGCTGACATTCAAATAATGGAGGTCTATGGCGCCCGAGACAGAAAGGTCCATAAAAGTCCACAAAAAACGTGTCAATATTCCTCCATACTGCTCGTCCAATGTATTCCAAGTTTCCTGAGTGGGTAGCGTCCAGAATTTACTCGAAACGAAGTCATTTAGAATGTTTTTAGAGCATAAACAGTAGTGTATAGGATTTCCTGAAAGCGCGCGCCTGCGAGTTCACGAGCCTACGGAAACCGTGGCAGACCAAACCAGACGAAAGTGCGCATTCAGCTCGGCAAAGAACTCGTGCTCTTCCTCAACACTGAAGTCCTCAGACATTTTTCTTTCGTTGTTTCTTTCTTTGCACAGGTAAACAGCACATTTCTTCTTCTACGCTTGCATTATCGGCAGAGCAGACGCTGAATGCGCACTTTCGTCTGGTTTGGTCTGCCGCGGTTTCCGTAGACTCGTGAACGCGCTTTTAGGAAATCCTATACACTACTGTTTATGCTCTAAAAACATTCTAAATGACTTCGTTTCGAGTAAATTCTGGATGCTACCCACTCAGGACACTTGGAATACATTGGACGAGCAGTATGGAGGAATATTGACACGTTTTTTGTGGACTTTTATGGACCTTTCTGCCTCGGGCGCCATAGACCTCCATTATTTGAATGTCAGCAGACAGCAAGAAGCCTCCCAGATCTCCAGATGCATTTGAGATATCAAAAAAGTACTCCAGAGTGTTGTTCAGCATGGGGGTGAGTAGAAAATGAAGGCTAATCATGTTTTGGGTGTACTATTCCTTTAATTTAAGAAATGTTTACTTATTTCTAGATAGTTTTTCCAGTGTATACCCACTTCTCCAGGGACCACTATACTACTGATGCCAAGTAATATGAAGTGAGCACGTTTTTAGGGTCAACTTTCAACAAACCATCAATAAAAAATAAAAAAAGACAGAAAACTAATACATTTTCATGCTTCTGCTTCTGTAGTCAGGGTTATCATCCCTCACTACTGAGAATAATCCCTGTAAAAATACTGCATTGGTGCATTAGCTAATCTGAAAGAGGAGTTTCAGCATCAGAGAGCAATTCGAGGGAAGGCATCTCTAATCCTAAAAGAAACAATCACACATAATATGTGATGATAACCAAAGGGGGGGGTTCTCACCGAGTAAAGTTCATTGAGAACTTTTATCAGGTCCTCCTGCAGCTGGGCTCCAACCTCTTTGCTCTGAAATGAAAAGAAAACACAGGCTGATTTGAACAAAGCACTCTAAATTAGGGTTGTCACGATACTAAACTTTTCAACTCGACACCGATGCTAAGGAAAATATTCGATACTCGATACCATTTTCGATACCAAAAGGATAAAAATAAAGACTCCAAAATTCTACAGAAATATTTCCATTAATAAATAAAATACAATAAATAAATACAATAAAGGTTGTATGCTTTGCTCAATATTAAGCAAGCTTGATAAAAAAAACTTATAAAATTAAAATGAAGTGTTCCTTCCTTGGCTATGCTTTGCAACTTGATTTCCTTAATGAGCCCAAAGTGAGATCAGCATCAACTATCTCAGCTGCCAAAGTGACAAGACCCAGAGCTGTTTGATGAAACCAGTCCTTCAGAAAGCTGGGTCAGAGATCTGTTAACTTAGCTTAATCAAAGCAGGAAGCAGTGTGACACTCATCTTTCAAAGCAAACAAACAGCTTAATTATGTATCATTTCTCACAGCATAGAGGGGTGATATCAAGGCCAAAAACAATGCTTTGGTTAACAGTTTTTATATCTCTTACATTAAAACATGTTGAATACAGTCACATTCATCCATTCATGATTGCTCGTCTGTTTAGATTGACTGAATTAGACAGCTCACAGTAAAAAAAAAATATAAAAAGTTCCTTTTAATTTTTTTTTTTCAACATTTAAAGGAAAAGTGCGATCAGCAAGGAATAATCAATGGATCATTTTTTATACCTGAAACTAAAATGTTGATTTAATAAATTTGGTGAATTTTATTCTTTTAGACTCTTTTATTTTTTTCTTCCTGTTTAAAGGAATAGTACACCCAAAACATGATTAGCCTTCATTTTCTACTCACCCCCATGC
>NW_015150525.1:1173423-1179851 GCF_000732505.1 Cyprinodon variegatus | reverse complement strand
TGTTCAGCATGGGGGTGAGTAGAAAATGAAGGCTAATCATGTTTTGGGTGTACTATTCCTTTAATTGTGGCCTGGTCCACTCAAGTGCAAGTGTGTTGCTAATCGGTTATAGAAGCACTGAGTTCTTGGAAGCTCAGGAAGATGGTTGTCAGAGTAAAGAGTACCAAATAAAAATCCTCAGAGGGATCTGGAACCGGTGGATGATGCTGTTTTTTTTTCGTTCACCTTGCTGATCCTTGACCGCACTGCCTCATAAGGGTTACCAATAAAAAAAGCAGCAAGAGAGCAGATTAAGAGAAGGTGCAATGAAGACAGTGATATCAAGGAAACTGAGGCACTGCAGAGCTGTAGGAGGTAAGGGGCGGCGACCAATGAAAAGGGTTATCCTACTTGTAAACAGTAGTGGCTGACCTTTGGACTTCTCTGCATTTCCATTCTCATCTTGTCTGGTCAAAATGACATACAGACATTTCTTTAAACCTGATTAAGCTCCACATAAAAAAAAAAAAAAAAACATCCATCAGCATCTGAGCTGAAGATTTTTCTCTTAAAAAACACTTTCAATTTATAATCAATTGACTTTCTCTTTAAAAAGGCTGTTTTATATATATAGATATATGTGTGTGTGTTATATATGTATATATATATGTATATATACATATATACACACGCATAAAGTGAGCTGTAGTTAGCTCAAATGATTAAGATAGTCCTTCAGTCAAACAGCATCATTGTTAGCTCCTTCAACACTGCATTGTCTAATATGAACTGTGGTTAGACTGATATAGCCTCTGGCATTTACTGGTATTACTGCTGCTGACTGGGAACATTATAAATGGACTCATTATATGCTTAATTAGACTTTAGAGCTTTATGTGGGTGTATTGTTCACAGGCTGTTTATGAACCAGATAAGATGAAAACAACCCTTAGTAAAATACCCACGAATCCACCATTAGTCATCGATGACCAAGAGCGAGAGAAAAGAAAGGAAAGAGAGATTTTTTGTAGGTTTGTTTAGGTGTATCAGGATCAGGCCGTAAGCCTGGTTCAGAAACAACATATCAGGGTGGAAATCAGCCGCTGCTGCGGCAGCATTCCACACATGCAGACACAACTTCCCTTCATGGTCCACACTTGCTCCGAAGAGTTATCTTCCTCTACCTGAGAGGGTTTTGGATTCCCTGCATTCTTCCTCTACACTCTGGTACGACCCACTCCGCTTTAAAACCCAGCCAAGGTTTGATCTTTGGAGGGGAAAATGACTGCCTCCCGCAGTGGCGCTGGCACCGTGAGACTGCTGCAGAACAAATATGCTGAAACGTCCTTCCTGGAGAGGAACAGCCGTCTCCCAGGGGAGAGCTGCACTCTGGTATTTGCTTCATCACGTTTAAACCCCCCCGCCCCCCAATCCTTTGCTGTTTTTGCTCTCCCACTACAATTCCTGTTCTTATCTGCTTTATCTCACAGACCGCGCAGCAAAGATAAACGCAGACTCCTGTAGGAAACCAGACACTATCAATTGCCCAGGCTAACGTTCTAGCTGCCATTGAGTCTTTTAGGACAGAAAGCAGAAGCCAGAGAGATGGATGGAAACGCCTGAAACAGGCCATGGATTAATAGCCCCATTTAGGCTACCCTCTGAAAACCGATCCGTGCTGAGCTCTGTTCCTTATGACCGTTTACACACCACGCTAGCACAGATTGTGACGTTCTACGGTACTACTGCTTTCTAGAAGAAAACAAGCAAACCAACAAGGCGGCACCTGGAACAATCAGAAAGTTCGTGGAGAGTCAGGCACAGAAGAGAGCCTTTTGGGAAGTGGATATAACAAACACTTGTGTAATCAGGGCTTACAGATGCAGGAAACAATGACCGAAGTTGAGGTTAATCACACTGCAAAACAGAATCATCAGTGGAAATCGTCGGGCATAGTAGGGAAGCTTGTTTTTCTATGAATCTCTGAATTTTCATGACTACAGAATCTGACTGTAAGGACATGACACGGTCTACTCATGCGTCTTCGGTATCAGAGAACTGCAGCACAACTAAACACAACTAAACCGAGATCTATTGATGACCTAGTGCCACTTTAGCGTGGTTCAGGTGTGTCGAGCGCGACCCGGTTCAGTTCTGGCTGCCATTTACACTCAAAGATTTTCTCCGTTACCGTGCTCAGACCAATCTCGGACTGGTTTCAAAAGGATAGTGTAAATGGGGGTTATGAAGCCACCTCTGCCGCCTTCATTTTGCTTGTGTCGGAGGGTTAGAGCATTTTACCTTCTTGAAGAGGCGTCCTGAGTCCTCGCTGATCTGCGCAAACCTGGGAATGATGTTGTTGAGGTAGAGGTCAGACAAAGTGGCGTGGTCACGACTCTCCCTTTTCACCTGCAGCAGCAGTAGGTTCCAGCAGTTAACCGGAGACAAGATGGTCTGCTCCTTCCTGCAAACACAGACGGGGAGAGTTTAAAAGCTTTTTAAAACCAGTGCGTATTTTTTTGCAAAAGCTTTCAAACCCTCTTTGACTTATTGTTTATATTTAGTCAAGCTACAGCATACATTAATAGGTCTAATTATTGTAAGTTATTGTGTACATTTTGCACAATAAAAAACAAAAAAAACAACTTAATTAACAATTAGTCAACATAATCGCCATGGTAGCAAAACACCACAAAAAATCAGCTAAGGACAGTTTTAAAGCAGGCTTAGTTTAAAAAGATCCTATAAGCTGTGAACGTCTCACTGCACACTAGTCCTTCATCTGACAGCAGAGTCATTTCTGTCCACCCCAAATGACAGGGCAGGCAGTGAGAGCAATAATCAAAGAAGCAGCCATGAAAACCCACAGTAATTCCGGAGGAGCTGTGAAGAAGCGAAGCTTGGGTGAGAATCTGTTGACAGGATAAGTTCTGGTCTTTATGCAATACTGTCAATAAAAGCCTCTGCACTCCAAAATGCTATGTGGGGGTGGAAAAATAGCCTGGAGAACAGTCTGTACCATGAAACACGGCAGTGGCGGCACCATGCTGTGGTTCTTCAGCAGGGACAGGGAAGCTGCATGGAGCTTAACTCATGAAAGCAAATCTGTTAAAGTTCACACATGACTGAAGCCTGTGGGGCAGAGGTTCTTCTTCCAACGTCACATAAGGTCAGAGCTCCAATGGAGACTGCTTGGATCAAAGCACGTTCATGAATGATGGCCCAGTAGCATTGAGGACGGGACTCTCGCTGATAGGCTAACAAAATGAAATCTGCAGCAATTTTTTCACAGACCTTCCTTGATTTGAAAGTCTGACGCTTCAACACATTTGCTAAATGTAGCTGTTTATCCTGGTTAGTTTTAAACACACACCTAAAACATTAAATCTTAACATCAGAAACACATATGAGCAGAAAGCCATCATCATTTCTTTTAAAACACACACACAAGTCTTCTAAAGAAACTGAAACCTTGCCCAGAAACACAAGCCACAGCCATAAAAAAGGCCATCAGGGAGAGGAGGCCTTTCCTGCAAAGGCACAGTTGCCATTTATAAGAAACGGAAAACTTAAAACTACAGTACCAACTTTTTTTGAAGACTCCATTGGAAAGCCATTAAAAAAAAGTTAGCGTAGTAAAAAAACTGCCCGCTTATGCAACAGTACAGCTGCTTTGTGTAAGTACAGTACGAGTAATGGGTGATCCATGGATGATCTAGTGGGTAAAATGGATTATGAGTGAGTGTAAGTGGATGAAAGAAGGCCTTTGTGTCGTTAAGAGCAGCTTAGCTGGATAGAGAGCAAAAGAGCTGCAAGGCATTTACATGAGGGGGGGTCCAGGGAAAGTAGAGCAGTGACTGAAGCATACACAATGTCACACGGACAGAGAAAGTCCTTGATTGAAGGGTATTGAGTTTGGGGTTTTTGTTCGTAGGGAGGTGTGTCTGGGGGGGACGGGACGAGGTGGTACATGATGTCACAGGTCAAATGGCTGTGATAACAACAACCGTGGCATGACAAAAGGAAGAAAAAAATCCCCAATACTCTAATTCAAACCAAGAATACTCACCACCACCCCCCCACAATGCGTTTGAGGCTGAAAAGTCATGTGGACCAGAGTGAGTGTTCACTTCCCTCGGTTGGCAGTTTTTTTTTTCTGTTCTCCACTGGTTGCACAACACCAAGACGGGGGTTGAAGTTCCTCTGTTGCTTCAACAAGCTGTTGGCTGCACCACCGTGTGACATTTCGCCCCGTCGTTGATGCGGCAATGCCACTCGTCTGAATCACTACCCTTTTTCCAGACAACACAAGCAAATAGTGAGAGAGGCGTGAATGCCCGATGGTCGCAATAAACATGTTTCTATCTATCCACCCTCTGCCAGTATGGGTGAAAGGGTACACACACCACAAACAAGTCACCTGTACATCGCAGGGCAATACAGAGAAACAATCATGCAGACACTCCTAAGGGCAATTTAGAGACACCAGTCAACCTACAGTTATGTTTTTGGACTTTAGGATAAGGCTGGAGAACCAAGAGAGAACAAACACATGCAGCACCCCCTTGCTGAAAGGCCACAGACAAACAAATGAACAAAACTAACTGTGCCAGCCTGTTTTACTATATTATTAATTAAACATAAAAACCAAAACTATAAACCTTTAATAAACCATTAACTAAAACTAAAAGTATCATCCAACAGATACAAGCCACCTGTACCGCATTCCCATTGGCCAAAAAAACAGTTAAAACCCGGGAACAATCGTGTTTTAGTGGCAGTAGGAACAGCTGACTGACGTGTGTCTACCGGGCCAAAAGACTCGTCAAACAACCCGCGTTAAAATTGCCTTGGCTCTGTTTTACATGCTGTGGGAACATCAGACCCGGTTTGATCCGCTAAATTACCCGACACCATTGAAGGCAATGTACAGACGTCAATACACAGCGCCAACTACGTCTGATCTAACAACCTGAAACAACTCTGCTTACATTCATTAAACATGGCGCAGAACTGGTGAGAGGGATTCGGAGGGATTAAAGAGCTTAACAATAAAATAAACCACGCCCTGGCTTCCTTCCGTGTAGCTGTCCATTGTTTACTTTCCTGATTTATGTCGAACTGATAACATCATCAACGCTAACCCAGCGTGATGTCACCAGATACCCAGCATTCTCGCGCACCTCGCTCTTCTAGCTGGTCCATCTTCACAAGTCATTTTCCACAATGGCGGTCAAACAAAACACGAAATACGCATAGTTTAGAGGGGATGTACATTTGACTAATCAGATGCCTCTTGTCTGTTGTTCTTCTACAATTTTGGAGAGTTGCACCAGAGTCTGCAGGCAAATTTGATTTCACTGCGACACAAGCAGACAACCTGGCTTCTGAGTATAAATCACCCTTTTGACCCATTTTTCTTAACTAATGGTAAGGGAGCCAAGTGCCAATAGCTAGCGGGTCGACCCATGTTTGAAAGTCGCAGGTTAACCCGCTAATTTCAGTGGGAAATCAATCGATGAATTCAGTCCATCAGTCTTTATTGTCAACTAGTCTCTAGTCTTTCAATGAGAAACAATATTCATAGGATGTTAGGTTTACCTCTGAGAGATATTAGACAATGTTTAATCAAAAAACACCTGGACATGACATAAAACATATTAATGCTGCATTTCAGATATAATCTAACTAGATGTGGTTATTATCAAAACCTTGAGCCATCAGAATAGGAAATTTCATTTTCTTACAGAAACATCCTATGAAATTTCCATGTGAAAACCCACGTGAAATCTATGCATTCCATGGGAATTCACATGTGTATCACATGTAGAAACACATGTATGTGTGGAATTTGAACGTTTCGTAGTAAGAGCAAGTGATACCTATGTTTTTCTCGTGACACATAAATTTCACCACATGATTTTCATGTTTTTCACAAGTGATACACGTTCTCACATATGATTTCCATGTTTTTCCACATTCCATACCCATGTTTTTCACATGACATTAGGGCTGAAATAGCTAATCAGATTAATCGATAATTGAAATAATCGTCAACTAATTTAGTAATAGATTAATCGTTAATTGGAGTTTAGAGACTATAAAACATGCCTTTAGCTAAAAGAGCGATCCACTTAGAGCAGTAATTATATCAAAATTATAAATAATAAAATTGAAACAGTTTGCATTTAAGATTAAAAAAAATTTAAATATTGGTCAATATGCTTTATCCAGAACTCTTTAAGTGGAAATATTTTAGTTTCACCTGGTATAATTTTATTTAAAAAAAAATCTTTAGAGTTCTTTTGTCTGATTATTAATCGATTAAACGAAAAAATAATTGACAGATTAATAAATTTTCAAAATAATTGTTAGTTGCAGCCCTACGTGACGAACATTTTACGTTATGCACATTTTCCACGTTATTTCCATGTTTTTTCACATTCGAT
>NW_015150525.1:1170776-1173391 GCF_000732505.1 Cyprinodon variegatus | reverse complement strand
TCATAACATTAGGAGAATAAAATCATAACATTATGAGAATAAAATCATAACATTATGAGAATAAAATTGTAACATGAGAATAAAGTTGTAACATTATGAGAATAAAGTTGTAAAATTATGAGAATAAAGTCGTAACATTACGAGAATAAGGTTGTAAAATTACAAGAATAAAATCATAACATTATGAGAATAAAATTGTAACATTAGGACAATAAAGTTGTAACATTATGAGAATAATGTCGTAAAATTACGAGAATAAAATTGTAACATTAGGAGAATAAAGTTGTAACATTATGAGAATAATGTCGTAAATTACGAGAATAAACTCGTAACATTACGAGAATAAGGTTAAAAAAAAAAAAAAATTATTGGTCAATATGCTTTATCCAGAACTCTTTAAGTGGAAATATTTTAGTTTCACCTGGTATAATTTTATATATATATAAAAAAAAATCCTCTTTAAAGTTCTTTTGTCTGATTATTAATCGATTAAATGAAAAAATAATTGACAGATTAATCAATTTTCAAAATAATTGTTAGTTGCAGCCCTACGTGACGAACATTTTACGTTATGCACATTTTCCACGTTATTTCCATGTTTTTTCACATTCGATTCCCATATTTTCCCCACGCAACTCACATTTGAGGCACATGTGAAACTATGTCAATCACATGTGCTCTATGCATTAAACTTTCCAGAAATCAAACTTTTACACATGCAGTACATGTGATTTTCCTATGTGAAATCCACGGCATGTTTAAGGGATTAACAAATCCTATTCTTTATTAATTGAAATTCCCAGATCTCATGAATTTAGTTCTTCATCTTAAATGCCATAATGACAGAAAGCATTGTTTAAATCTGTTGTTCAATGGCGGTAGTGGGGGGAATCATAACTGGCCAGACATGAGGGCATGGATGCTGCAAAGATGGACGACTGAAACCTGCCTAACGTTTAGGGTCAGAAAGACACACACTCTCAGACACACCATACAGTTTAACCATATAACCCTTGTGCAGGCTGCCAAATAGCATGCATACCAGGGATCTCCACGGCATTAACATACTTACAGCCCTCACACCCCGGACTGTTTGGAGCACCATTGACGCTTGCTCTGTTGAAAGCGCAAGAGCCAGAGGCAGCCCTCACACACAGACACCCACACACACATCTCCATTCAAACACCCAGATAAATACACACTCACACCACTGGAAAATAACTGAAATTCCAGCATGGCACTCTGACAGAGCAGCAGCAGATGCAGGAAGACTATTAAACACACAGATGTTGGAGCTAAAGAGAAGCTAAATAAATACAAGAAGAAATGCTGACCACTGTGTATTAACTGCAGCGATTTATTTCTGATCTGAATGGACCGCAGCATGTGAACAAACAGAGTAACTCTAGTTGTTGTTTTTTCCCTCCCCCAAAACGCAACAAATACTTTCCAACTGTCTGAATATTGATCTGAGGTAGGGGGGCGTGAGCTGGGGGTAGGAATTGGGTTTCGTTTAGAGGAGCTATTGATCCCTTTTAGTCTGTGCTTGTGTGCCAGACGGAGCATAAATGTGGGGTTTGTCCCCAGCAGAAAAAAAAAAAGTTTGTGATAGTTAAAAGACAAGAAGAGCAGATGAAAATAAGAGTAAAGAAAAGCAGAAAGTGACAATTGAGATGGCCTTTGGTAAATGGGGAATAAAAACAGGAAACGAGACAAACTAAAGAGGGCCAAAGATCCAGTCTTTCTCAAATGTTTCCCATCATTTTGTAACATCCAGTCGATTTAAAGTCCGGAGAAGGCTTCCTGTTTCTCCAGAAATTATTTAATATCTTCAAGTAAAAATAATGTGCATAAAGTGTCCAAAAAGAGGACTTTCCCTCTCGTGGAACTTCTTCATATTTTGCTTTTTTTTCAGACTGAAAGGGTTTGGATCATCAACATTTTTTAATGAAAAAAAAAAGAGAAAAATGGTTAAAAATAATGATGGATTTTATAAAGGGAAGAAAAAAAGAGCTTCCAAACCGACTGGACCCACTGTGAAACGAATGAAATGTGATTTAACCATATTTGTTGCTTCAGTACCTTCTAACACGCCCAGGGCGAGCACTGCCTGACATGTAGAATCAAGATATCCTTTAGATAAAATCTGTCCGACAACTTGAAGAGGGAAAAGAGATCTCACATCTTCCTAAAGAAACATATGAAGCAATGAGAAGCAAATGTGTTAAATTCTATCGGTCTCAAAAAGGGTCTTAAAGCCTTTTCTCAAGCCGACCACGGCCATACCTTCCACAAAACAATTAGGAAACCTTTTCTAACCTTCCCATGCATGGCTAACCTGCTGAAATTACTCCAAGATGCAGCAATTGCTGCTCCAGGTGGACACGACATGTAAAGTACTTCAGATGCTTCATTTACTATCAATGTTCACTATTCGATAAGAGGTGGTGTTCAGTTAGACCAGCATACCCATAGTCAATACACATGCGCAAGACCTCAGATTTGCATTTATTCCTTCAATTTTGTACAAAAAATAGACCCTAAACTACCTCGACAGGCGGGTATCCCTTTAGCCAAGTACAAAAAAAAACAATTTAAGATGAGATCAAGTAAT
>NW_015150525.1:1163830-1170544 GCF_000732505.1 Cyprinodon variegatus | reverse complement strand
GTCGTAAAATTACGAGAATAAAGTCGTAACATTAGGAGAATAAAGTCGTAACATTACGAGAATAAGGTCGTAAAATTACGAGAATAAAGTCGTAACATTAGGAGAATAAAGTCGTAACATTACGAGAATAAGGTTGTAAAATTACGAGAATAAAGTCGTAAAATTACGAGAATAAGGTCGTAAAATTACGAGAATAAAGTCATAACATTAGGAGAATAAAATCGTAACATTAGGAGAATAAGGTTGTAAAATTACGAGAACAATGTCATAAAATTGCGAGAATAAAATCATACCATTATGAGAATAAAGTCGTAAAATTACGAGAATAAAGTCATAACATTAGGAGAATAAAGTTGTAACAGTATGAGAATAATGTCGTAAAATTACGAGAATAAGGTTGTAAAATTACAAGAACAAAATCATAACATTATGAGAATAAAATTGTAACATTAGGAGAATAAAGTCGTAACATTACGAGAATAATGTCGTAAAATTACGAGAATAAAGTCGTAACATTAAGAAAATAAAGTCAAAACATTAGGAGAATAAAGTCATAATATTATGAGAATAAAGTTGTAATATTACACAAATAAAGTTGTAATTTTAAGAGAATAAAGTCATAACATTTTAAGAATAAAGTTGTAACATTACGAGAATAAAGTCGTAACATTACGAGAATTAAGTTGTAACATTATGAGAATAAAGTTGTAAAATTACAAGAATAAAGTTCTAACATTACGAGAATGATATGAGTTTATCATATTCACAATAAATAAAAATCTTCAAGAAGAAAAAGCAAACAAATAACTGTAATATGATTGGACTGGCTGCCATTCCATCAGAAGCCCACACAGAAACACAGGACTATCCACTTTGACTCCTAAGGGCCATTCAGACCAATAATTAGTCCTGCTTTGGACTGTGTGAAGAAACCAGGGTACCATGAGAGACTGTTTGTTTGAAAACACAGCAAAAAGGCAACAGAGATGAACAACTCTGTCACTCAACAATCTGTATACATATATCAACTAGCAAAGTAGAATGTTAAAAAAGCACCTCCTTATGTTTCTGCCTTGAGGCGCTTTTCTTTCTAAGCCTTGAACTGTCTGGTTTCTCAATATGTAAAATTTGTCTAGAAATTTTAGAAGTAAAACTAATGCCCTGAACACACAGCTCACAGAAAAGCACAAACTACAACAGTGTTGTAGTACTGAAGTCCAGTCTGGTCTCAAATCGGTCTTAAAATGCTTTTTCTTAACATTGCACACTCTGGATTTTATCTAAATACCAGACAAGAGCAAAACTGTGAAAATCTGAAATGTATTTGTTACTTTCCTTGATACCTTTTTTTTTTTTATATAAAATGCACTAATTCACATCCAAACACTAACCTAACTCACTGATGATCCTATTATCGGTACTGCAGCCATTTATACAACAAGACTCCAATATGTGAATTTGGAGAAAAATACAATTTCACTAGAATTTGAGAGAGATTAGAATAATCAGATAATATAAAAATGTCACACTTTTACTGAATGCTCCTGTCCTGAAGAAATTATGTAAATGCAAATCCCTTTATTGGGCCACAATGGAGATATTCACTCTCTGCATGTGACCCATCCCATTTAGGGAGCAGTGGGCTGCCACTGTGTGGTGCCCGAGGAGCAGTGTGAGGTTAAGGGTCTTTGCTCAGGGAGCCAGAGTGCAGGGGATCGAACCGAGTACCTGCAACCTTCTCAGAACACAAGCGCACAGCTCTAACCACTAGGCCAACACATTCCTTGTGTTAAAATCAATGAAATAAATAATGGATTTATTCATTACCTCTTAGCCTTAAAAATCACAGCCATTCTTGCTGCATGAAAGTCAGTCATAACACTAAGGTGATTAGCTAACTTTCATTATGCGATTTAGAAAAGGAGGCAAAATAGTTAAAGGCACACTATGCAACATTTTTCAGTTAATTAATGTGTTCCATAACGTTTTGGATGATTAAATGAGTCATTTCAGGTTGAACAAAGGTATTCTCG
This sequence comes from Cyprinodon variegatus, assembly GCF_000732505.1. Lineage (NCBI taxonomy): Eukaryota > Metazoa > Chordata > Actinopteri > Cyprinodontiformes > Cyprinodontidae > Cyprinodon > Cyprinodon variegatus. The sequence continues at coordinate 1,168,511 of NW_015150525.1, read as the reverse complement.
GCCGCCCTGGTGGTCTGTGGGGGAAATACCGCACTTGCAATTGCAGGAGCCCTCGGCCCGCACCCACAGGCTCAGAAGTCTCGCGAGAGTCGGTCTTGCTTTACGGCGAGAACTGCTACACCCCCCAGTTAAAAGCATGCTCGTTGCTAGCACAGTGGCGATCTTTGTGCAGTTATCATGGCGGAACCAGCGTGAAAACAGCGAAAGCCCATGTCGGAGCAGGCAAGAAAGAGGAAAAGGGCTCCGGACAGAGAGAGGAGTCGTACACGGGTGAACATCGGGCAAGCTTTTTCCGAATGGCGAGAGCTAAAATAAAAAAAGGCTGCAAGGCTGACGCGGACCTCGCGTTTCTGCTGATGCGATTGTAAGTAACATTGGAATGGTTTCTCTCTCTCTGTGTGCATGTTCATACTTTCTGTGTTAGTCATTCGTTGCGTTCGCCTGTCTGCTAAGCTTAAAACAACCGCGCCTGGCTTGACGGAGAAACCAGGAGAACAGCTGTGTATATTTACGACAGTGCACTTTTACTTTCGCCCTCTAGGGGGAGCCTCGCTGGAAAATCAACACCGGTTGCATAGTGTACCTTTAACTAAACATGTGCATTTCTTGACTCTATTTTAATCAAATATTTGATTAAAAAAGTGAAGAGTATAAAATAGAGAAAGAGAGATTTATATTTTAAATCTTAATGTGAATCCTTGATTGACCTGAAAAGGACTTTTGATCATGTTTCACATTTTATTGTGACGCCAAGTATGGGGGGCTGATCGGCTCAGTCTCGGTTTTCGGGGGTATTGTCTAAATAAGTTGCAAAGCCGCTCTGCTAACATGCGATTTACAAAGGTGTTGTGGTTTTTTTTTATCACTGTCACTTGTGAAAAGTCAAAGGGGTTAGATGCAAATATGACAGTAAAAGCCCGGCTTCCTTTATCTGCAGCAGCTCTGCCAGGTTTGTGTGCGCATGTGGTTTATGATTAGCTAGCACTTCCCACAGGGCAACAGCCTGCTCTCTCCTACTAAAAACTGCCAGACAAACTGAATCTGCATAAACCTGTGCATTTTAAAGTGCATCTCTTATATCCTATGCTGCATACTGAAGGGAAAAAAAGCAAAATAGAAATGGAAGTCACAGATTCTACTGAAAAAGGCCCCCATGTTGGAGCAAATTTCCCCATACCACAAAAAGCTATGAAACAGCCACAGCATAGAAACCCTACCTGCCCCTTTTTGGCAGCAGATTCGGACTCTTATGTGCAATCAGAGGAAGATAAATATATTCAAAAGGAAAAGTACCTATAGGCTATAGATCCTGAACTTTCTATATTTCGTTTTTGGTAAATCTAATCCAGGGAGTAATGCATGATTTAGGTTAGAAATTCAGCAGCATTATTCAGGACATCAGTCACCTCTCTGTGCGTTTCCTTTGGTTTCATTTCCTCGCCTGCTGCCTCTACTTCTGTATTGTCTCAGGAAGGAAGCCAGCAGTTTGTTAAACATTATGTTGCTCAAAAAGGCTAAATAAGGAGACTGGCTATTTTTGGCACACATCTACGTGTGCAAAGCATCAACCTGCTGCTCTGCTTAATTGAGTGCAAACATATTGACTGTTCCAGTGCTTACTTTAGTAGATGGTCCTTGGTGCTGCGTGTCTTTGTGAGGAACCTCTCAGCCAGTTTCTCCAGGTTGCGGCTGTAGTCCATCTCGATCTCGGCCTTCTTTCTGAAGAAGTCCTGCAGGTCCTGAAGTAGCTGAACCCGAAGCTCGCATTGCTGGTCCAGACACTTGAGCTGTTCCACCAACTGGGCTCGAACCTCTGCGAAGGTGGAGAGAAGAAGGTTGTGAAACTAAAACTCTTTGCCAACTTTGTTGTGGTAGCTGCAATATGAGTTTTTTTTAAGAAAGTAGAAGTCTTTTGCTTTTCTTTCCTTTTTCACATTTAATTGAATATAAATGTTATCTATTACGAAAATACGTATTATGAGGAAACAAAATAATTTTCCAACAGCGGAAAATAGGGAGTTTGGCTCATCCTTTCAAAATAGTTTGATTTAAGCCACCCTGGAGGATGTTTGAACACAAACTGGCTCTTTAAGGGATCTTTTTTATTTTTTTGTTGTCTGGAATGAATAGGTCACACCAAAACCTCTATTTTTTTTAGAGTTATTTAAATGCATCTGTTTTAAGAAAAGTCAGGGTTTTTTTCAGGGATTTCCCTGCTCAACCACAAAAAGACAAATTCCGTTTTTCTGAAAACATTTCAAACATCAACACTGTTCCATTTGACTCCTTTTATTGATAATGGCGTTCACTGTGATTTAGCAGTAATTGGAAACAGATTTGTAACTATCCCCAAACCCGATTGTCATTAGCTACGTTTACATGGACACAACTAATCGGATTGAAGGCCTGATCAGATCAAAAATGTTTCATGTAAACATGTCAGACTGAAGATTCTAATCCGATTCGGTCCGATCGGAAATAAATTTAATTCCGAAAGAGAGAGGTGGTTTTTGCCGATCGCCATTCCGATTGGCGTCCATGTAAACACCCATTCGGATCTTAAGAGTAAAATAATCTTCACTGCGCATGTGTGCGACGTCAGCGTGACGTTTTTCAACAACAGGAAACCACCGGTCGCTCTCGCTCTTGTTGTGAACAACATGGCGGGAGGAGTCTAGGAACGCCGACTTATACACTCAAGTTCATTTAAAGCTGCAGGAAGCAGGAATTTATCCTCCTCCTCTTCCTCTTTTCTCTCTCCACAGCCCACTCGCTCTCCCACGCCGGTTCAATCGCTCATTCTCTACATTTTCTCTCGGACATTTCGCTGCCAAGCGCTTTTTTCCTCCTCTCTCCGTTTTTCTTTCCGCTCGCTCCGAGCGCATCGTTTGTCAGGCCTCCCAAAAACCAGACGCAGACAGAACTGCCAAGTTTGGCAGGAAGTTCTGCGCATGCTTAAAAGATTTAATCTGATCCAACGCTTGGTACATGTATACACACGTCATGATTGGATCATTTCATTTAGTGTCCATGTAAACGGAGATGTTGAATTTCCGATCAACCAAGGTTTGGATCGGATTGGGGAAATTTTGCGCATGTAAACGTAGCTATTGACTTTGACTCAATAGCTGTTCTTGAATATCTGTATATCGTAGCATGGTGTTTTTTTTTCTTTTTTAGCTAATTAAGCCTACTTCGTGTTGATAGACAGGTTCTACACAACTTATTTTCTGTGTCTAAATGTCAGTACATAGTTCTATATATGTGTAGCTGGTGAGCCCAAGTTTAATGACAGTTAAAGGGACAGTGTATAATTGGGCTTTCTATTGGTAAAAATCAAGTACTTCTTTTATGAATAAATATCATTCCAAAGTCTAATTACAATGGCATAAAAAATTAAACTGTTACCAAAGCTTAGAATAAATAGTTTCTAAATACACAGACGGGGGTGCAGGCAATAGAAGTCGCCATCTTCGATTATGGTAGCTGAAAGGGGACAAATGTGTTAGCCTAGCGTGTTTTGCCTGTATATGGGGACATGCTGTCGGCGGAGAAGTAGTATGAAACAAAGACAACCTTAGATTGTTTAGCTTTTTCTGATGAAACGGAGAACAGTCCAGTGATAACCAGAGCCTACATCATCGTAGCTTTCACCATTCGGGGGCAATTCATAAAGGAGAAGAGTTTGAAAACACACGGAGGTTGCAGAGGTTCTGCTTAGCAGAAATTATACAAAGCTTTCATTACAAGCTGGACAGATAAGATAATTCCATATATTAGTGAAGTTTTGAGCGTTATGTTAAAAAGATGGCATTGTAGTCCTGCAACTACTCTGTTCCATTGGCAGAAACAGCTAGCTTGTTTGGTATCCGATGCTAAACAGAAATAGGTCAGATTGCGACAGAAGTCTGACCAGCAGCATTTGTAGCTATTAACTATTATTCTACATTCAGACTGCAAGCAGCAGAAACAGCTAGTTTACATTCAAAGTCAATGGTTGACGCACATCAAGGCATGCTTATTTTGAGCAGCAGGAGCAGTGCGTCTCAGCAGCTGAAGCAGCGAGTCATGAGTTTTGGAGGATCTGACGCGTTTGATGCTTCAGCTGCTGGGGTTGGAAAAATGTAAAATTTTTGCTACTCGACGCGCCACATCAACCAATCAGAGAAGTTGATCTGGGAGCTGGCAGGGAGAGAGACACTATTAGCATTCTCCTGAAACAGTTTATTAACACCTAAATTAACTTAAAATGTCGAAACCTGCCGGTAAAATATGTTGGGTTTTATCATTCTGGTGCCTGCCGTTTGGATTACGTATGTGAAAAATACCTTCATGCCACTGCGAACAGTAGCGGAAAACCGCGAAGAGAAAACAGTGCCAGAGGATGCTGTTGAATGGGATTCTGACTGACAGCGTACCGCCGATGTACGGGGTCTGAGCGGCTCGCACAGAGAATTCATATTTGAAGGCAGGATCGTAATCTGGATGAACTGACTGCACAGCAGGGGTGGAACGGTTTACAAAATCCACGGTTCGGTTCGCTTCACGGTTTTGTGGTCACAGTTTTCGGTTCGGTTCGGTATATGTTGATTGTTACACCAAAAATCCCATAAAAATTAATGAAATTAATGAAAAAAATCCAAAAAAAATTAATGAATTCTAATTATTTTTAATGATCCTC
>NW_015150525.1:1159780-1162556 GCF_000732505.1 Cyprinodon variegatus | reverse complement strand
TTTAAAAAAATATTAAAACTACTTTTTACCCACTGATCACAGCAAATATAGCTATCATTGTTACAGGCAAAGAAAGGATACGGTATGTCCGCCCAACCCACATCAGACCCACTTTTTGACCGCACAGCTAGAGATCAGCAAATTACAACTAAACTTGTACAAGCATCAAAAATTAAGCAGAATGCGCGTTTTTGCCGCTCCTGCTGCTTGCGGTGTGAACGTAGCATTAGCCTTTAGGACGTTGACGTCATGTTTATGACACTCTGCGCTTCCGTAGCAGTTGTTACGCGTTTTAACGGCACGGCACCATAGCTCGCTTCTCTCTTGTTTGCAATTCCTTTAGCCCACCACTAGATGGGAGTAAATCTAACACACCAGGGCTTTGGAAAAACAGTTTTATGCTAAATGTATTAAAGAAATGGTTGGTTTGTTGGTTTGGACAAATTTTTAGCTCTGATCTATGAAAGCTGTTTATTTTATTTTGTTTATCTTCTATTCTCATTTAAATTTGTGTGAATATCTGAAATATTTAAAGTGACAAAAACAAAAGGGACAAACAGGATAAATATACGAGGGAACATGATTCATCGCAATGTATTTTATGTTTACCTCCTGAAATTCTGACATAAAGGTTTATTTTCTCCTTAATGATATGTTATTAACTTTACAACAAGGGATGCAGCTATGACAAGGGGTAAAGCAGGACTATCATTAACAGAAATAACACAACAACTAGCCAGACGTGTCCTACCACCGAAAAAATAAGAAACACCTGGAGCCGGGAGACTTGGCTTCATGAGCGTGCATCATCATGTTTACAGCCAACTGTGATCATATGTGTGTGTGAAAGAGATCCGATATCCTCTTTCATCTCCAGAGGCAACCATTTATCCTCGCTTATCACTTTTCATTTTTCCTCCTGCCTCCATCCCTTCTCCTCCTCCACTCCATGCACCGCGGCTGCTCTCCGGTCTGGCCTCAAATTAATAGAGTGCTCTCAATGCAGACACGCTGAGAAACCACATTCAATCACTGGCAACACAAACATCCCCCGGAGAGGGCTGCCCACTGCGGGTAACGAGACCTCTGCAGAACACATGCACATATATGTAGGTAAAAAAAAATCAAGGGCACTGACACACACGCACTGAAGCTGTGCTGACAGCTGACAGATTAATGCTCACTTTGCAGTCTGCCAACGCAGAGGAGCATGAATCCTGTCTTGAGTTGAGAAAACAACACGCAGGCATCCTTTCCTACCTTTGCAACGCTGGCCGTAGAGAAAGCGGACAGTTTTGGCCTCCATACTTGCCGCGCTGCAGTCTGTAAGTCCCACTGAGCCACACGGAGGCTCTCAGAGACCCAGCCGCCTGACACGCCGGCAGTGATGCAGCTTTTGTGTTTACCAGCTGAGAGTGCAGTTTCTCATTATCACAAAGAGAAGTGGAATATCTAAATGTGTCTGTGACCGTGCCGCTCTTCCCTCCTCTCTCTGACACCCCCATAGACATGGACCTAAATGTCCTTTCAGAGTAGTTCGCTCATTTCTTTTTCCTCTTTTTTTAGTTTAAAAAAAAAGCCCCTTCAGCACCAAATCTCAACCAAAATGCACGCATGCCTGCGTCTACGCTAATGACCTGGTGTGAAGATTTGCTTTGACAACATGTGTTATTGTCTCTCAGTGTGTTCACGGACATGTTTGTGTGTAATTTACTCGTGGCGCAGCGCAGCCAGTGATAGGGAGTGAGTCAGAGTCACGCCTCCTCAAGCTGTGACACAAAACCTCGAGATGGTGGCCTTGTAATTAGCCCCATCCAAAACAACAACAACGCAACGCCTCAGATTGGAACAGACCCCCCAATAAATAGGGAGTGCGCGATGGGGAGACGGCCAGCATGTGGCAGTCATGCTGGAGACAGCTGGAGGGGTGGAGGACGTCTTGAAGAAAATATGCAGGGGAATGCTCTTAATTAGTCTTAAAAAAAGGCTCCTAAACGACATTGACTTTAAGTGGTACAAAACTGTGCTATGCTGCTAAACCTAAACTCTTCACATGTGATATAGATGCACTGATCAGACATTTACTGGCTGATACTGGGTGGCTGTTTGCTTTCAGGTCAGACCAGGATGGGTAATAAACAATCTTACAATAGTAGCCATTCAAAATTTCCCCTCTTTCCTTGATGGGCCCTTTCCTGGTCCCCTACAATTGATTTTTTTAAACATATATATTTGTACTAAAATATTCTATTCAATTCAATTCAATTCAGTTTATTTATATAGCGCCAAATTCACAACACATGTCATCTCAAGGCACTTTACAGTTCAACCACATCATACAGTCAAATTGATACAAAGTTTTCTATCCAAGGAAACTCATTCTCATTATCACAAACAACAAAGTTGGCAAAGAGTTTTAGTTTCACAACCTTCTTCTCTCCACCTTCGCAGAGGTTCGAGCCCAGTTGGTGGAACAGCTCAAGTGTCTGGACCAGCAATGCGAGCTTCGGGTTCAGCTACTTCAGGACCTGCAGGACTTCTTCAGAAAGAAGGCCGAGATCGAGATGGACTACAGCCGCAACCTGGAGAAACTGGCTGAGAGGTTCCTCACAAAGACACGCAGCACCAAGGACCATCTATTAAAGTAAGCACTGGAACAGTCAATATGTTTGCACTCAATTAAGCAGAGCAGCAGGTTGATGCTTTGCACACGTAGATGTGTGCCAAAAATAGCCAGTCTCCTTATTTAGCCTTTTTGAGCAACATAATGTTTAAC
>NW_015150525.1:1155233-1158640 GCF_000732505.1 Cyprinodon variegatus | reverse complement strand
GAGTCAATGAGTCAATGCAATCAACGGGTTTTCCTTAGATAGAAAACTTTGTATCAATTTGACTGTATGATCTGGTTGACCTGTAAAGTGCCTTGAGATGACATGTGTTGTGAATTTGGCGCTATATAAATAAACTGAATTGAATTGAAATTCATTTGGAACTTTGAATGAGCCAAGCTAACCTTAGCTCCATTGTTTATACTGAGGAAACTGGGGCTGTTAGCTGCACAAGGTAGAAAACAGAACCTTCTCAAGAGGAGAGATTTCCTAAAATTTAGCCAATAGCAGGCAGTTTACATTCTCATGTTGGTTCCACCCTAAAAGTGACAATAGTTCACATGAGCGCAAAGAAACATGTCCACAGGCGAATAGGAGAGAATCTACAAGGATATAAAAAGCACAAGAGTTGGGATATATTAGGGGGCTCATGGTATTGAATCTACACATATAGAAAAAATGTGTGGAGAGTAGTTTAAATGCATGTTTTAAATAAAACTGCTCATATATTTTATATGTTGGCAGCATTCTGACTTCATGGTTATAGTTCTTGGAAATTCGATCTGGTAAAAACAGGAATCAGCAGAAGTCCGATTTTATTTCTCACATGATGACAATGAGAAAGAATGACCAACTGGTTTTACTTCTGGTTTGTTGCTCTGTAATGGTCATCATCCTGAGTAAGTCCACAGGATGTGAACTGGAATGGTCCCCCCCCCCCGACACGCACACACTTGCACAGAAAATCCCGTCACATTTTCCAGGCAGATGAGAGCAGGTCTTAGTAGAGCTCTGCGATTCTACTTCACCAAAGCGTTCCTCCTCCCTTGCCTCCCTCTGTGCCTTCTAGTGTCTCACCTCCTCTGTCAGCTGAATCTACAGGCTGTCTGGCTCAGTCTGCACGGGACTTCAACACGCATCGCTCACTCTTTTAAACCAGGGGTAATAAATCATTGGGAATATTTCTTTACCTTAAAAAATAGCTGCTTATCTCTACAGGAATCATTATTATTATTAGGGAAATATAACACTGAATATACCACATTAATAACAATCATTATTTGGGTTTCTTTTTTACTGCAGCCACTTCTTTCCCTTTGACAAGCCGTTTGCTTTAGTCCGAAAAGACACAAAGATAAAAAAATAACTAGATAATGGAAGGAGAAAGCAAACCAAAGCAGATTGGCATTGCCACCATGGATCATAGTTACTACAATTCATTCTGGAAGCTGGTTTAGGCTATAAGGCTGTTACTCCGGGTCGCCTCAAAGCAAACCAGAGCTCGGCATGTGGCTGCGAACAACTATGCGGATGCATGGCCCAGAATATAATACAAATAAACCAGAAAATTTATCCGAAGTCTGCAACAAAGTCTGGCATGTGACAGCCTTTCCTCTTTGGCAAGCACAACACGAAAGCTAAAAATAATTTCCCCGCATAGTTACGTCTTCTGGCTTGGTGTAGCTGCAAAGCAAATTTATGCCAGGAGCTTCAGGCTGGAGCTGACAGGTGAGACGATCGCCCTGGATTCTGCTCTGGTTCTGGCCTACATACAGGAGACAAACACGCAGCTCAGACGTCTCCTTCATACCTGCAAACGTTATCAGCACAGCACAGACTTCCTCTGTTTGGACGCAACCTATCCAAGCTAAAACTGACTCCTTTATTACCACATCATCACAGCAGACACAGTGCTAATACACACCAACACATATGTGACAACTTTTTGCAAGTACACGTGAAGCCTCTTTGAGACATGGCTTGAAATGGCAGCGGAGGAAATGTAACAGATTGGAAAAAATCATCCGCACAGACAAACCGGTTGATTTAAAGGACAGCTGTGGTATAAAGAGATGTAATGTTATTGCATTGACATGTTTGCAATGACTGATTCAAAGTAGGGTCAAAGAATGCAATTTACAGTGAAGGTTGAACACATGATGCTCAGTGGCACAGTGGGTAGCACTGCTGCCTTACAGCAAGAAGGTTCTGGGATTGATTCCGGGCCTGGTGCCTTTCTGCATGGAGTTTGCACGTTCTCCCTGAACATGTGTGGGTTCTCTCCGGGTACCCCGGCTTCCTTCTACAGTCCAAAAACATGACTGTTAGGTTAATTGGCTTCTCTAAATTCTCCTTAGGTGGATGGATGGAAGGTTCAACACAGATCTGAGTCAGACGTCAGGAACTTAAATCGTCTTAAATTTAAAAGAGGTATGTTTAGAGCCTCCAAACCTAAGAAGTGTCTGGCTTGTTAAGAATGTATATGAGAGAATCTATAGGTATACTAGGTGCTGTAGCACTTGGGGTGAGGGAGGCCTTGTTCTTTGAACCATTTGCCTCCTGCATAGGGGAATGCAATTCTAACTTAAAGTTGAAGCTAAATTAAGTAGAGATTGTTCTTTTCAAAATGCCACATGAAATATGTATAACTCCTTTGTAGTTATTGGAGTAAGATTATGTCAAAATATTGCGATATTTCAATGGAAAATGGAAACAATGGAAAAATGGAAATTGTTACGGATTCAACAACTACAGCTGAAAGGATCTTAAATGTAAAAACATTTTATAGGCATACATCCATCTTCTTACTTTTAGATAAATCTTAAACCTCCAGCCGCAAGGGGGCAGCGCACCATCCAAGAGTCTATTACTCAGCTGCTCTGCCACGGTTCGAAAAGTTTCATTTGGTTTTCCAAAGGTATATTATCATAAAAATGGCAACATATCGCCTCGCTTATGTATTGGGATAAATCAAAATGTGACGTGTTTATGGTGATACCTATTGTATCCTCTAATTCTGGCCAAATCACAAACCTAGTATTTAGTGTGTAGGTAGGCATAACTCTGGTCACTACATGGCATTAAAGGAATACAATCATTGGTATGTGTTAAATCTACATCAACAGGCATTTTTGGGATGGATATGCCCCGTTTCCTGGAATGATTATTATTATAGATTTGGAAGATTTTACAACACTAGTCTACACTAGGGCTGCGTGGCAACACAGTGTCATTGTGACACTATTGTTAAATGGTGACATTGAATGTACCTACAGTACATTTCCCCACTTTCCTTAAAGGGCCCTTGGCTGGTTTTGGCTGGTCCCCTAAAATGTCCTTTAAGACAAATAAAATATTCTTTCTGTCATGATTTGTGGACTTAACGATATAAAGAGAAGTGTTATCTCCTGGTCAGACCCTTTAATTCAGCAAAAAGCTGGAGTCAGAGAAAAGAAATATTCACTCCCATGAGAAGGCCAGTGGCTGGAAGTTGGAGGGGATTCTGCTGCCATTGGGCTGGCTTTTGTCTGGCTGCTACTGTAAGCAACTTTTTTCATGATTTTTATTCCTTTATCCCATTTTCCTCCTTCTTTACTTTAGTATTTCAACGATTTTTGTTTTATACACAA
>NW_015150525.1:1132034-1154553 GCF_000732505.1 Cyprinodon variegatus | reverse complement strand
GGCATATCGGATATCGGCCAAAATCCCAATATCGTGCATCCCTACAATCAAGTGATGGCTAGATATACATCTATATCAGAATAAAACAAGCATTGTAAAGTTTCCTTTTATACACACACTTTAAACTTATTTCGGTCAATACAAATTACCTCGTAAAAGATTATCTTTGCAGAGGCAAACCCTGCTAAATGGTCGCTCCTTTTGCCAGGCCAATGGAAACACCAGGCAGTAAAGGTATTTGAAGCAATAGTGTTGTAAATTTTGATTCCCACCATTTTACTACCCAACCCTTGCCTCGGGTACCAAGCTCTTACCACTAGCTACAATAATCTGTATAATGTAAACCAATCTCTAATAAATTCAAATAACTCTCTAAAGGTAGCCGCCAACTCGGAGCGTAAGTGAACATAAACCTTGACAGGTAATATCTAGGGATCCTTGTGATATATTAACACAGGTAAAGGTTCAAAGACACCCGACCAGGTGATGTAGCTACAAGCCTGGTGGAACATTAGCTCTCTTTTGTGGTTTAGAGAGCGCAAGCTCGCATACCCGGCGTGTTTATGCAGCAAGGCCTGGTCTTTGTTGCTCCGGGGGCTGATACTGCAGCATAGACTACACGGCTGTGGAAAAGAGAAGAGGAGGGGGGGGCGAGTGGGAATGGTTTTTCAGTTGTACCACTGTGAGCTCATGCTATTGTCCCCAAAAGAATAAAACGAACCAGAGAGAAAAGAAGAAAGAAACACAAAGTAGTGTAGAGGGTGAGTAAGAGGGCGGGCAGTGCGTCAGTGTGAATAATATGTCCATTCATCCCAGTACACTAAGGAAAAGAGGACAGAAGGACAGGAAGTCAGCCGGACCGGTTTAGTGCCAGCAGGGAGTACACAGTAGAGCTAAATGTGTGTGTTGGTTGGGGGGGGGTTACGCTAAAACAACTGCAGGAAGTGTGCATGCGTATGACGGAGTGAGGTGAGCATCTATAAACGAATTGGCTAAACAACAATGAAGGAAAAAGAACAGGCAGTAAAGGAGGCCACCATGAAACCAGACCTAAGGAGGAAACTGGGCCTAGTGGTCTGCAGGTTGAAATGAGACAAAAGTATGACTGCTTCTGTCTGCAGGTTGATTCCTTTTTTTCTGCAGACAATTTAAATGGATAGGTACTGACGTCTCACGTTACAAGAAGGGTTTTCTTATACGACTCTTCATCAGGGTGGAATCTATTGCTTCCAGACATCTCTGCTTGTGTGCACACACACATCCAGTAAGGAGGGAGAAGAGGAAAGATAGAGTTACAGTACGGCAAATGTTGGAGGGAAAACTATTGCAGGAATGGAACGATTCCAACCAAAGTCTTTTCCTTGGGCTGGGATGTTTCCTCTAAAAACAAACACACACATACATATTAGACTTATGCTGGCATTTCCTTTCACACACACATGGGGAGCATAAGGAAAAGTAGTGTCGCCTCATGGATGCAAGTTAACAAGCTTAGCGACTGGAAGACATGGAAAAGCCAGCTGAAGCCAAACCGCTGCGCAAAACGTGCAGCGAGAGGGGCAGAGAAGGAACTCAGGGAGAAACAAAATGGCCGATCTACGCCATCAATAAGTAAAGAACACAAGCTTTTTGGAATGGGAAAGTTGCAGACTTCTTTCTGTTACTTTAGGACCCTCTGACCCGAGCTCCTAATGGAGAACAGGCAGCTGGAGAAGGCTTTTAGGATGGCATGAAGGCATCAGATCAAGCTAACGCAATGAAACGCTTTGCCCACTGGAAAAATGGATTATGAAACAGATGAGGGAATACGACTTTTGAAGATTTCCCTGAGGAAGGGGAAACCCTTTACAGCATGCATTCAGGTCTCCATCATTTCATGGTGTGACCTCTCACTCCTCTTTCCTAACATGACCCATTTTAAGTTGTCAGCTCCCTTTGATGATCACAAAACAGTTGTTTGTATCTGAGAAAAGGCAATAAGACAGGGTGCCCACTGGGAAGAGTGAAAAGAGCTTCTAGAAATATATCCCGTCATTTTTAAATGTGTCCTTGTTGATAAGTATGTTAACTTTAAGGAAAGTTTTTCAAAAGTAGGCTGACAGGAAAGGGGGTATTAGAGACAGCAGGTCGGATTCGAACCTGGGTCGGCCGAGTCAAGCATTAATGAGAAATATTAGATAGACATTTCTATGTTAAACTAAATATAAGGACATAAATTAAACCATCTGATAGTCTATCAATTATTTCTTTTGAAGGATGAATGTTAAAATGAGAGGGTAAAGGAATAAAGAAAACAACAAAGGGTACTATTACTGTAACAATGTTACAGCAATACATTCAGCCATCCAGAAATTTGAAATTATGATGTAAAAAGAGGAAATATAAGAAGGCGAATCATCACAAGTTCATATAAGTCTAATGAAGTAAGTCAGGAATATTTCCAGGCTGGTTTTGACCAATAGATCTTCAATTTAAGGAGGTGGCACAATTTAAAGACGCATAAAATCAAACATTTTCACACCATTTAAATCTAAAGTCAATGGCATAAAAACTTTTACATAAATTACTAATACATTTCTAATTTTTCCTTCTCATATTACATTTGCATCTGACACCTTCTCCGGCAGGTAATTCTTAAAATGTATTTAACATTTCAATTCTAATCAGGATTTTTAGTTGTCTTCAGATGCTGCATAGATTTTGCACCTTTCTTGCTTCTATCTTTATCTCCTTGAACCCCAGTCGGCCTCAGCAGATGGCCGCTCACACTGAGCCTGGTTCTGCTGGAGGTTTCTTCCTGTTAAAAGGGAGTTTTTCCTCTCCACTGTCGCTACAGGCATGCTTAGTGTGAGGTCGATGCAGTCAGCTGGTTTTCCTTAGAAAACTTTTAATTAATTTGACTGTATGGTCTTATTTCATTGTCTCTGTAAAGTGCTTTGAGATGACATGTGTTGCGAATAGCTATAGGAAAAAACTGAATGAAATGAATTGTAATCAGAATCCAAGAAGTCATCAGTTTTCTGTCTGAGGTTGTTGGTAGTTTTATCTAAAGCAGGTAGGATGCTAACTATTTATATCCACTCTAAAAAACCTAAATTCACAATAACAAAAGCTGCACCATCCCATTTAAAGACAAAATTTGAATTTAAACCAACCTGTTGTATTCTGACCTGAGATTTGTCCTAAATGCTGTGGAACACCAGAAAAAAAACCCACACCTTCTGACTGAGAACTGGAAAATCATCTCATTTTCCTCCAAAACACTATTAGCTCTAAAAGCATCTTTCTAGAAGCCCCCCTCTTTGTTTCCCAGATACGCTTCACGCCTGCTGACACCAGCAGCTCTTGCGTGCGCTGACTCCATCTCCGAGTTGCGGGATGTAGGACTTAAGGGGGGGTAGTATGGACGTTTCATGCATAATGAAAATCAGCTTATTAAAAGTTAACCAGCTTTTTTTTTATCTTACAACCACTGCCTGCTCTACTAACCTATTCTTGAAAAGGCGCCTGAGGGGGGGAGGGGTTTGTCTGGATGCTGTTAGAACTAGAAAGCGTTTTCATCAAACTAATATCAGATTAAATACCTTTGTAGGACGGAGACCCCGTGTTTGTTATGCAGATTATGTAGCTTTGTGTTCAAACACATATTTTTGTGTCTGATTATCTGGTCAAGGTCATGCTGGTAGCAGCAGAAATCTGAGCGTTTCTTCTGGAAGATTTAATCATCGGTCAAATAAGTTGTCTTTCTGCTTTAAACAATGTTTCTTTCTCTTCATTCTGAGCTCTAAATTGTTCTATAAAAATCAGTTTTTTTCTCCCACTGATAAACTCATTGGGCATCCTTATAACGCAGTGACCTCTGCATCATTTTACCTTTTGAGATTTAATCAAACTGACCAACTGACTAATGTCATAAAGCTTCTAACTGCAAACATTTTGCATTATATTTTCCATTTAAACAGAAAGATTCCTTTTACTAGCATATTATACAATGTACCATTAGAAGAGCTTTAAATTCATGTCAACTAACAAGAAATCTAAAATAGGAGCCGGTTCTAAAAGGTCATATCTGTCATTTCTAACTAAATTTTATTAAATGAGAGGCAGCAAAAGAATAGATTAGGATTTGGTATGTAAAAAAAACTCAGATTATATTTTTAAGCCACATAGCGCAGCCTTACCCATAATATTTTTTACTTTTAGCTTATTTGACTGAACACGCACACATTCATAAATCAAAACAAGGAGATGTCACTGGTTGAAGTGGATGAGTTTTCTTTAAATGGGGTTAGTTTGAAAATACTGAACATGGAATGATTGGCTTTTTTTTTAACATTATTTCTGAAAGATAAAACGTTTACATTGGGACTTTTTTCATCAGATTTTGGAATTGTGTTTCTTTTTAAACTGTGATTAACATATGACATTTCTTTCACTTCAAGCCCAATACAAACATTCACACAGTGATCAATCAAAATGTTGTTGCTGCGATCATTGAAATATAATGTTGCTGACATGAATACATGTGAAAAATGAGTTGGATCTACAAAATGCAATATAATAAGAAGACGGTTTGTAAACCTAGGTCAGACATAGAGAAGTCTGAGAGTATAAAATATATACAAAAAAACTTCATTAGAAACCCTAAAAAATGAGAAAACAGCTAATTTAATCTAAAAAAACATTTTTTGACCAAGTGTTATTTCTGGATTGCATATTTTTCACATTTCCATTTACAAAACATGTTCTTTGCTGCAACAATAATAAAACAAAAGTCACTCCTTAAACAACAAATTTGAAGTCAATATGTTTTAAAATATTAATTTTCCCCTTTTATTTAAAGAATACACTAAAATTGACAAACAAAATCTAGATTTATCGTAAAGTACTAGAATCCCACTTAAACAAGGGCTCAACAATTTGAACAAAAATCAAATATTGCGATTATTTTTTACTAATAATGCGATTTTATTTCGATTTTGCTTTGCACTACTCACAAGCCTGTAGATGTTTTAATAAAAGGTTTCACTTTTTTGTCACTTTCAAAGCTCGCTCGTCCAAAGTCAATTGTAGCAAGATTCATTAAATTAACTTGATTTATATAGCGCCAATTTACACTTTAGTGTAATCTTTGTGTGAAAAAGTGCTTACTTCTACTTGCATGCATGGATAAGTGTACTAGCAGCAACTCTCTTTACATTTATCTGTGTATTACTGCCATCTAAAAAGCTGCAGAGACAAATTTACTCTATTTCTGTAGTTAAATATAATGCGACCAAAATCGAGTGCCACTGCCATTCTGATTATATTGCAAATGCAATTAATTGTCCAAAAGGTTATACCTTTTAAAACAGAGCTGGTTTAAGTTGCTCCAGGTGTCAAACAAGTAGCAGACCTAACCTGAAACATTATTCTGGTATTGGAGCAACTCCAGCAGAATACTTTCTATCAAAATGTCTATTATAACAACAGCAGTAAAATACAGAGAAATTCTGACAAAGTGTAAATTAAATTAGGTTTGTATTGCAGCACCTCTAAAGATTTGTCATTTTAAATAAGATGAATTAGTATGAGACTAGAACTGCTGCATGCCGTCCATCCACCTGGTGTCACCTCTATTTCCTGTCTCTGCTGGACATGGCCATCTGCGCCTCCGTCTGTTCCAACAGGCTTCATCTCCGTCTCTTGTTCCTTTAACTCACTTGCTCTCTAGCTTAGTCACACACACACATACACACAGATAAATGCACATCGACTTTGCTACAGGGATGCAAACCATGACCGCCGGTGATCTATGCCATCTGTCTAAGAAGGTATGGACAGATTTCAGACAAACTCCATCAAACAGACAAAGAGAGTCCATCAACCTGGGCCAATATGGGAGGACGCATGAGGCTGACTATATGTCTGTGCCCGTACTACCCCAGTCCTCACCAGTATTTCAGAATGGCCAGTGCTGTAACAACCCCCTTAATCAGCTTAACAACCAGTCGGGGGATTTGGCTAATCCACAACACAAGCATGTGAAGAAGTGTGTGTTCCCTTAAAGAGGTCTGTCTGATGGTGTGTGAGTTCAGTTAATTCAGTCTACACCCGTTCAATCAACCGGGCATCAGCAGAACTGTCCATAACTTCTCTGACATAATGGTGGGCCCATTTGGATGGTTTTATGTGCAGACTCAGCAACAGTTGGGTCAAGGATTGATTCTGCCTTCATTATAAAAGTGGTTCCAATGGATGGATGAGTTTGGGCTACCTTTTATCCAAATTGAACCCCTGTTATTAGCGGAGGTGCAAATAACCACCTTTGTCACAATCGATTTCTGTGGCTGATGATATCACATTCAAATTATTATTGAAATAAGAACTTTGAAAAAACTAAACGTGATACAGGCATCAGGCATTTAAACCAAAAGGATAATCTTGTAATGATAAGGAGAATATTCAAAGTAGATCACCTTTTTGATGTAATCCTGCACTTTGTAAATTTCACTAAAAACTTTGATTTATGTGGGTCAGTGCAATGAAGAAACCTAATTACCAGTGGGTCACTATGTTGTTTTACCCTGATCCTTTGGTCATTATTAAGCCTTATTTTTAACATCCACTCTGGCTAATCAGGAAGTAAACAGACAAGCCAAACAATCACTCCTCAGAGATCTGATTACAGTCACCTACTTTACAGTATGGCTGGGAAATAAAACAATAACTTTATGTATTGCCGTAGAGACCTGATACCTAGGAAATGAAAATACTTCCAATACAGCGTTTGTAATAAGCTCAGAATGTAGGACCCAGAATCTGAGGCGAGATAGACAGTGGGAAGATTCAAAACATTTCATAGAATACTCTGGACAGAACAGAAACGCGAAGCTTTGGATCTGTAGTGGCTGCGGAGGGCAGTGGGACACTACCCATCACTTGCACTCTGGTTTAACAGTTCAGTACATCTTCTCACAGCGAGGCAGGATCCAGCCGATGGACTGCCTGACAAGATGCGGGAGCCACCCAGAGTGAAACAGATGATGCAGCCCAAGTCAACAGGCAGAAGTCCGAACCAGGTCAAGGAAACAGTTCAGAACAGGACAGTTGTGAGATCCAGGAGTCCGTAACCCCGCTGGGGGTTCCTATTAAAACAGGAACAGACAGATCCAGGGTTCTGGGAATCCACAGACTGTTCAGGCAGCTTCAGGTTTCCATGAGTCCAACAGAAAGTTCAGGTTGACATGTTCAGATGGCAACAGGTAGGCTCGGTAGTTGAGAGGCAGAACAAGACGTGATATTAGGGAAACTACGGAACTTTAAACTAGCTCCCTCCACAGTGCCAAAAGAGGAACAGGGGACACCCAGTGGATAAGAGCCAGGACATGAACAGGAACACCAAGACCAGAGTAAAAACCATTGGCCTCTAAGAAAGAGAACATGAACTATGGAAATCAGCCATGATATCCAACTAAAACTCAAACAACAAACAAACTTATATATCGTCGCTGTCGGGAAAAAACCTTGTAACTCCCATTTTGGACTGTTTTTTTTTTTTTTTTTCATAAATTGATACGATTAGTCAGTCCCCACGTGTGAACGTATGTTTTGGAAAATATTAACCAATTAAAAGTGTTGAAAAAAGGTTGGGACTTAATCTCGTTACTCCATTGGACTCTTCCCCTGTCGCTGTTTTTACAATTTCCTGTAAACTTTATGGTTTTGGACATACGAGGTTTCCATCCGACAGCGACAATATGGATGAGGAGAACTGGAGCGAAGAGTGAAGACGTATTTCTATTGGTCTGCTTGGACATTAGCAACAATTTTTACTGGTCTAGAGCGAGAGTTTGTTTTTGGCTAGAAGTGAAGAAAACGTGACCTGTTAAACGCAATTTGAAAAGAATGCAATTTTTAAAGCTCAATCTGAAAAAGACAAAAACTTAAACATATTCAATTGAAAAATACAAAATCTGTAAAAAAAAAAAAAAAGATAAACCCAGAAAAAAAAAATAATCAGAAAAAATAAAATCGAAGAAAACAACACAAATACACTCAATACCCTTTTTTTTTTAAATTATAAGAAGTTGATCAAGATTTCATTTCTAAATTGCTTTTGTCTTTTTTCAAAAATCTAAAACTCATTTTAACTTACAGCCATAATGGAAAAAGGAAATCAACGTGGATGAATGAAATATTTTACCCAATTCTTTGAATAATGTCAATCCTTTCTCTTAGACTCTGGAAATTTACTAAAAGTGCCTAAACATAGGTTTCATTTAGCAATTAGTAATGATTTCCATGTCTAAAAACAAACAGATTAAAGTGAACTACATGTGCTCTATCCACTTTAGTTTACATTACGTCTTCTTAAAAGCCTTCCTAGCCTTTGCTGAAAAACCAGAACAGCAGAGCAGGGAGATGAAGTTAGATTTACTGATAGTATCTTCTGGTAATACCGGCTGTTCAGGGTGTCACCCTGTATTTAATGTAACATAGCCCTTTAGCTCTCCACTCACAGCCTCCTTGCCTTTCACCAATGTTAGGATAAGAATCAGTCACCATCAGCAGATGTGTGTCACTTCCCAGCCTCTGTTCTCCCTTTATCCTCTGCTTCCATCTTTTTTTCCCCCCTACTTTTTGCATGCCGCTGAATCTGGTGAAATGTTTGGATAAGAATCTGCTGTCTAAGGACGTATATATCGTCACGTAGGCAAAGCTGGTATCATTTACGTCTCTTAGTGTGACTTTTGTTTGTTAACACTGGAAGTCAGGGGACACTGTTACAAGCCGTGCTTCTCTGCAGATGACTGACTCCATTGACATGTGGGCATAAAATGCCCCCTGACTGATTTTATCAAAACAAATACATCTTTTACGATGGTGTTAAATGAAAAGTTCGGTCAGCAAGGAATAACCAATGGATCATTGGTAATGAATTTAGCGTTAATCAGTAAAAAAAATTTAAATAATTTTTGTTAGGGATGCACGATATAATCTACCTATCGGTATCGGCCTTAAAACTGAATATCGGACATCGGCCACCCCACCGATATTTAACCCGATGTTTGATCAGCTTCTGAGTTTCTAAAGTCTAAAAAAAAATAAAAAATACTACTTCTTCTTCTTCCTCAAAAACTTATTTTTTACAGACTTAAAAACTTCTAAAGATGAGGGGAAAAATATTGATACACTAAAATATCACAATATCTTCATATGCTGATATATTGCCATTTAAAAACACCATATCAATCTCTTTTACTAATGAAATATTGCTATATGTCATCGTTATGCTACGAAATCCCCCGAAAATTCACGAAATTTTGCCATATTTTTATTTGTTGATATATTGACGCGGTATCGATCTATTTTACTAACAAAATCTCACAAGAATTTGCTAAATATCACAAGTTTGTAACAGAACAATGAAATTTCACGAGATTTTGAAAGTAAAATAGATCGATACCGCGTTTTTAACAATCAATTTGATATCAGCACATGAAAATATATTTGAGTATATTATTTTTCAAAGTGTCAGAAATGAGGGCAAAAACTGCTATTTTCAATGACTACTTATTTTTGTCCAGCTTTAACATCGGTATTGATATCGGTTATCGGCTACATGAGTTTTTAAATATCGGCATATCGGATATCGGCCTAAATCCCAATATCGTGCATCCCTAATTTTTGTCACGGTCACCGTGTCTAGGAGCAGCCATTTATATCCACACTGGAGAATGGTCCTAATAAACATATGATCGTTCAAAATGTAAATCAATACAGTTTGTACACAAAGGTAGTCTAATAAGGTCCTCCTGATTGGACAAACTCCTCCAAAAGGCAGCATTCAAGACCTTCATTTTAGCTCCAATCCAACGCAATCCTTATGGAAGACAATATCCAAGCTTAAACTTATTAACACATCTAAGGATATTTACAAAACCAGACTATAAATGCAGATGAAATTAAGTCTCCAACCACAGGAGCTCCAGCCTACCACATCTGCCCACCAGTAGGAGTTATGAATTTGGCCGAGGCAGCTCTGCACTTCTCTCTTTGCCTTCTTTGTAAAAAGCAGACCCGTTTTTAGCATTCCCACCTCCACTCGTATCCACAGAGACATCTGTCTGAACGCTGCAGGGACAATGGGGTGAAACAGAAAACTGGGCCTTTGAGGAAAGGGAGTAAAGCCCAGCAGAAATTATATTTAAAAAAATAATTTGATAGAGAATAGGACTCATTTTAGGCCTATTTGTCTAAAGTTCTTCTCCCTTAATCTGCTTTCATATATGGCTGCTTAAAGAAACTGGGGAAGCGATCGCTATTTTAGTTCTTCCATCCAAATGGTTCAACTTTAGACCAGGGCAAGTACTTAATCCAAGTCTAATAAATCAAATTTAAGCGCTTATTTAGAAAAAACAAGAACAGGAATAAAGTATATTTCCTTTTTAAGATGACAACAGATAAAAACAGGAGCTCTTCATCAAGTGGTTTAAGTTGCAGTGTCATTAATGAAGCCGAACGAGGCAGACGGCGTAATAAACGTGTTCTGCTGGTTTGAGTTAGTGGGTAAATCAATCCAAATAAAAGCTTACTGCTCATTCAGTGTGACAGACAACAAATCGGATGTCATCGTAAGCAGAAGTGGCAATCGCATCAGTCTACACACATAGCCAACGTAAAGAAGTGAAACTATTTAGAAGTACAGACGCAAACAGGAAACAAACAAGCAAAGAGAAAAATGGGCTTTTAAACGAGCTCTGTTGAGAAATGATCCAACGGGGACATTACTCGATCATTAGCCGTCGTGGTAAATAGTCATCATGTGATCACAACAGATGGCTGAAGTGAAAGAGGAAACAAGAAGCTCAGTTCACCACAAACTCTCTGGTTTGGGCTCATTTCAGGTCCCGACTTTCCAATGAAAAACCTCCCACCATTAATGAATATTTTAGGCTTCTGGATACATTTTAAAAGACAGGAAATAGAATTATAGACAGTTCATTGGGCTTCTGCAGGCTTAATATGAAAATGAAACAGATTAGACTAATCATTGTCTCTCGGTCTGTAGCACACAGTTCTTAAAAGATTATACTTCTGCACTACAGGCAGTGATGTGAGAAGGAAGAAATTAATACGGCTTCTGTGAGCTCTCAGATGTACATGAGTAAGAACTTGAACTTATAGCGTTAGCGCTGTCGCATTCTATACTTTTTATATATATGGATTTCTGTTTTGCTTTTAAAGCACTATATGACTGATGCTTTAACACATTTAAAAGCTCTATCCCTGCAATTCAAAACATCAGGATGGTTGAGTGTAATATTCTATATGCTTTATAGGCTTCTTCATAGAATTGAATAGTTCACGACACAGAAGTCCTGACGCTGAAAACAAGTGAGGCTCGACTGAAGCTGATGCAACACACGCTCTCTAACTTAAAGACACTTAAAGCAAAGTGTTTTATTTTTTTAGTAAATTAGCAAAGTTTTCTAAAGGTTTGCATGATTAGAACTGAGTGGAACACAAAGAGAACATTTCAAATTGCAAAATAGCAAGCAGAGAGGAAGTCAGTAAATGACAAGAAAAAGCCACAATTAAAGGAAAACACCCCAAAAAGTAACTTTATTTCTTAACAAACTGTAAAATATATGTCCTATAGTTCTATCTTCATGCCTGGGGTATTATTTGAACAATTTGCTACCCGTTCTGTGTCTAAAACCATCTTTTTGGTGCCATCCTAAGGTTTAAAAAGCCTTATGGCATCCTATTTTAATAAGTGTTTGTGGTGGCTCTACTATTTCTGCGACGTCACTGAGAAAACTGAAGTGAGTAGCGTATAAAAGCAGCTCTGTTTACCGTTAAAGTTAATAAATCTGTTAATGTCAGATGTTGATGTTACACTTGGCAGTAGCGCCAATTCACAACCCTTGTCATTTCAAGGCGCTTTACAGTTCAACCACATACAGTTAAATTAATTCAAATTTTCTATCTAAGAAAAACCAGTTGATTGCATCGACTCATTGACTAGAATGCAATCCCTCACACTAAGCATGCTTGTAGCGACAGTGGAGAGGAAAAACTCTCTTTTAATAGGAAGAAATCTCCAGCAGAACCAGGCTCAGTGTGAGCGGCCATTTGCTGAGGCAGACTGGGGTTCAAGGAAACAGAAGCAGAGATACAAGAAGCAACTTTAAAAGGCGGCTCCGTCCAGGAAACACCGCCAGGCAGATGAGCTCTGAGCCAGCTCCCATGTCAGAGGATGAAGAGAGCACATCCAGCCTGTCACAGTCAAAGAAACAGGACTACACTGAATAACAGGGTGATCTACAACATCTAGAAACAAAGGTGTTGATGGCAGCAGCACAATAAATAAATAAACAGGAAAAAGAGTTAGCAAACTAACATTGACCAGTAATGAACCAAGGTTTTAAAGGGTGTGTTAGAATCAGAAATCAGGAAAGTTAGACTGGCTTTATTGCATCAGCTAATATCAGTAATAGCACACGCTATCCTGAGATTTCAAGAGAGAAAATGGGATGCCATCAGAAACAGCTGATCAGTCATGAGAGCTAAATATTCGCTACATCAGAACTTATCTAACAGATGTGTTTCCAGCTACTCTTTAGGGCCGTTCCCTTTTTTGAAAATTAAATTATGAAATTGGATGAATTTGGATCTTGCCGTTTCCATTAATCTCTTTTTCTGCAATACTTCAGGGTGCACATAAAAAAAATTATGGAAACAAGTCGAATCAGAGCGACACCACGTCAGAGAGATCACACCTTCTGTGTAAGGTGAAATTATCAATTATTACATGAGGACGGGTGTAAGGTACCAGGATGGAGTGAGTTGTTCTTTAAAGAGGCAGTTTTCCAATGATACCGCCATCTGTGGCTAAAACACAGAACTGCAGCACTCTTCTGCTCATTCTCGTAGCTCACGGTCATACTTGACAAGTAAATTAAATCAAGGGAATTAGGCTTCAGGCTTATAGATGCATCGGCGCTGAACAACTGAGGTGTCACCCTGATCATCAAATGATGTTTTAGCCGTAAAGGGTTAAATAAAAAGTCTGTTTTAAAGATATTTTTCAGTAAAAATTACATAATGTCTCTTTAAGGAAAATAGGTAACTGCCAAAATGGCCCATATAAAATCTTACCACTAATTTATTTTCTTAAAGCAAATTTAGAGAAAGAGTTTTCTCATCACTAGTTGACCTTTGACCTTATAAAAACATCTAGTTTGTATCTTTGCCATTCATTGTCATACATTTTCTTTAAGTAACTTTGACCTTCCATGAATGTCAACATGTTTGGGAGCTCATTGTTGGTTAAAGATGCCTGTGAATCCCTTCCAGCTCCCCCACAGGCAGCCTGGGGACGCCCTGACCACAGCCTTTGTTCTGCACATACATATACGCTCTGTTGATTGTCTGTTTCTCCTTCTCACTTTTACTTTCCATAAACTATCCCTCACAGCTTAAATTCCTTTAAATATCGAGTCTCTGCATGCTGCTGTGTTTAATGCATGCAGCTGATGATGGACCAGCAGCAACATGGCTGCTGCAGCCTGATCCCCATTAGCATCATTGCAACTTTCTGCCATTGAAGAGCTAAATAAGCTTCCAATTTATGAGCCTAATGTACTAATTAACCTCCTGGTTAAAAACTATTTTCGGTTAGTTTTATATTTAAAACATTTCGAGCTAAAGGAGAAAAACCTGTTACAAATGGAGCTTTTGTTTTGTTTTCATCTGATGAGCCCTGAGCTCGGTAATTGTTTCTTTAACCTGTAGACTCTGATTTTTTTTCTGTTTTTCATATTCTCCCAAAGAACCTGCAACAGCATGTTCACACCCACACCCCCTTGATGAATGTTGTGAGGTTGAACACAGGCTCATAGTTGTTGGGAAACATCCTCAGCTACCAGGATTTTTTTTTAAGTCGCACTTAAACAAAATCTAATATCTAATCCAATCAAACCTCTAAATATAAACCGCATTCTTCTGTTTTTGTGTCATATGTATGGAAAACCCTAAAAGCTGCAAAATGTACAAAAAACAACAACATAGATACGAGTGAAATACGGTCAAACTCTTTCAACCACCTTCAAAAACTTACTTTCGTTTACTTAATGTTTAAATTACCTCTGTTTAATTATCAAATTACAGTTACCTGTTGCCTTAAAGGTTTAAATAAATAAATAAAACAGAAAAGCTATTAAAGTAGAACAATTCAAAATGTTTTATTTTAGTTCTTTGCATTTATTTAGGAACATTTCTTCAAATATACCTTACCTCTACTTACTTCCTGTTCACTAGTCTCCACAGTATACTGGGTTTTATTTTAAATAATTTCTCTTTCTTTTTCAAACACCCCCCTGTCACTGGAAACAGAACTCTGGCCCTTTCTCAATATGTGCGTTCTCATGTGCTCGTGAAACGTCATCAGCCTCGGCCCTAGTACTGTTCCAATTCACAAGAGTAGCAGACTGAGAACGGGCAAACTCCCCGGATGTTGTTCTTGCCCCTCCATCTTTACCCAGGATGCATCAGAGCAGACTTGTGCGTTCTTGAGATTGACAGCTGTCCCAGCATGCACTGCTGCAACAGCAGCTTCCAATGGAGTGCTCACAGATCTCAGAGTATTAAGTTAAAAGTTCTCTTTTCTGTTGCCGTTGTTCTTTAAAAGTACGTTTTAAGATCATTTGAGGTGAGAACATTATACTTTTAAGCGTCACTATATGGTTCATTTAGTGGTTTAATAAAAAAAGAACATTTCCGAAGTAGAGAGGACCGCGGCAACCAGCGGAGCTCGGAGGCTCATGGCAGCCAGGGCTAACGTTAGCCCATCTGCAGCAGCCCTCTCTCTGCATAGCCGTGTGTGAAGGACCGCTGGCTATGATGGTGATTTTTTTGTTTTATTTGGCATTTCTGACTGTGTTCATTGTTATTCCCCCAATAAACGTAAAAAGTAAGATTGTATTATTATCTAGAGACTATTACTAAATGCAGCTGCAGATGAGCCTAGTGTGTAATGACGTCTCAAGTACGATTCTGTTCCAATTGACCCATATTTATGCTGCGTGCTCCTGTTTTCCCAGAATCCACACTTTCCTGCGTTTTTCCAAGAACATACTTGACGAGGATCTGAGTCCGTACTCATGTTCCTGTGAATTGAAAAACAGCCTTTAAGTCAGTTTTAGCTAGGGAACCTAACCCCTTTGCCGTTATCATGAGCAGTTAGCAGTAAGGCATAGCAAGTGCTAACTAGCTTTAAAGTCCACTGACGGGTGAAAGGAGTTGGATTTTTGACCAGTTTTCTGTCAGAACAACCAACCTATAGTCAATACGCATGATTTGCGTTTATCCCTTTAGTTTTGTACGAAAAATAGACTTTAAACTACCTCGAGGGGCGTGTATCCCTTTAGGCATGTACAAAAAGAGATACACTACAAAATACACCAAAAAGTAAGCAATTAAATAGTATTTTTGTACATCACTAAAGGGATACACACCCTTCAAAGTAGTTTAAAGTCTACTTTTCATATAAGGGATAAACTAAAGGGATAAACGGGTATTGACTACCCGTATGGGTATGCTGGTCTGACCGGGTATGCTCATCCGACAGAACATCGGCCTATCTTCCTGCTCAATGTTCTGCTTGTTTCCAGTAACTCATACAATCTCACTGTACATTAGCTGCTCTGTTATCTCAGGCCTTGACCTTTGACACACGCTAACTTCACCGCCTGGTCAGTTAGCTTAAAGGACATGAAGCTCGCTGACCAGACACTGGAGACAGTGTTCTTCTTGTATCAGAGCTGAGAGCATAGATAGCTTTAAACAAAGCTATCTATGCTCAGGAATGAACAGCCCTGATTACCAGGAGAATACACTCCCCGTGGAGACGGCGGGACAAGGCGTCGACGGCTCCATGTGGCGTAAACGTGTGTTGGTCGGAGAGAGGACATGACGAAATCAGCAGCACAATGGATTCCGACGGCGTGGGTGGGGACACACCTTTTCCTTCCACATGCTCTCCAAAGGCTCGTCGTTGGCCCCTCCAAAACAAAGTTGGGAGGAGGATGCAGACTAAAATAAATAAATTAAAAGATACGGCTGATTTGACAATGTTGTAGGAGGAAAGGGAAAAAAAGCAGAAAGTTAAGAAGAAAATTGAGGTTTTTGAAGATCTGTCAGAGAGGCTTAAGCAACAAAACAGGCAAGTATGGGCTAAGAGGAGAATAGAAAGCATAATTTAAAAAAATCTCTCCGAGGCAATCTGAGGATAAATTATTAATGCTGTCTTTGAGTTTCAGACTGGGAAGATGAAACTCCCTGGAAAGGTTTACTCTCCTGATGATGACTATGGCTCTTCTCATGTGTAGAGCTGTCAGAAAAATACACAGCCACCATTCGGTGTGATGCCAAGCGTGAAAGCCGCGAGCAGCTTCAGGTAGAGTGTGTGCCTGAAGAGGTCAAAGGTGAGAACTGACCGGAGGAGGAGCCGTGCGGTTTGCACCTGTTCTGAACCACACTCGGTAAACAAACTCAGTAAGCCGATTGGTATTGTTGCTCACTGCCTTACAGTCATCCTCAGCTTGAAAGGCTGCTGTGGGCCATCTTCCTGCTTTCCTTTATCCCTTCCCAACTCGTGTTTTCTCTCCCTCCCCGCCAGGCTATCTTTCTTATCCGCAGAGGAAGCCTGTTTGATCTTGCAGAGTCCTGCTGTTCTGACTCTCTGGCTCCCACATCAAGTGAACACTCCTCTCTTTCTCTCTCCCTTACTGAACAAGAGAACTCACTTTCCTTAGAGTTTCACAGAAATCCCCAAATCACCCCACCCTGCTCTCATTCAAAAATCGGACATATTCTGCTGTTTTTCCTCTAGAAAACAACAAAATCATTCATTTATTCAAAAAGCTGCAGAAGCCACGCTGAGGACAGCTGTGCTGGGTGCATATGGACCATGCAGTATGAAAGCTATGTCAGCAATGTATTTCATTCGGTGCACAGTGGCCATCATTGTCATCCCCAGTAGAGCATGACAACAATGGAGAGGGATACAGCCAGGGACCTGACTGGCACACTGTAAAGCCTTCCTGGCTGTTTTCAGAAGCTAAAACAATGGGCAGTAAGTGTTATCATGATGTGTGAAGGTATAATGGTTGTTTTTCTGCATAGCACTACCAGTCTGCTTTCTTTTTTTAGTTTTGTTAGATGATGCCAGATTAATTGTAAATTACTTTGTTTTGTATCCAAACGTTGCTTAGGGTTGAATTATTAGTTAAACTGAAATATTCAAACACCTGGATGATGTAAATTGAAAGTTATTTTCATTACACCAAGGAGTTTTAAAAAAAATCGTACGTTTTTTTTTTTTTTGTTTTTTATCAGCATGGTTGTGCTTTGGTGGCGCAGTGTTTATTACACACAACCCATGTATGGAGGCCTAAGTCCTTGACGTGACCAACCCGGGTTCAGATCTGGCCTGTGGTCATTTGCCGCACGTCTTTACCCCTTCTCATACATCCTTTCCTGTCAGCCTACTGTCAAAAAGAACAAGCCACTAGTGCCGTATCCCCCCCCAAAAAATAAAATTAGCATGCAAAAAAGATTCTTGCCAATAAATAATGTTTTAACTAGAGGCAAGTCTTTGAGGTTGGAAGACCTCTTTATCATCACCCTAATCTTATATAGTACACAACAACCAATTTTTTTTTTTTCTCATTGCTCTCTGATGGCAAGAACAAAAAAAAAGTTGTTTATCCTCCAAACGTTCACTAACTAGAAAGGCCTTAGAAAGCCGCGCCCACTGTAGCTACCATGGCGGCAGAGGCATTTATTCAGATTGATGAAGGAGTAGAGAAAAAATGTCTTATAATACTTATAAAAACTTAACATTCATAATTTCTTATATCCTGATCCTGAAAACTTGATTACATGACAGTTAAAGGTCCTAGCTACAATTTCAAACTAATGCTAATCTTTCCTTTGGTTAGCATACTAAAAGACGCACCATTCAATTTCTATGTTTTCTTATCAGCTTGGCCAGTTGCTCCTTAAAAAGAATGCTGATAATAACCTTTGGTAAGTGACAATGCTAAACTTCGGTTAGCATTAGCAGCAACGGGACCTGGCAACCAAGTTGCAAACAGTACAGATCAAGAGCGGGCTGACTGACCATCAAAAATATTAATTCTTTAACAGTTAAAGGTCATAGCTACTAGCCTGGGTGCCATTCCGAACTTAGTCCCGCCCACAACGTTTGAGGTCGGGAAGTTCGGTCTGGCATTGCTCAACAGTAGCGCGAGTATGCTCGCATAATATCTGGCGGGCCAATCAAATTGTCAGGGCGGGCTTTATACGATGATGGACAGATGATCAACAGTAACGTAATCCACCAACAATGGCTGCCGCTGGAGAGTTGAGGTGTGTAGATTCTGCTATTAGGTCTGTTCTAGAAGATATCGACAGCAAATTAATTTTGAAAGAGGAACAGAGAAACGTGTCAAGGGTCATCTTCTTATTCTAGGTGTGCAACTGCACGCGCTGATTTTTGTTGTTAACAACTATGCGTCGCTTAACATACGTCACGCACTCCGTTGCTCTTATTGGTTGTAGGTCTATCCAATTGAGTGCAGAGGCATTTTTTTTCCTGGTTCGTTCGAAACACGCCCCATAATCACAGCTCTATGGAGCAGTATCAGACTCATATTCTGACTAGAACTGAGTAGGACTACGTCAGGCTACATAGCTACAACTTTGTTATCGAAATGATTCATTGTTCGTAAATTAAACATTAACACACTGTCTAGAATGGTGCTTTTCTTCTGAACTAGTTCATTAAATGTTTGTTAATGCTATCCTTTGGTTAGCATGCTAAAAAAAACACATAATACAGTTTTTAACATTTTCTCATCACCTCAGCCAAGTGTTGTAACTACCCGATCCGTCCAGGAAGAACCATACGGCCTGCGCATGCACAAACAGAATAAACATTTATATACTTAAAACATTAAGGAATGCTAAACTACATCGTCTAGAAAATATTGAACTTTTCTGGAAGAAATGGATACGTTTTACATTCTCTCCATTGTATTGCCATCATCGGACATGCTCAGAGCAGTCACAGTAACGTGTTTTTTTTATGTACTGCTTTTAGAATATGCAATATTTACGCAAATACAAAAATATTCAAAAGGAACCCGCTTCACCAAAAAGACAAAAATGTAAAAATTATCATTATTAAAATATTGCCTATGCTGAAGTTCTGTTCGCACATGTGCAGGACAGGATCGTGCTTCTGGGACGGATTGGGTAGTGACAATCCTCAAAACTAATGCTAATGCTAACTTATTAGTTAAACTAGCAAATGACGAGAAAACAGTAAAGAACGAGAGCAGGCAAGTCTGCCACCTACTGGTTGGGAGGAGTTAGAGCTTAAAGCTGTCCCTTTTAACTGTACCTATATCTACATCCGACAAAAAGTGGAACTTTCAACAAAAAAGAAAAATAATAAACCCTTTTCCTTCTTGACCATGCGTCACCAAATCCTGACCTATCGCACAATTGTTTCGGGCCTCACAGGTTCCTCAGGAACTTTGGAGAGGAGCCCTCTGTTCACCATGTTATAAAAACAATCTGATTAATCTGGCTTTTAAATGAACTTCAGCAATTATTTATATATTTATTTGTTTTCCAGCTTCTCTGGTTATATTTCCTCAGTTCCACATTCTCTACAACTGTTTGATTTGTCCAGTAATATTTTTCTCCTTTTTATTGCACTTAATATCTTCCATCTAACCAAAACTTACAATCTCAGATCTAGCCAAAGTCTTTCCGATTTTTTTTTAGACTGATATACTAAGCAAGCACAGATTATATCAGATTTTTTATCTTAATTTGAAAAGTTACTTCTAAAAATAAGTGCGAAAATCTGCCAGTGCGGTATGATCATCGCACTAAGGAAGTCCTCTTGAAATCATATGTATTCTTAAAACAAGAAATCCTGTATTAAGCAAAAGACATATCATCTTACATAATCTGCTCTTTCTTAGTATAATATCAAAACAAGATTAAAAATACTTTTTGGTTAGATTTAAGACTGTAAGAATGAGTTAGATGGATGCCTTTTGCAGTTTTTATAAGTGCAAGTAGGGATTTATTTGCTTGAAGAACTAAATGTTGCAAAAATAAACAGCTGTATAACTTGTCGGGTTTATTAACCAGACAATAGAACCAATTCAGTGAGCAAAGGGGACCATGATAATTCCTAAAGTTTTACGTTCATGCTATGGAATCTACCCTTCCGATTGGGAAACTCTCGCCACCACATTCCTGACAGGGAACACCATCAGGACACAACAAGAGCTCCTCTCAAACTCTTGTCACTTAGCCCGCTGCCTCCCACTGCAACCTTCGCACATGGACAATGCCTGTGTGTATGTGCAGATGTGTCATGGGTAGCAACCTTTAACACGCAACGCTGCTTTAGGACAGAAGGAAACGGCACAGAAGGGTAGAGAGGGAGAGACGAGATCCAGTGAAAAGAACAAAAACAAAAAAAAGAGTGATGAGGGTCACAAGAACATGCTTGTGTCAAACTGCTATGCCACAAATGTGACGAAGTGATTGATAGGAGGGGTCTTTGGGTTTGGCCTCTCCCCCCCTTGACTCTTTATTCCCTTTGTGATAATCTCCATCACCCTGACACCAGGGACTTGTTTTTTTCCCTCTCATTTCTGGAGAGCCCGTTGGTCTTCAGCTCATGACAGGTTCAGACAGAAACAAACTTCCCACTTTCTTCCATCAGATGAAACGTACCATAAAGTGTATTATCTGTAATGGAAATAACCCATCCGCCACACTGTACACCCTGTGCTAAATGGGCCACTAAACAACAGGAATGAGAATGTGTAGTTGCACGTATAAAGGGTGGGATGTTCATATTTCCACTCTATTTGAAGCACATGGAGTGAGTCTGGAATCTGTAGGGGGAGGGAAAGGGAGGTGGGCGAAGGGAGTAATCTGAGAGGGGTATCCCACAGTGCAGGCAGGCACATGGTCTTTATGCACTACTATGGGCTAAAGGAGAAGCACAATCACTGTCTGAATTGACAAGATGCCAACTGCAGGATCGCTTAGCCTACACAGATCAGTGAAAACAAAGCTCCCACAAACTCAGGATAGTTTTAAAAGCAACATTGTGAATCAACAACATCTTTTTATTTTATTTTGCCTGGTTAACAGACAGAGTTATTACAACGCAGCAGCAGACAAACGTTAAAGCCCACATTTCCCACAGACAGAAGAATAACATGAAATCAGAATACTCCCAAAAGTACACAGGCATAGTAAATACTGATACAAGCAGTTTTATACAGTGTTGCACAGATACCGATACCAGTATCGGGGACAGGGCCCCGATCCAGCACTAAAATGGTGGTATCGGTATTGGCGACTACCAACAAATAGGGCACCGATACCCAAAGTTTATTCAACTATTGTCATCCATTCCAGGTAGGCAATAAAAAGTTCTACTGGATCACTTTGTATTAGTCTTTTTCCTGCTTCACAAAGGTAGGCATCAGCTTGACAAAGCCATGATGGCAATTATTTTACATCCAAGTAGTCTGCAGTTCTTCATATATACACACACATCAAATTCAAACAGATGGTATTAGTATGAAATTATGTCTATTTTAAAAGTCTTTAGTCCCCATGAAAATGAGAACATCATCGTTGTTCGATGCTGTAAAGCATATATTCTTTACATTGCGACCAGTCTAACTAGGGAGTATCAATATGGCGGCCGGTGGCTTCACTTCAACCCCATACTAGCAAAGGGCTATCAGCAATACAGTGGATAAATAGAGATCAGTGGGGAAACCAGCCTGAGAAGGTTAACTGCCTGCTATTTGCTATTTTCAGGAAATCCAGCTTCTTCAGACATACCATCTTCCTGCTAGGCGTAGCTAGTAACGTTAGCAAAGCAACGTCAGGCTCCTAGGATTGATCGAAAGGTGGCTTCTTTCAAACTTCTTTCAAAGATTAAAAAAATACTGACCCGCGTTTTGGAGAATTTATTTTATGGGCAGCCCAATTAAAATGTTTATAATGTTGTTTAAACTAGGGATGATCAAGTGATGGTAGAATGGGAAAATCCAACGGGTGTCTGTCAGGATTAGTGGATATTTGCTGAGGACCCAGATGCAGAGACAGACAGGTAGAGATGATTCCTTGCCAAATTTAATGAAGAAGTAAAAATATGGAAGTCATAATCCAGAACTGATGGACAAGAAACTCAGGAACCAAAAACTAGGAGACATTTTATTCCATTTATACCAAAGGAATGAAAAAACTCCAGCAAAGTTCTAACTGCAGAGGAGGAGTATACATGTTAAACAGAACAATTAAAGGAATAGTACACCCAAAACATGATTAGCCTTCATTTTCTACTCACCTTCTTGCTGTCTGCTGACATTCAAATAATGGAGGTCTATGGTGCCCGAGACAGAAAGTGTCCTGA
>NW_015150525.1:1128941-1130450 GCF_000732505.1 Cyprinodon variegatus | reverse complement strand
CAAAAAGCCCAGAAAGGGCAGAATCATGACAGCTGGGTTACTCTGTATCGATATGCTAGCGTGTGTGGCGTTCCTCTGAGCTCAAACGACGCAATCTGTTAAATGTGATGTGTAGCCAATCAGAAATGGAAATACAAAGGGAACAAAAGACCACCACCAATTTACCACATCTTTTAATGTTCTTTTTCTCTAATAAAATTAGCCCATATATTTGTACCATATTCTTCTCCATCGGAAATGTTAATTTACTGTGAATTTACGTTTGATCTTGAGAGGTTTTTGTAGGATTTCCTGTATGACATCCGAATTGTGATTTGTTGTGCTTGGCGCCTGGCTGAATTAACAAAAAACTCAGTAGGATCGAACCTTTTCATGCTCATGGGTGTAACCCAACTCAAAAACACCTTCAGCAGCAAAGATGTAAAGGTGTTTTTTTCGCACAGTGCTAAAATGGTGCAAAAGACACCTGTCCAGGAACAACTGATATATGGTTTCTTAACTGAGTACCTGCCCCTCAGGTCATGCCGCCATATTTATCTTCAACAAAAAACCGCCACAGGCTCCAGAGAAGAGAAAACGCAGCCAACCAAGAAAAGTAGCTTGATTCTGTATGTGTCTAACCCCTTTTCAACAATTCAAACATCGTCCATGCATTTGAATACTTTGCATACAAGTAAAAAACCTAAAACTCACTAATTTCACTGATATCTTATTAATTATTTGCTTCTACTGATTCAGCACGCCAAAGAAAAAAAAAAGGCTTCACAATTAGGATTTTTTTTAATGTCGCAGAGCTTTTGTTCATTTCTGTGTGCTTATATTTAGTATCTTAGCTCTTAGGATGATGTCACCACTGCAGCAAAAAAAAAAAGCCAACCCCCTTAAGAAGTGCAACTGTTTGAAATGCATCAGCGCAGCAATCGCCCACTTTTTGCTAGTAGACGATGAGTTTGGCTCATCTCCTGCCGCCTCAGGACACACTTCACACATGCATGAGAGAAGAGCACATGGGAGCCTGCTCTTCATCCTGCTGCACCTCCAGCCATGCTCAGTGAAAGGCACTTCAGGAGCCAGCGCCAGCTAACAGGTTCCTGCAGCGAGGTAAATAACAGGCCTCGGGTCCGTTCCTCCTGCCTGAAGCTCCTGACAGCTTGAGAAACACGCCAAGCAGCAGGTAAACCGCAGTTTAAGGTGGGGTTCAATCGAGCCACAGCGGCATGTTGGTTCAACTCAAATATATAAAACCATTTCTAAAGAGATTAAACCAACCACACCCTGAAGCATATACTGTGATCATAATAAAAAGTCTCAGCACTTTTTTTATATAAAGTCACCAGTCAACTTGATTTTTACAGAAACTAAATAAAACCTGAAAACCTTTTCTGATGCCTATGTGTTTGTCTCCCTATCTCAGTAAAGGTTTAAAGGCACACTATGCAACATTTTTCAGTTAATTAATGTGTTCCATAACGTTATGGATGATTAAATGAGTCATTTCAGGTTGAACAA
>NW_015150525.1:1125590-1128180 GCF_000732505.1 Cyprinodon variegatus | reverse complement strand
AGTGCCGTCAGTTCATCCAGATTATTAACCTGCCTTCCAATATTTTTTCTGTCGGAGCTGCTCAGACCCCCACATACCAGCGGTGCGCCGACAGAAGGAATCCCTTCATCAGCAGCCTCTGGCAGGAT
Organism: Cyprinodon variegatus; assembly: GCF_000732505.1. NCBI lineage: Eukaryota > Metazoa > Chordata > Actinopteri > Cyprinodontiformes > Cyprinodontidae > Cyprinodon > Cyprinodon variegatus. The sequence continues at coordinate 1,128,052 of NW_015150525.1, read as the reverse complement.
CGCCTCCTGTTCACCGCGGCAGCTGGTAGGTGTTTTTCATCTAAATAATCCAAACTGCAGGCAGCAGGATAATAAAAGCCAACATATTCTGCCGGCAGATTTCTGCATTTTAAGTTAATTTAGGCGTCAATAAACTGTTTAAGAGAAGTGATCATAGCACTCTGATCATCAGCGCTGTGTCTCTCTCCCAGCTAGCTCCCAGATCAGCTTCTCTGATTGGTTGACCCGGCGCGTCTAGCAGCAAAAATTCAATTTTTCCATCTCGAGCAGCAGCGCGTTTGCGACGCGTCCAGTGTGAACGCAGCATTAGTCATTCGTTGCATTCGCCTGTCTGCTAAGCTCAAAACAACCACGCCTGGCTTAACGGAGAAACCAGGAGAACAGCTGTGCATATTTACTTTCGCCCCCTGGGGGGAGCCTTGCTTGAAAATCAACACCGGTTGCATAGTGTACCTTTAATGTTTTAAGTGTACACTAGGGCTGCAGCTGTCGACTATTTTATCTACTGATTATTCTATTTTTCTGATTAATTGATTGATCCAAAAGAATATACTTTTAGTTAGTGTTGCATCGATACCAGTACCAGTATTGAGCAGGGCCCCGATCCAGCACCAAAATGGTGGTATCGGTATTGGCGAGTACCAACCATTTTGAGATCCAACAGTTTATTCAACTATTTTCACCCATTCCAGGTAGGCAATAAAAATTTCTTCATATATACACACAAAGTTTAATTTTAAATGGTATCGGCCGATAGTGCACAGCCAGGTATCAATGATCGGTATCGGGGCCAAAAAATAGCATCGGAACAACACAACTTTTAGTAGGTTAAGATTTCTAGATGTAGAAAAAAAACAACCTTTATTGTGAATATCAAATGAATTGCAAATGGCCAAAACAACAAAAATACAAAATATGCATAGATATACATGTAGGTCATGTTTGGTCAGGAGGGAGTGTTTGCATTTGGATTAAAGTGCATAGAATGTGATCTGTAAAACGCAGTTATGAAAAGAATGCAATGCATAAACAGGGGGGGAAAAAAGCATAAAAAAAGGGAAAAATCAATTGGAAAATATAAAAATTTAAAAAGTAAACCCGAAAAATAAAATTGGAGAAAAAGCAAAGTTATTTTAAAAACCTTTTTTAAATTAAAAGTTTAATTTCTTGATAAATTTCTTTAACTTTTATGATTTTTTTAATATTTTCACTTAAAAAATTTGTTCTTTGCAGCAATAAAGGAACAAAATCACACCAAATGGAAAAACATATTATTTGACTTTGTCTTTGGCTCTAAAGACTCTGGACTGCAGGCTTTAGACTTGAGCCTCATGAATAATATTTATCTGATGTAATCTCCCCTGTAGCTACATGAAAAACCTAAATGCAGCAGACTGAACAGATAGGTGGAAGAAATATCTGGGTTTTTATGTGTTATTTTTTGAAGTGTCACCTCAGAACATTGCAGTTCACACGTAGTTCCAAATATAAATGTTCTGCATGTGTTCAGCTTAAAAAAGAAGGCTGTATTTCTTCAACACACTAAACAACACAAACTAAAAATGCTACACTGGTTATTTTCAGTCCAAATGTGTTTAACGTTACAAACTGAAACCTTTAAGACGATGAGAGACGACCTCTGGCTCCTTCAGAGATGCAGTCTTTCCACAAACGTGGTAACGTAACACTGGCTTTAGTGTAAGCCTCACCAGAGGCTGTGCAGATGATGTAAAATCAGGAACACAAGATGCCAAAATCTCTGTTTTAGGGATCAGAGTTGAGAGGACGGTTCTTCCGATTGAAACACTGAAACAAATAATGCATCCGTTTTTGGCATTTACTTAAAGTTGTACGGAAGTCATATTTAAATTTCAAATCATTCTGGCTTAAATATGTATATAAATATATTCAGACCACATTGTCCCAAAAGTTAGAACATTTCTATTTTTTAAAAATCCTGTCTTATGTGTTATGTTTTTTTTTTATTATCTTATGCAGGCCGGTTAGTTATACGTCAGCCTGTACACCTAAATTCGGCCAATCATGTATCAACGGTCATCTGTCAATCACATTTTTTCGGTCATAGCATCTTGATTCATATGTCGCAGCTAATATATGCAACGGTTGAAATAAGAATCATTTATAGAATAAATTTTGCATTTCCCTACGACTTTAGATCTGTTGGTTTCAGGTTTGGTTTCAACTTTCAGGTCCATTACTGCCACTAACTTTACACGAGTGAAAAAAGTCAATGTGATTGGTTGTTTATCGAGGGGGAGGGATTGTTGTGGTTGAAGGTTTGCAAGCCTGCTTGGTTGTGGCCGGTTTCTCGTGAGCATCTTGCTAACCAGTTAGCAACTTAGTGCTAGTAGGTTCCCAATGGGAAATTCCAGTGGGACCAAGTAGCACTGAATTGGTGACTTAGGATCGACACTGTCAAGGAACCCTATGGACAGAGGAAA
>NW_015150525.1:1120121-1124292 GCF_000732505.1 Cyprinodon variegatus | reverse complement strand
CCAGAATGATTTGACATTTAAATACGTTTTCCCTACAACTTTAATCATATTTAGTTACTTTAACACAATTGTTTCATGTTAGCAGGGTAGGACATAAAACAATTGCGTTAAAGTAACTAAATATGATTAAGTAAATGCCAAAAGCGGTTGCCTTATTTTTTTCAGCGAATGTGCAGCCTGGTTGTTCAACCATCCTCCTGCAGGTAACCAGCGCATGCGTGCTGACCGTGGGAAACCAAACTGCAGCGCTTCTATATAACGCTGTTTTAAAGTAATAGGGAGGACTCAGCATTTTAAATCAGGCTTTTCTTTTTTTTTGCAGGCTTTCTAAGCCCTACGAGAGCAGCTCCAAATCTGGGGGAAAAAAAAGCTAAAATAAAACTGGTGCATCCACATGGCAACGAGGGCCGAAGAACTAAGCGTTCTCACACTCGTTTACACAGAAGAAAGAAAAAGCAGGAAGCTGTGTGTGTGCAAAAAAGTGATGCAGATTCAGCTGAGAAGAGGTGATGAATGGCTTCATTAAAACAGCATTAGGAGAGGTGTGAACCTGAATAGAGGGCCAGTGTGCTGCGCCTGCTCTGTTCTGACAGAGAAAAACCTGTCGCAGAAAGCCTGATTCTCCCCCTCGGTTCCAGCACATCCTGTTTTCTCTCTGGGCTAATTATTTACAGAGATCTGAATGCTGCACCAGGCTTCTATAAACACATGCAGCTTCAGATACAATTGGTTTAAATCAATGAGATAATTGTGAAATCGCACAGCTGCAGGGTTTATAGTTCCACTGAAGGTGAGCAAATGCATTATCCAGAGATGGCAGGTTCAATTCTGAACAGTTAGATTGAATCCATCAATAATAAAAACTCATTTTCTGTCTATAAAGAAACAGGATTTATCAGATAGACTGATACATCAGCTGGCTGATATGTACTTTTCTATATTTCCTATCAGCCCATACGAGCCCGTGTTCATCGATCCATTACTGCGTTCAGCAGCCATGTCTTGTGATCACATAATCATGCATCCTGCTCCCCCCATTTTTATATAAATTGTTAATATTTTGTTTAATCTGTCAATAAATTGCTTTTTTTTTTTGGTTTAATTGAGAGTTGTGTGAAATGTGTTATCACTCGCTCGTTTTTATTATGAAAGTAAAGGAAGTAAAAGCAACAAAAATCTGTAAAAATATCCGCAGTACATATCTGGAATCGGTTAGAGCAGGAGTTCCCAAAATATTTCATTAAAATAATGAATAAGTAAAAGTGAATGTACCATAAACTAAGTATATGTATATTAAATTTTTGGTTAAATTGTAAAATGTGCCATGAAATAATTACATTTTTCAATAAATAATAAAACATACATTTAAAATGATGAATTAAGTAAGCAAATGTAAGAAAAAATACTTTTTTTATAATTCAAAAATGTATATAAAAAATGTAATTCCTATGTATAAACCAATATAAACTGCAAAAACGTATGTCATTATTAATAAATTTGTATTTTTAAGGTGTCGCCAATTGGTTGAATTGTTATTTTTGTGCTCAGGGGTTTAAATATTTCTTAATTTTTTAGGAAAACCTGGGTTAGAGTGATGTGAAATAATCGCTGACGGTCTTAAAAAAAACAACAAAAAAACAGCATCAGTAGATTTCAACAAAAATATGACATCAAATAAATAAATATAATATAATCCTCTTTTTTCTTTTATAAAAGTGACATTACTATTCTTTTATTCATCCCACTTTTATTTGTGTTGCCTCTATTGCGCTCCATTTCTTTCTTTTTTTTTTTTCCATATACAGCACTTTGGATTATCTTTCCTCTGAAATGTACAATAGAAATAAGCTTGCCTTATTTGAAAAAGCAAAAATCACAAAATTAACAGTGAATCATTATCTGCCCTTAAAACCTGATTTCTGCATCTTTCTGCCAAACCATCAGTTTCCTTCGGAGGACAAAAAGAAGGGAAACATTAGTGATATCTTGCAGAAACTAAGGAATTAAAAGCAATAAGTAGGTTGAAAGGAAACAGTAAATCTGAAACAGCCGGCATCTGAATGAGGGAAAACTGGTTTTAGACAGAGGTGCGAACCTGATTAACCAAAGCCTGCAGGGGAGTCAAATCTACATCATTCTTCTGCGTCTCTCAAATCAAGAAAAAAAAAAAAATGGGGCAATTCCGTAACCCTGGCAACGAAACTGTTCCTCAGCGCCGGGAGAAACTGCTGATGGAAGAGGAAGCAGAGAGGAAGAGACGGAGATACGGCGGATAGAAGAGCCGTGGTGGGGGGGTTTCTGAGCATCTTTTAAATCTATTCAGGTTTCCTCTCACATGTTTTCCACATCCACCTCCTCTTTCCACTCCTTTTATTTTTTCTGACCCTTTTTCCTCCTTTGCGAAAGCCCCCCCCCTTCCAGCATGAGGGCTGTTTAAACACAACCTGTTTCCTTTGGCTCCCCTCGGGTAAATTATACAACCTTTCTTCTGTTTTTTTTTTCTCCTTTCTTTCTCTCTTATTTATTTACAGCTGGGCGACTGTTCACCCATCGATTGTCCTATAAAGGATGTGACCGGGCCATGTCTCCACCTTGCTTGGTTTTGCATGGATCTTTGTAGTCTTAAAGGAGACACTGACCTCAGCACACTCGCAGTGACACCTACACATCCCAGCTTTCAGCTTGTTTTCAAATCAGCGTCCTGCGGAGAAGCTGAGGCGTGCACACATGCACGATACGTGAGTGGTATACTGTAATAAAGAGTTTGCAGATTATAGGTTTGGGTTTCCATAGGAGGGTTGTATTTCATGAGAGCTGACAAACACCAGAGGAAAATAGAGGGACAAAAGGAGGGGGGAAAAATGTGAATTTTGATTGAATCTTTAGATTTCAGGCATTCCTGATGAAATTCCACTAAAGATTAAAAATGCAGCCTTTTTTTTCCCACTGGCTGATTTTCATGTTTAGTTTTTCAGCCAAGATTCTTTCACTTTCTTTACTTTTTGCTTTTTGGAACCCCATATCTTACTAGTAAATGATCTTTCGAAGTGATGATTTATAAGAGCTCTATAAAAGAAATCAATCAAAACACTATAGGAGTGAATCAAATGTGACAAATTAAAATGTTTTCTAATTTCACCTGTTTTCAGAGTTGGGAATCGATTAAAATTTTCAAGGACTGATTCGATTCCGATTATTGACATTTAGACTTTTTGCTCGATTCATGCATCTCTGTCAATCATGAGTTCCTCCCTAACACGTGAAAATGACCTGATGGTGAAATTAAACGTATAAACGCCCCCCTACAGGATGCACATCTTAACTGCGCTGCACCTGCACGGTAAACAAACACCCACTTTTTCCAATCAGGGATGGAGAGTTTGTTTCTCTTGCCTCTCAGCAGACCATGTGAACGGAGCCGAGCGCCTCTAATCCCGCAACGATCACTTTACGTAAACCCACACTGTATTGTTAAGTATAGTTAGTGTATGTTTTTATGATTACTTTTATCAAACAATATGCAACTGTTTTTCAATTCAAAAGCATGTCGAAAAAAAATCACACTTAAATCAATTAAATGTTATTTTACAAATTTTATAATCCAACATTTTTAGTTGACGAACTGGAGCGGAGCGAAATCCTCGCTCCGGCCTTTGACTTGAAAACCATATTTTTAAAAAACATATTTCTTCCGCACCGCTCCATCGCTCCGCTCACATAATCTGCCTCTCGGCAGACAAATGCTTATCCATTGCAACAGAAAGTTGAAGGCAGAATAACTTAGAGTTGTTTTTGCTTGTTTTAATCTCCTCTATCACTGACGACATGCTTTTCAGGTACAGGTTAAACAGATCAGGCTGAAAAGTTTGTCCCTTTCCAGCTACTCTGATCAAAAATGGCGACTCCCATTGGGTGAACCACCCTCTATAAATTCATAAACTACTAATTCTAAGCGATTGAAACACTTTCATTTTTTATCTGATGTTGTTAGACTTTGGCAGAATCTGTATTTATTGAAGCAATATTTAATATTTAATACATATATGTTACACACTGTCCTTTAAACCTAATTTACTTTCATATTTAGTATTAAAATCCTTCCTTTGTTCTTTTTTAAAGCTACAGTGTGTAATAATTATAGGGATATACAGTCAGAAATGTAATATATTAT
>NW_015150525.1:1115690-1119373 GCF_000732505.1 Cyprinodon variegatus | reverse complement strand
ATAATATATTACATTTCTGACTGTATATCCCTATAATTATTACACACTGTAGCTTTAAGAGCATGGTTCGCAGGTTGGTGATGAAATGGTCAGCCGGCATGGAAAAAGGGCAGTTGAATTTCATTTTCTTTACTAACGTTTCATGATTTGAGTCGGTCAAATGAGAGGCCTTGTTTTCAGTTTGTGGGACAGAGGTGAAAAAGGCGTCACCGATCAGCATCTGTGTAACAGCAGAATATCTATAGCACTGCAGCCATGGTGATGGGAGAAAAGAGTCGGAGAGAAGCTGCCTGAGCCAGCCTTTGGAGTGAGCACCTGAGAAGATTTACAACCAGCTGAATCTCACCTTAATGCATAAAGCTCGCAGCGAGGGGGGTTAGAGGGCAGTTACAGCGTCAGGTTTAGCCAATCAGAGCAGGTTGAACATCTGCTGCACAATCAATTCCACATCTGGACCATCTGGAAAAGCAGCCCTAAGCAGAAGAACTCTGATCTTTTACAACTTCACAGCTCTTTCCCTACTTTAGTAGTTCATATCTGTCCAAAATATTCATAGTTTAATAAATTCTTTGACTTTTTAAAGATAAAACGTTAACTATAGTCGTTCCTGTTTAATTCTTCAGCCATCATGCATACGGATTAGACTTCTCAATCAAACTGTGACTATGCAGCACTGCCCACAGGCAGGAGGCCAGCTCAGCACTTTACAGAGCGACTTAAATTTAGTGCTGCCTGTTTCCTCTCAGGTAAGAGAGTAAATTGTCAGATTGAGCAGCAAAGGACAAGGAAGCAAACAGGAAATCAATGATTGTAGATTCCAGTGCTGACGCAGCGCTCTGACGGATCCTACGGGAGGGAAAGGACACCTGGTTTGGGGGAAGCTCTGCTCTGCTCTGTTTTTATTCGTCTCGTTCTGTTTCTTTTTCGGTCGTAACTGCAAAGAGTGAAAAAAAAGGTGCTCTGTCTGTGTGAGTGCATCTGTGTGAGATTGAGAGGCCAAACACAAAGCTGTAGGCCTTAACAGGAAGCTTCACACACTTCTGTATGATCCGTGTGTGTTCCCGTTTAGAACACAAACATCCTTCCTTCCTGTCTGATTATTTGGAGCTATGTCAGCAGCTTCAATCAGCACACTCGCACGGGGCTAAAGGAACGCGTTATGATCGGGGTTTTTCACTTGTTGACCCGCCCAATTGCCTGAATTTGCATACGGTCTGCAAGCTTTCAATCACACTTAGCTGATGTGGGGCTGTGTACATCTTTCCTACTGTTGTTCTGTTTAATGCATCACAGCTGCTGAGCTGTCTCTTCAACATATGGCCCGAGCACAGGGCTTGCATGAAAACAAAGATGCGGATATACAATCCTGCTCTGTGTCGCCGCTTCTCCGATTGTGTGGTAGTAAAAGGCAGCCTTTTATCCTAAATCATATGTTTCTACAGCTCCACGGTCAGCTCAAGGCTTGGTAATGTAAACGCAGGCAGACATACAACCTAAAAGGCTAGAAGACACTGAATTTATTTTTTTTATTAGAACGAAATACAAAAATATTGACACACCCTAAAAAAATACAAATGGCCTTCAGATGCAACCTAACATGGAAAAGGAGTCCACTTGTGTAATTTCATCTAAGTAGATATCAAGCTGTTCTATGGCGGCCTCAGGGGTTTATTTAAAGGTACAGTCACTTTATTTAAATTTATACACCAGCAGCTCACTCTGGTTGCAACTTTTGTTTATTACAAATTTGTCAGATGTTATTTTTGTCTTTTAGCTTTTATTTCTGCTCATAAAAGGTGAAAAAAAGGTGAGCAAGTGATGAACTACCAGCATAGATGTGAAAAAAAAGGCTGAGATAAAATGTAGAAAAGTGCATGAAGATGTGTGATTCCTAGAGGAACAAAAAGCCCTATCCTGAAGGGATTAGTGGTCAGGATCTTGGAACTGATGACTGGTTTAAGGGTTAATTCCATTCACCTGCTCTGGCTCCGTCCAGTTTCTAATCACTGTTCATTTTATTCACCTGCTCCTTCCTCTATTTAAGCTGCTTGCTCCCAGTCATCAGTGCCAGATTATACAAGCCCTCAATGAATGTGCTCTAACCTGCTGATACCTTCAGGTACGCTTCTGATTGCCTGATCCTGACCAGTTCTTCTCTTTGAGCTTGCCTGTTCCTGTTTCAGTTTTTTTTTTTTTTTGCCTCATCTGTCTTCGGACTCTTGCTGGTTTATGCCTGTGGAATGAACCTGGATCTTCCTGCTGACTTTGACTTGGATTGACCTCTTCGGATCGCTGATCTTCTGGCCTGAAATCTTGTTAACCTCTTCAACATTGACTTTGGCTTCATCTTCTGGAAAGTCCTGCCTTCCTACGTCTGCTAGGATCTGCTCGTCAGCCAGTTCAGCAGCCTGCAGGCTCCGGCTCCTGGGAATCTCTGTCAGTGTTAACTGCGTGCTATTGGCAGCCATCGGGCTGGACTCTCCTCCTTCTTCTGGGCAAAGATTGAACTCTAAAACCAGGTTAGTGACTCACAAGCTTGTAATCGCCCTCAGTGAGATTTACGTGGTCACTAACCTGAGTTTTCCCTCTACACAGATTCAAGCTTTTGACGCCTTTGTTGCTGAATTGCAGATCCTACAGTACGTACGATAAACGCTCTTGTGAACACTAATCTGTCTGCTTCGAATTTTGGGTCTTCAATTCTGAGCCTTGACATTAGTGTTAGGTTGGGACCCAATCTTAGAATCATCCTCCACCTTGAAACAATCTCATAGATGTCTTTGTAAGAAAAGCCATATTTTGAGGCTGGGCTTTAAAGCGTTCATACAGCTTTGTATCTCTCTGTGTCTTCCTTTTACAATGTACTTCACAGGAAATCTGTTTTTCCCCTTATGCTCTAAAACCCACCATCAATAGTAAAAATCCCAAAACGGGATGATAAGAGCACTCTTTAAAATATTTCAGCGTTTTTTTCTTACAGTTCACCTGCATTTCGCCCCACATTCTGTCTCTCTTTGCCTTTCTTTCCACACTAATATTTTCTTCTCTTTTATCTGAGTGCCTCGAAATCCACACATACACACACAGAAGCACACCCTGTTCCAAAGCAAGCAGGAACATTCCTCCCACCAGCCAGAAACTCCATCTGTGTGAAGTACGGCAGATTTAAAAAGGGGATGAGGGGACGAAAAACATCGAAGTGAATAAAACTTTCACAAAAAGATACATTCAGTTAAAGGGATAGCCTTTAGTTGAGAAATATGTATTATAATAAAGTAAAAGTACTGTTAGCTGTTTAGTTTTAACATATTTAAATCAAATTTTGTCACATAAAATGTTGCCACTTTGTTTATGCTGCAACAATTTATGAGTAAAAGACATTAGCTAGGTTCTGTACTGCTAGCTTAGCCTAAACAGCAATTAGTAACTAGGGATGCACGATATTGGGATTTTGGCCGATATCCGATATGCCGATATTTTAAAACTCATGTAGCCGATAACCGATACCGATGTTAAAACTGGACAAAAATAAGTAGTCATTGAAAATAGCAGTTTTGTTATCCATTTCTGACACTTTGAAAAATAATATACTCAAATATATTTTCATATGCTGATATCAAATTGATTTTTAAAAACGCGGTATCGATCTATTTTACTTCGTTCTGTTACAAACTAGGGCTGGG
>NW_015150525.1:1112844-1115025 GCF_000732505.1 Cyprinodon variegatus | reverse complement strand
AATATTTTTTGCCTCGTCTTTAGAAGTTTTTAAGTCTGTAAAAAAGAAGTTTTTGAGGAAGAAGAAGATTTGATCAGATATTTGATCAGAAGCTGATCAAATATCGGGTTAAATATCGGTGGGCTGGCCGATGTCCGATATTCAGTTTTAAGGCCGATACCGATAGGGGGCCGATTATATCGTGCATCCCTATTAGTAACCCTAAACCTTTTCAGTTTCAATTGGAGCAGGGTTAAATTTATGATAATGTAGAAATCACAACAGGTAATTAAGATGCGGAGGATCAAAAAGAAGGAAGATAATAGGAAAGTTACAACATATTTACCCAAAATGTTTAACTAGTTGTAAATCCCTTTAAGATCTGATGCATCAGAATTTACCAGTTACTACGAGTATATATAAAGCACATAAGAGGAAGTAAAAAGCTGTGAAGAAGCATCAAAAAGTCAAGGTGTGAAAACTAAATAAAGGTGTATAAGCTGAGAAGACAGTCACAAAAGGATCCATTATGCACTTTATTACTAAAATTATTTTGGATGAAAGGTGCAGTAAAGTTATAGAACAGTGCAGAAACACTACAGGGTTTCGAAGTATTGAATAGATGCAACATTATTCTTAAAGTTTCAAGATGATCAGGTTCTTTAGGTGCTTCATTTACACTACTATATTGTGGTTCTTATTGGTGCAGCAGCTCCTCGTACTGCAGAGCTTTCTGACTGTTATCCGCTGAACGATTTGCATTTATTTCCCCCATGATGCTGCAGTGTGGTGCTGCAGAGCGCCTCATTTTCACAAAGAGGGATGACACAGATCCCTCTCTGCTCCACAGTCGCAAACAGCACGATGTAGGAAACATACCTAAAACAACAATGCAGATAAGCAGGTTCACCCTTCTATCAGTTTAATTCCCAAAAAAACCCAGAAGATTTAACAGCATTTAACAACTTGCAGCAGAAATCAATAAGAAAGGGTCGATTGACAAACATTAAGTCCACAGTGTGTCAAGCATGGCTGCCAGCCGTCACAATGAGGGGGAAAAAGGCGTCTAAGCAAAAACAGCCGTTTGGAGGGAGATGAAGACACACTGCGCTATGTTGGTAATTACAGGAGTTTTTAAAAAAGGCTAAGAGGAAGTCGGAACAGCCGCGAGGTGAGTCACTTCGGGGTAAGATTCTTCTGTGGTTTCGTGGAGTTTACAGGAATCCTGTTTGTCCATCATATTCAAAAGTACAGATCGGTTTGATAACAAAGCAAACATTCAATGGGTTGGAACCTCCAAGGCCTTGGAAGAAAGTCACACTTCTTTAAAGAAGATATGTTTATAAACCCTTTCTTTATCAGTCAAGGTCTTTATTTTTTTTATTAATTAATGAATTATATATATATATATTTTTGTTTTTACAAAAAAATGTCTGGCAATGTGGCAATAAGAATAATTGTTTCGATGCCAAAAGAAGAGCCCAACAGATTTTGCTTTCATAAGTGGAGCAGTACAGCTATTGCCATAGTATTCCGCTTGATTTATGCATATAAATAGCTTTATTATAATTCACGCAGGGAGTATTACACATTATATGGACACTGCAATGTAAGTAGAACAGGAAAGAAGGAGAAAATATGAAAGAAAGGGGAGATAAAAGGGAGACAATGATAAAACGTTTTCTGTCTGCTTCATGAACAAGAACAGCACAGCCAACAGACACAGTATAAGAGATACAATAAAGTAGCACCTTGATACTATCGCTGAAGTATAAGTAGTCTTTATTAAGTGGAAGATCAATGTTTTGGTCTGAAAGCTGCTTCTCCCTCTGTTCTGAGGTGTGTCTGAAAACGACCCGGTTTGGTTCGAATTTCAATTAATTCAGTGGGTTGATACAAACCAGTTATTTTTGATTTATTCAGTATGAGCCTTGAAAAATCGCTATTCCCAACCAGGGGTACTCATACCCCTAGTGGTCCACAAGTGTATTGCAAGGAGTACTTGAAAATATTTATTTCTTGGATAGTAAAATAAAAATAAACACATCAAAACCAAACAGAGGAACAGACTGGATGTAGAGAACAGCCGATCAGCTGGTTTTCCAACTGAGCTATCGGAGCTCACTGAAACAGCTCAGGTGTCTTGATGAAAACAAAGTAAAACTAACTTAAAGCTACAGTGTGTAATAATTACAGGGATAT
>NW_015150525.1:1103643-1112400 GCF_000732505.1 Cyprinodon variegatus | reverse complement strand
AGCGGTGGAGGTTAGATGTTCATGTTGCTGCGGTCTGCAGTCTGGACGTTAGATGTCGCTGAAAATTACACACTGTAGCTTTAAGTCAGTCTGACTATAATTTTAGTTCTGTATTTTGTTCCTAATTCAACAAGTTTAAATGTAATTATAAGGGAGTTATTAGAGGAGCTCCTCATTTATAACATATATAACATATTTATGTAAATGTCTACTAATGTAAACATATTTATGTTTCTTTTTAGTTTTTTTTTAGTTTTTGATGGAAACTATAAAATGCCTAAGAATAAATGGATTAAAGGATTAAATAAAATAGTTTTATTTTATAATCAGTTATTGTTTTGGACAATCATCATGACTTTTAACAGAGAGGGGAACTCATGGTAAGATAAAATGCCCAGAGAGGAACACAACCCAAAAAAGGTTGGGAAACACTGAGCTACGGTGAAAGCTAAGTCTTCTTTAGCGATTCTGCTGATGTTATAGTTCATAAAGCTTAATAAGGAATAGAGAAAACAGAGCAGATTGAAAATTGTGATCCAAATAGAATAAAATGACTAATTTTTTATCATCAAGGCTTGATGATAAAGACCTGAGACTTGCATAACAAAGGCTTGTTTTCACTTCTGGTTCGTCATTTAAGCCTTTTTTTTTTTTTTTACAAAGTTGAATACAAATATTAATTGTAAATAAATGACCCAGTGTTTTTTTTTAATATCTGAATCAACACATAGTAAAATCAGAACAACTCAACAACTGCTAATAAGATTAAGTTAGGTGAAGTCGGCTTTCTCATCGTAGCAAAACAAAAAGAACCTGCTTATAACCTTAAATCAAAGTTGTAAGCTGTTTCATTTCCATCTGTGATTTTCTTTGTGTCCTTTGATGTCTATATACCTGTAATTGGCTGTGCTGAGGCTCAAACACACACATCTATCACATCTCATGTAATAGTATGCACAAAGTACTGCAGGATTGTAACCTGGAAGAAAAATGAAAGAAACTGGTTCTGCAACAAAACCCAAATGGTGACATGACTTTGGATTAAACCACTCTTACTGCTCATAGAGGATGTACCACCTGACTCTGTGCATCCAGAAATTATGTTTTCTTTTTTCCTTTTTTAAACCTAATGTATAAAAACTCTCTCAGATTTAAAATAGGGCATCGGTGAACATGTGTTGTGAAGTTTAAACATAAATTCTTTATTAGATGGAGCTCTGAACTTTGACTAGGCCGTTCTGATACATGAATATGCTTTGATCTAAGTCCACCTTAGGTTAAGTTCAAAGGTCAGCAACCTGCCCTGACTCCGCTAAATAATTCATTAAATAATAATGAAATAAAGCTATTTAGAGACGGAAATATGAAATGATATTTCGATAAAACACAAATCCTTGTTTTTTTTTATATCTGTGCTGCCATTTTAAACAACCTGTAGTTTATCCGTATGTTTAGTCTTTAAAATGAGACTAAACATAGTCTCATTTTAAAATGAGGAAAAAAATGTAACATATGAAAAATTAGTTTTCTCCAGTATCATCTTTTCATTTGTTGAAAAAGCTGATTTAAAAAGAAACACAAATAACTTCTAAGCTAATGACAAGAACCTGAATCTAAAGTCATATTTCTGTCTTTTAAAGATGCTTAGTTCGGAAAATTCAATTCAAATATTCTTTAAAAAACCAGCTGAGGCTCCTATCAGAACCATTAGTCGGCTCTTTAGCATTTTTAACCCCTGCTGAAGGTCCAATCCGGCGCCGCAGGCTGCAGAGCTCAGCTCTAGCTGTAGGATTTGGGTCTTTGTGCAGCTTGGAGATGGATCTCAGGTCTTTTAAAGCCTTTTCTTCTTTTTTTTTTTCTAAGACTGATTGGCATTTAGCTCCATGCAGCTTCCCTGGATCCCCTACAGCGTGAAGCTGCAACTGTTATGTGCGACTACGGGGATGGTGCACAATAGATGCTTCCACCAGGAAAACTTTAAGCATCACGATTTGTGGATTTCATAAACCACAGTTTCTCCCTCAACAGCGTCCCACCTGAGCTTTGAATCTTAAAAGCTCCTCCAGAAACACCCCAGGCCTTCTCTTGTAGATCTTTGCATCATACTGTTTCCTGGTTGGGATACTGGATCAAACCAAACACATTTGTTTTCATATAACCCAAATTGTACTACTTTAAATATCATTAAGATCACAAAAACACACCCCACTCTTCTCAGATGTGTGTTTATCATGAAATAGTCAGGAAGCAGATAATGCTTTTCAATTTCCTCCACAGAGGTTAGATGTCAGTAACTTTTTTTTTCAGTACCATGATAAAATCTGAAAATGTTCAGTCTTTAACCATCAGCATCGTCAGTGATCATTTAATTTTCACCACAGTTCTCAGTCTGCGAGCGACACACAACCCTCCAAGGAGTTGAATCCTTTCCAAAGGAAAGTAGAGGCTGCATTTAAAAGTTTAAAGGGCTCCACACCTGAACATTCAGTGTATGTTTCCCTTTTCATTTGTGTACTTTAATACCAGTAATTCCAGTCCAGCAGCATAGTTTATCCCTCTTCCCCCTTGCTGCTGACTAATCAGGCCCTGACAAAAACAACCGATGAAGGAGAGCAGTTCCCCTAAAGAAGAAGGGTAACAGTAGAGGTTAACATATTGATCCCAATGGGAGGTAAGAACCACTGATGATAAGGCAAGTAGTAGAGCATCTTATCAAGTGATCTGGCACCAAAGCAAGAAGAATCCAGCCTTTAATCTCTCTATATCTTCCCTATCCTTCTCCCCATTTTGCCACCTCTCATTTTTTCCCCCTTTTTTTGCAGCTTGAGGTAAAACTCATAACCTCACAGATCTGATAAGCAGCCACCTCCACACTACCCACAGAAACCAGTGAGTGCAATCTGCTTTTTCTTCATCCTGACCTTTAGATGAGCTGTAATCAATGAGAATGCATCGGATCGTTTAATTGCAATGTGTGTTTAACCCATTATGTTGCAGAGCAGTGAGGCAGACATGCAGGAGGGAAAGAAAACGCCCTACACCCAGCTTCGGTGTTGACCTCCTCCTTCTCCTCCTCAACATCACCTTTGCATATCCATTTTTTCCCTCTCTCTCTCTCTCTTTAGGCCACATCTGGACTACACCTCTGATTCCTGCGCGTTTTTTTCTTCCTCCCCCTGCCTTTGTTATAACCATCAATGAGCTGCCTCATTTCCAAGCCTTCATCTTTCAAGTCGTCCTGATGTCCTTTTTTTAAAATGACTGCAACTCATTCAGTGTTATTAGATACATTTAATAATAACTAATTGATCGGTGCAATCAGTTAAACATAAATAAAGAAAAAAGGGGGTGCAGAAATGAGAGGTAAGGGCGCAGAGCGCGCGTGCCAAACCGTGGGAGCGCGGATTTAACGCAACATTGCGTCACATTGTGGAGAAAAAAAAAACATTTAAAAAGGAAAAACAAAGGAAAAAAGTTGCAGCCTACCTTTAACTTGAGTTTCATATTCGGCCACGATCTCCTTGTCCTTGCGGAATTTAGCCGGAGACGTCATGGCTGAGTTTGGAGATCAGATCTCACTTGTTTCCCCCCCACCCCCCCACCCTACTAACTCTAAAAGCCCTCTGTGGATGAAAGGAAAAACCTTCCTGGAACAAGGCTGTGAGGGGAGCAGAGTTGGAGGAATAAAGAAGCAGAGATCCTGGGATGGGAGCTGGCAGCTCCTCTCGGTGTGCTCTGTATTGTCCTCCCTGCCTGGGCTCACTCAGGGCGCATTGTGCGTTTGGCGCGGCTGCTCCTGCCTCTCCGCCTCCTCAAAACCGGTTATGGTAAAAGCAGCTTCTACGGGAAAAAGATTCATCCCCTTTTCAAAGGAAAAATCAAAGAGAAACTAACACAGCTCATAGGTAAAAGTTCCTATGATGCCAAAAACTCCTCCGTCGGGTTTTCTCGCCAGAGCCCGCCCGCCTGTCTGAACTCAACTGCTCTGTTCTTCCTCCTCCTGAAGTGAGAGAGAAAGAGAGAGAGAGGGGAAACCAAAGTGGTGATGGAGTGTTGCTGGTCAGCTCTACTGCGCAGGACAAGCATGGCAGCACTCTAACCGGCCAGCAAGCAACATCTTATCTCCTCTAAAGCTCTTCATACGAAGGGTTAACAGCCAGACCATTTTTGGCTGGCGCTCCAAATAAAGCTTTTCCACCCTTGCAGATTTAAAACCGTGAAATTTGTCACAATCAGGGGCGGATTTAGGAAATTTGGGGCCCTAGGCAAAAACAGGCAGGAGGCCCTCTGAATGGAGAAGACAACACATAAAACACACCCATTATACAGATAGAGAAATGTTAATAGAATAAACATACGTTATTTGTTCTATATTTTGTCCCTCTCTTCTTGTCCTTTTTCTTGTTGTTTACCTCTCTATGTTTTGTACTCAGCTGACTTTTCATGCTGTCTCTAAAGGAATGAAATATTTTTTTCCAAGCACTAAGCTCACTTAGCTGATTGCTAAGTAAATAACCCATAAAAAAAAGTAAATAACCCAGTCCTTCTTTTCACTGTAGACAAGCTATGATCTGCTTCTCTGTTCTCCATTTTTCATTTGGATTAAATAATATCTGCATTAACCATGACAGCAGACAAGATAGAGGAAAGCAGGAGGCGGGGTTACCAATCTACTCGCTCTGGAGAGCAGAGTTCGCTGCTTTTAGATGTTGTCGCCAAAGTCTCCAGTAGCAGAAAAAAGTGGCTAGATTTGACACTAGGCGCTTTTTTGTAATAAAAGTGCTACAGGGGTCTGAAAAGACACTAAATATAGCGCAAAATCCTTTGTTTTCCTAATGGTTTGCTGCTGTTTGCTTGGACCTTTCTGAACATGTGCAGTAAATGGACTGATCCAATATGGTGGGCTGAAGGGGGGCTGAGACACACTCATTATAAGCGTTCTGATGGCATTTTAGCAAAAGGATTTTTATCAAAAACATAATTAATGTGCGCAAGTAAGGAATAGTTGTATTAACCATACATGTATGCAGAGTTTTATGGGGCCCCCAGGAACTTGGGGTCCTAGGAAACTGCCTAGTGTTGCCTAATGGTAAATCCGCCCTAGACACTCATTAATGTTTAAGATTGTCAAACTAGTTTTAATATCAGATGATCTTAATAGATCCGTTATAATGACCACTGAAAAAAGAACTGTACCATATTGTTAATTTCATGTTTATGTGGGATTAACTACTGTTTTTTATACTAGCTAAATGTTTCTGGTCACACTAAAGCAACATTTCTGCCAGATAAATAAAAAAAAACATTTAATACAATCTTATCTGACAAAACAAATTAAACTTTATGATTTTGGAGAAATTCACCTCTGCATTTAACCCATCCCCTTGGGGAGCAGTGGGCTGCCACAGTGGGACGCCCGGGGAGTGGAGATGACCCAGAGTGGCAGTCTGTGGGAATGGGGCTCGGACTCAGAACCTCCGGATTCCAAGCTCTCTGCCCTAACCACTAGGCCGCCACTCCCCTTTAAGTATAAAATATCTTTAAAAAAAATCCCCATCATTAAAAAAAATCTATTTATCTAAGAGGGGCCAGGCATATACTCATATTTCTCCAGCTCCAGAGAGAGAAATGAAGAAAACATTAACATTCTGCCACACCTTCCCAGCAGTGGCCATTCTACCAAAATTATGTTTTGCTGTGAAATATTTCTTATAATCATAACAAAATCTAACACAAACATACACACTTCTGGTGACATTGCATAAAACAGATGATCAGGGTTTATTTAATTTTTGAATATTGTTATTTTTTCTAATAATGTCTATATTTGTGCATGAGGTGGTTGTTGGATAACTCATAAACCATTAAAGAAAACCCATTTATTTTCAGGTTTAACACTGATGTGCATATAATTACATTTAGTTTAATTTACCAACAAACTCAAATTCCTAAACTACCAATGATGACAGAGGTGGTCATCCCAGTTGATCCTAAAATCAGACATAGTTTGACTTATTCAACCTTTATTTGTTTCACACGGATAAAGACACCAGAGAACACTTTTGTGGAAACACCGCCCTCTACAGTCAAATATGAGAACTACAACATAAGGTTTAAGAATACAAAAAATGTTCCTCAAACCAAATTTCTGTTCATCCTTTTTAACCACAAAAATAATTATAGTTATCTTTTAATTCAGCATTATGAATTTTATTGTAGTTTAATGTACAGTAAGCAAAATGTATTAACTAATCCTATGAGTGTGTAATATAAACATAAACCGACCAGATGGATTAACATTCAAACTGGAAAATTAACAGATTTTAACCACCTTCTGTCCTGAAGAAGAAAAATATCAAAATGGTGGCATCGATTATGGCTTTCAGGGTCACTGGAGTCAAACTGACTCAAAAGTGTAATACAGAAACCCTTACATCTTAAATACAAGTTAATTGTTGAGGCTTTTCATCAGGTTTTTTTTAGCGCCAATTGATCAGCTACTTTATTATTCCCCTTGTGATGTCAAAGCCTTCTTAAAGGAGAATTACAGTCTTTTTTCTTCTGTGTAACATTTAGAAATATTGTATTCAATGAAATGTTAAGATGTAAGTTCTTACCTTAAGACCAATTTATGTCTTTAATGTCATTGTGTATTTAATATTAAAAAGAAACTATGCAAAACCAGAGGGCATGTATCTATATAAATAGTTCCCTTTGTAAAGACTAGAAATGTAACAAAATATTATAACAAAATATTTTTTTTTCTTCTAAATTATTATTGTAAAATTGTGCTGCTTAAGGTGGCTGCACGTTGAAGTAGCTCTGCTCGCTTGATTCTGATGAAAAATTTATTTCTAAAAGAAAATCTTAGCTCTTTTTTGTGAATCAGGGCTTCCTTTTCCTTATGTTTTTTGCCCCTGGTTTTGAATGCTGTGAAACTGAATGGATTTTTACAGATATTTTTTCTTTTTTTGGACACTTGTTATGTTGCTTAATCATGGAAAACATAGCAAGTAGATTTTTTTTTTTACAGCCAGCAACCGCTTATTAACATCTCTAAAGCCGAAATAATACTTAAACTACTTCCACAAGTGCTAACTTAGCTGAACAGCAGGCGCAGAGGATGCAGAGCAGGAGCAAAGAGAAGAGAGAGAGGAAACAAGTTAAAAGCACTCTTAGTTCTAGAAAGGATTCAGCCAGAATATCAGCAATGCAGCATTATGAGTTTTACTGAAAAATGGCTGCAGGATCATATCCCTTGACTCCAATGCCTCTCTGCTAGGGTTATACGAGTAGACATAGATTTAAAGAAGACTGGAAAACTCAAGGGGAGTGGGTCGTCAGTGCTTGTGAACAACAGATGGTGTCATCCAGGACATGTTAGCGCGAATATTCCTCACTACAACGCAGATATTGAACCATTGACAGGTGGTTTTCAGCCACATCATTTACCCATAGAGTTTACCAGTGTTCTTCTGGAAACCATTTACTTCACCTTCTGCCGTTGCCAAAACTATATGTGATGTCATCTGTTCTGTTGTTGCTGACCTACTGACACAAAAGCCCAATGCATTTATGGCAGTAACTGGTGATTTTAACCATGTCTCATTTTATGCTACACTGCCAGTGTTCAAACAGTTCTTCTGCTGCTATACCAGAGAAAACTAAACTTTGGACTTGTTTTATGCAAATGTAAAGAACTTATACATCTCTAAAGTAAGATTTCTTGAGAAGTCAGATCACAATCTTTATACTCAGCTCAGAGTAAAAGCCACTTTATAAAGATAATGTACATTAGGAAGAACTGTAAAAAGATGGTCACAGGAAGCTGAAGAAACCCTACAAGGTTGTTTCGGGGCTTATGGACTGGGATGCACTGTGTCAGCCCCACGGAGACGACATCTGCGTGACTGATTGCAATAAACTTCTGCCTAGATAACAGCCTCCCCACCGGCAGAGTAAAAGCTTCCTAAATAATACACCTGTGATCAGAAGAGTTCCTAAAGAACAACAGGGCCTTGCAAAGGTATTCGCGCCGCTTGATTGATCGGTGTTTTTCCATGTTGCAGGCTTGAAACATAAAGATAGAAAATTGTCATTTCTTGTGAAGGATCAACACAATCATGAAGTGTAAAAAAAATATTGGATAATTTAAACTTTTGTAGAAAAAAAAGCTGAAGAGTTGGGTGTGCAAAATGAATGTGCGCCTTTACTTTCAGCGCAGCAAACTCTCCAGACGTTCAGCGAGGATCTCTGAATGATCCAATGTTGACCTAAATGACTGATGATAATAAATAATAATAAATATAATCCATGTGTTTTATCAAGTCTCTGTATAAATGCACCTATTCTGTGGTCGTCTCAGAGGTCTGTTTAAAGTGCAGGGATTATCTTGAAGAACAGGGAACACACCAGGCAGACCGAGATACTGTTGTGGAGAAGTTTAAAGCTGGATTTGGATACAAAAAGATTTCCCAAGCTTTAACATCCCAGGGAGCCCTGTGCAAGCGATAATATTGAAATGGAAGGAGTGTTAGACTACTGCTAATTTACGAAGACCCGGCCATTCCTCTAAACTTTCAACTCAAACAAGGAGAAGACTGATGAGAGATGCAGCCGCCCGTCCCATCATCGGATAAAATGCAGTGAGACACAGCTGGGGTGGGAGACAACAGTTATATGCTCCACATATCTGGTCTTTAGGGAAGAAAGCAATTTATTAAAGATATCCATAAGAAATCTGGTTTAGAATTTGAA